>NC_090439.1:770468726-770771757 GCF_031143425.1 Pleurodeles waltl | reverse complement strand
CACAGCAGCACTTGCAGTATAGGTCCTCTCCTGTGGATGGTCAGGTCTCGAGTGGTTAAGCGGATAGAAAATGGCAGTCACGCCCGTGGCGGTGCGTACCGTGGCGGTGCGTACCGCGACCGCCGGCGCACATCGTCATTGGCTCCTGAGACCCATAGGGTTCAATGTTAACCAATGCGCCTTCGCAATGCGGTCTTCGACCGCCTACCGCCACGGTGTGCCACGCCAGCGCGTTGACCTCATATCCCACTGTCACACTTCTCAGGTCAGGCAGCCGCCATTACAAGGGCCCACATGGCTTAATTGCTACTGCGTCACACAGGCCTAGGCCTTGCATTGCCACTCATACAAGCCTTTCAATGCATAGCGATGCGTGTACTGTGCAAACTGGGTGAACGTACCTGTGGGTTGCTTGACTCTGTGCTCCATGTTGTCCTTCCTAGGCACCGTCTGCTGGGACTTGCGAGGAGAAGGATGAATCCTCCCGTGTACCGACCGCTGGTGGACCTGTCGACAATGGAAGAACGACATATTATACTTCGATACCGACTTGACCGAGCCACTATACATGAACTGTGTGCCCAGCTGGAGCCTGACCTGATGTCCCCCATCCTCCAACCCACAGGGATTCCCCCTCTGGTGCAGGTTCTGTCAGTACTCCATTTTTTGGCAAGTGGGTCTTTTCAGACAACAGTGGCCATGTCATCAAGGATGTCTCAGCCTATGTTTTCTAAGGTTTTGTCCAGAGTGTTGTCTGCCCTGATGAAATACATGCGGAGATACATTGTTTTCCCTGAGGAGGGTGATTTGGCCACTGTGAAGGGTGATTTCTATGCCCTTGGACATATCCCCAACATCATTGGTGCCATTGATGGGACCCATGTGGCTTTAGTACCCCCAAAAGACGATGAGCAGGTGTACAGAAATCGAAAAAATTACCATTCGATGAATGTCCAGGTGGTCTGTTTGGCTGACCAGTACATCTCCCATCTAAATGCCAAGTTCCCTGGATCAGTGCATGACGCGTATGTCATGCGAAATAGCAGCATCCCTTATGTGATGGAACAGCTACAGAGACACCGTGTGTGGCTAATAGGTGACTCTGGTTACCCCAACCTGCCTTGGCTATTGACCCCAGTGAGGAATCCCCGGACCAGGGCAGAGGAACGCTACAATGAGGCCCATGGGCGAACTAGGAGGATTATAGAAAGAACCTTCGGCCTCCTGAAGGCCAGGTTTAGGTGCCTGCATATGACAGGTGGATCCCTAATGTACTCACCAAAGAAGGTGTGTCATATCATCGTGGCCTGCTGTATGCTTCACAATCTTGCATTGCGACGCCAGGTGCCTTTCCTGCAGGAGGATGGTCCAGATAGTGGTGTTGTAGCAGCTGTGGAGCCTGTGGAAAGTGAAGAGGAGGAAGACGACGGGGACGACACGGACAACAGGGACACAGTTATACAACAGTATTTTCAGTAGCACACAGGTAAGAATCACCCACGCCTTTTTACATTTACTTCTGCCCTCCTGCATCTCTACTTTCTGTGTTTCCCCCCAGTTCCTTTTAACTGATTTTTGACTTTCCCTTCCCTTTTCAGAGCTGTATGACCCACAGCGTGACTGCTGCTTTGTTTGCCCATGGACTAATGCTTATAGACATTGGTATGTTGTCATCACAAAGTAACTGAACATTATTGCACCGTTATGTGTAATACATTTGTAAAGAATACAAGCAGACTCCTGATTTTTGAAGTGCAATTGGTGATTTATTTTAAGTGCTGCATATGGGTCCATGATAGTAAAACGGTGATGGGTGGGGGTGGAGTAATGTCCATGGCAGAGTCCAGTTCTCAGTCGCACAGGTGCATTGTCCATATGCCTGTGGAAGGATGGAGCAGGGGCAGTTCAAGGTTGGACAGGGTGACAATGTGGGACAGTGGGATGACATCAGGGGGGATCTTATGCTGGCGGGGGTCTTGGAATCCTACTCTGTCTTCTTGTGTGATCTCAGGTTCAGCTTGCGGGGTGGTTGATCTTCAGCAGGAGGTGGGGTTCTGGTGGCCTGTCGTTGTGTGGGGGCCTCCTGTCCACTAGCGCCGGCAGAGGTGGTAGGCTGTTCGTGGTCCGGGCTAGTGACAGGGGCCCTTTGGGGTGCCACATGGTCCCGCAATGTGGTGACTATCTGGTTGAGGGCCAGGACGATGGTCCCCATTGCGGAACCTAGGTTCCTGAGTTCGTCTCTGAACCCCATGTACCGTTCCTCCTGCTGTGCCTGGATCTCCTGGAACCTGGCCAGTACCGTCGCCATCGTCTCCTGGGAGTGGTGGTATGCTCCCATGATGGTGGTGAGGGCCTCTTGGAGAGTGGGTTCCCTGGGCCGGTCAACCCCCTCTCGCACTGCAGCCCTCCCAGTTCCCCTGTTTCCCCGGGCCTCTGTCCCCTGGACCGTGTGCCCACTACCACTGCCCCCAGGTCCCTGTTGTTGTTGGGGTGGTGGGTCAGCCTGGGTGCCCTGTAGTGGCGGACACATCGCTGATTGACGCGTCCTGGAGACAGAGGCATGGGCCCGCTGGGTGGGAGCTGTGCTGGTATTCCCAGAGGGGGTTTGGTCTGCTGTGGCCTGTGTCTGTGTGTGGGGAACCGAATGTCCAGAGGTCCCCGATGGTCCGGGCTGGTCATCAGGTTCTAGGTCGACAGAGCTGCTGTCGTCACTGGGGGCCTGTTCTGGGGTCGGGATGGACAAATCTGGACCCTCCTGGCCGGTGTGTTGGCGTTCGGGCCCTGCAGGGGTAAAAGAGTATGGTTATTGCTTCTGTGTGTGCCATGGCGTGCGATTTGGGGGTGCCCTTGTCCCCCAGTGCTGGCATTCCCTTGTGGGAGGAGTTGTGAGGGTGGTTTGTGGGGGGGGATGGGTATGTGCAGTGGTCATGCTTAGGTGATGGGTGTCCATGGTTTGTGTTGGCATTCAGGGATTGGTGTTGTGTTGGGTGGGTTGTGCTGGTGAGACATTGGCAGGGAGGATGTGTGCTGGGGGGTTGGGGGTGTGGGTGTGGGTTGGCATGCTGGTGGTTGGGGGGGGTAAGGTAGTTGAGATTAGACTTACCATTCCTCCGCCTACTCCAGCGAGCCCGTCAGGATGCAGGATGTTCAAGACCTCTTGCTCCCCTGCTGTGAATTCGGGTGGAGTGGGTGGGGGTCCGCCGCCAGTCTTCTGCACAGCGATGTTGTGTCTTGACACCATCGGCCGCACCTTCCCCCGTAGGTCGTTCCAGCGCTTTCAGATGTCTTCCAGGTTTCTGGGATGCTGTCCCACAGCGTTGACCCTGTCGACGATCCTTTCCCATAGCTCCGCCTTCCTGGCTATTGTGGTGTGCTTCACCTGTGTGCCGAATAGCTGGGGCTCTACCCTAATTATTTCCTCCACCATGACCCTGAGTTCTTGGTCCGAGAACCTGGGGTGTCTTTGGGGTGTCATGGGGTGGTGTGGGGTGGTGTTTGTGGTGATGAGTGTGGTGTGTGTGGTGGTGTGTGGTGTTTTGTGCGTGGATGTAGTGTGGGTGATGATGTTGTGTTCCTGTGTGTGTTGGGGTTTTCGATAGCTGTGCTCTCTCTCTCTCTCTCGCCTTCTCTCCGAATTTCTAGTAGTGGGGGTTTGTGGGTGATGTGGGTGTGTGTTTTATAGTTGATTGGATGTGTGGGAGTGGTGTTTGTATGTGTATCAGGTGTGTGTATTTCAAATTGTCCAATGTGGCTGTGTTTTGGAGCTGGGTGTGTGTTTTGACCGCCTTTCTCTAAAGGGTAATAGCCCACACTCATGCATAATCGAGTGTTGAGTTCTAGCCCCAAGGTGAGTGGGAGGCTTGCTCTCCGTTCCCACTGAACCTGGTTTCAGTTGAGTGGTTCCTGGCGCATGAAAGACAGATATTTGAAGTCACACTAGAGCACAGGAGGGAAAAGGTTCTAGTCCTCCTCAGATGTAAAGGATGAGCCTTCAAGGGGTGTGCTCTTAATTTTAGGTTGGCAAAGGAGGTTGGCTGTCAGATAGGGTTCTGGAAGTGATAAAATGCTGAAAAAGAAAGTACCAATTTTATGCTGTGTACCATGAGAGATACACAATGCTTAGATGGTTAAAGGCAGTGTATGGAATATTTTGGAAACCCAAAACACAAGTTCCACTATCTAGTCATGAGAAGAAAACTGAATTTACAATAGTCATGAAACAGTGAGATGTGAGAAAAGAGATGGTTTTTCACAGCCTACAGTTATAGTAAATTCCAGTTGATGAAACACAATAGACCTGTTCAAATCAAGAGGGAAGATTGTCAAAAATTAATTCACGATTGTAGGAAAGTACCCTATTTTTGGCATGTTACCCCCAACGTCTGCCCAATGTCAGTGTGTTTGACTGTGTCACTAGGATCCTGCTAACCAGGACCTCAGTGCGTATGTTCTTTCTCCTCTAAATTTTGTCACTTTATACTAGTAACCCATTATTTCACCACAAATCAGCATACTGGTTAACCCTTATGAGTCCCTAGTATCTGGTACCTAGGTACCAAGGGCATTGGGGTTCTAGGGGATCCCTATGGGCTGCAGCATTACTTTTGCCACCCATACGGACCCCATGCAAAGGCTTCTACAGGACTGCCATTGCAGCCTGTTTGAAATGGTGCACACACAATTTCACAGCCATTTACACTGCACCAGGTCACTTATGAGTCACCCACATACCAGGCCTTCCAACTCTGAAGGCTGGGCACAGAGTACCTGTGTGTGAAGTAACCCCTGCACTAGCAGAGGTGCCCCCACATTGTCCAGGACCATTTTCCCAGACTTTGTGAGTGCATAGATGCAATTTTACTTGTGCATTATACATAGGCCACTACCTATGTACAGCTTCACAATGGTAAGTACGACTATGACCATGTTTGGTATCAAACATGGTGGAACCATACCCCCAGGGTTTGGCAAGCACTGGTTGCATGATTCCATGCACTCTGAGTGTTCCTTAGAGGACCCCCAGTACTGCCATTACAGCCTTCGTAGGTCTTCCAGGAAGCCCCAGCTGCTGCCACCTCACAGACAGGTTTCTGCCCTCCTGTTGCTTGAGCAGCTCAAGCCCAGGAAGGCGGAACAAATTGTTTTCTTTGGGAGTGGGATGTTACACCCTCTCCCCTTGGAAATAGGTGTTACAGGCAAGGGAGAGGTAGCATCCCAGAGCCTCTAGAAATGCTTTGAAGGGCACAGATGGTGCCCTCCTTCCATAATCCAGTATACAGTGGTTCTGGGACCCTCAGTCCCTGCTCTGGCATGAAACTGGACAAAGAAAAGGGGAGTGACAACTTCTCTGTCCATCACCATCCAAGGGGTGGTGCTCAAAGCTACAGAGAGTTTCTCGGTTTTGCCATCTTGGATTCCAAGTTGGCAGGGCACTCTGCTAGCATCTGAGTGGCCAGTGCCAGCAGGTGCTGTCAGAGCCCTCCCAAGATAGATGCTTACCTGTTAGCTGACCAATCCCCCTTTCAGAGCTATTTAGGGTCTCTCTCCTAGGTGCTTCTTCAGATTCGGATTGCAAGACTTCAGCTGGAATCCTCTGCATCTTTAACTTCAACTTCTACTGAGAAAATTGCATCTGGACCCTCCAGTACCTCTACAAACTGCAACAAAGAAGCAATGACGACTTCTGCAATATTGTATCTTCAGTCCCTGCCAGCAACAGCAACTGTTTCAAGGTCGTGCATCCTCCAAGGACTGCCTGTCTTTAGTCTGCACCATAATAAGGAAGGAGTCTCCCTTGAAATGAATGAGTCGCTTCCCTGCTTCAGAAGGCACCCCTTTGCAGTGACTACCAGTGACTTGGGTCCCCTCTCCTGAAGAAGTGCGTGGATCTAGCAACATAGGTGGTGAACTAAAGTGTTCCAGACCATCCTGAAATCCAGCTGTCCAACTTTGGTGGAGGTAAGAGCTTGCCTCCCCATGCAAGACGGTACCTCCATGCACTGCATTTTTTTCAGTCGTCAAGGCTTGTTGGCATCCTTCCACAAAGTTCTTCATGCACCATGAAGCTCTGGCCCCCAGCAGTCTTTCCTGTGATGCACAGCCTCCTGTGTGGTTCTCTGGTAGCATGGGCCTCCTTTTGCACCTTTTTTGTCTCTGGGCTGTGGGACTCCTGTGTGTGCTGCCTGGTCTTCTGAGGGCTCTCTGAGTTGCTGAGAGTCCCCTCTGCTCTCCCTCCTGGGTAGAGGCCACCAGGTCCCTCCTGGTCCTAGGCAGCGCCATTTTCCACTAATCGCAAGCTTTGTGTGTGTCAAGTCTTGTTGACAGAATCCAGCAATACAAATCAGACTGCAATCATCTATCCAGCGTGGCACATCATCTGCACCAACCAGGGACCTGCATCCATCTTCTTGGGTGCGGTACTGACTGTTCTTCACCAGTGGTTTTTCTTTTGCACCTTCATCTGGGTTAGCAGGGGCTCTTGTTCTCCCTGGACTCTTCAGTGCATCTTGAACTTGGTTCACTTCTTCTACAGTCTTCAGGTCCAGGAATCCATTGTTGGCATCTTGCAGTCTCTTCTGGTTCTTGCACAATCTTCTATCACATGTTCTTGTGTGTTCTAGGAAAGTTACTGTGATATACTCTTATTTTTCTTGGTTCTGGGGTGGGTTTTATTACTTACCTTTGGTGTTTTCTTTCACTCCCAGCGCCCATCCACACACTACCTTGGCCTAGATGGGAAACTGACATTTGCAATCCACTTATTTTTGTATATGGTTTCTGTTTCCCCAGGCCCATTTCTATCTACTGTGATTGTCACTATTTGCTCAGTTTTCTAACTGTTTTTACAGCTATTTCTGCATTCTAGTGTATATACTGTGTATATTACTTACCTCCCAAGGAAGTATTGTCTCTAAGGTCTTCAGGTCCATGAGTCCATCTTCAAACTCCTGATCCACGCTCACAAAGCTCTCCACGACGCCGGACCTCAACGAGCGTCTCAACTTCCACATCCCAACACGCCAGCTCTGCTCTGCCAACCGCGCCCTCTCAACCATCCCCCGCATCCACCAGACCACAACTGGTGGCAGATCATTCTCCTACCGTGCCGCCAAAACCTGGAACTCCCTCCCTGTTAATCTACGTCTGACCCAGGACCTCCTGACCTTCAGGAAGCGCCTCAAGACCTGGCTCTTCGAGCAGTAGCACCCCCCCCCCAGCGCCTTGAGACCCTACCGAGTGAGTAGCACACTTAACAAATTACTGATTGATTGATTGATTGTTTAAGGTATTTTTGGCATTTGCGTCACCAAAATAAAGTACCTTTATTTTTGTAACACTGAGTATTTTCTTTCATGTATATGAGTACTGTCTGACTACAGTGGTATTGTATGAGCTTCGACTGCTCATCCACACTACCCCTAGAAAGCCTGGCTTCTATACACTGACTACATTTCACTAATGAGGGATAAGTGGACCTGGTATAAGGTGAAAGTACCTTAGGTAACTACTACAAACCAGGCCAGCCATCAACAACGATTATTTATTAACTCAACAGCGCTGGACAATGGAGATGAACCGAGCTCCGCTGACCCACGAACAGAACATTGTATGTAATGATGTCCATTAAAGATGTGGTCCTCCATTTTGGTGCTATTGTGTTTTAATTAGTCTTCATACGAGAGGCAATTGGTAGCATGCAAGACCAAAATGGCTCTTTTGCATAGTCAAGATCAGTGCTAAAGGAAAAAAGGTTTTGGGAAGCAGCATAGGACATAAAGCTGACTGTATAACATAAAGAAATAACACGGGGCTTGGAAAGGGACCGCGATGGTCCCAAAAGTGAGGGGTTTGGACCATGAGTGAAGTTTTACTGGTTGGGATCTCTCTATAGAAAAGAGCTAAAGTACTTCAGAATAGTACTTTGAATCCTAGGTTGTTCTAATCTATTGAGAAGCATTGGATGGAAAGTGCTACACTGCCCTACCTCTTGATCATGAATTAGGCACAAATCAACAGACACTGGAATAAGAGCTACCTTCCCCCCATTGAGTGGCAGAATCCAGCTTAAGCATTGTCAAGAAGTGAATTACTTCTCCCAAAGGAGGAGATTTATCAGTTGATCTCTTTTTCAGTGATATAAGGGGGGAAAAGTAACAGAGGTAGGGATGAAGTTGATAAGATGCTTAGAGTCCATCAAACATTTTTTCAAAAGAGTAATGATAAGGTTGTTTCCCCATTCTGTAGGAAGTGATGTTGATGAAAAGGAGGTGGGACAGGAGAATTGAAATCTAGAAGTCTAGTCAGGACACAAGCAGTACATGGATCTTCTGGGAGCTAAATTCAATTGAAAGTGCAAGAGGCATAGGAGAGATCATGGAGAATAGGCTGGAGCTTGTGAAATCTCCAGGGGTAGGTCTAGATCACAATATTGCATGAAAGATATTACACTAGTGTCAAGAGTAAGCTATGTTTTCAATTTGTTTCATGGAATAATTCAGATAGAGAATTGCGCAGCTCAGCACAAGACTCAATGGACTTTGCAGAAGATTTTGTTTTAACCAAAACAATGATTACTCACTGATTCAGTTCTAGAAGCAAAGTTGTAAAAGCACATAGTTTTGTTGTGACCATATTTTCTCAAGAGATTTTCACTGAGGTTTGATTTGTTGCCAGTTCTTCAAAATATAAGAAGGAAGATGAAGGCATTTTTTTTTTTGGGGGGGGGGGCACACTATTAAGAGCAGAATCCATAACCAACAATAGTTACATACATATGCTCTCACACCATTCCTAAAACAATACTTGGACTGGGTTGTAAAAGGGGCACTTCAGCATGTAATTATAATGCCCTGATTCATCTGGCTAGGTATTGAAGGTATCAAGAGGACACAAATGTGAACAGTCCATGGTTAGGGGAAGCATGGCAGCTGACACAACATTATAAGAAGTAGAAATAAACAGCTGGATAAAAAGGGCAGAAACTCCCATATCTTGGTTTGATTGCCTTTTTCAAAAGTTTTATACACAAGAATGACAAGCCACAGTTGAACATAACACAATTGCTGGAGATTAACTGATTTCAGTTTTATTAGAAGGACGGAAATCTGTCAGGGGAAATCATCAGAAGTGCAATAACTATTGTGCAACTAATAAATCTTATCCCTGTGGAGAAAAGTGTTTCGGTAGAAATAGGAATTTACGTGTAAAAGGGACCTACATATCCTGGGTGCATAAGACATTGCCTTGTAATGCTGCAATAATTAAACAAACTACTTAAATTTTGATATGACCCATTTTGCATACATTTATTTATATATGCTCTGGATTAAGAAGACTGATAAAACATTATTTACCTGATGCCAGATTCAATATTTTATTTTTCAAATCATTTTAAATACACATGCACATTATTCATGTTCTGATTTAATGTATGTTTTTCGTCTGTCACATCACAGTCTACTGATACAATTTACTTGCTGGTTTGGTCCCTCCCCATTCACCTCTACCCTTTCTCTCTTTCTCTACCATCTCCTCTCCCCTTCTTTTGCTTGGTATACCACTTTTACATCTAACTTACCCTCCCTACTCTTCACTCCACCTCTCACTACCCTGCCACCCTCTTCTTTTTTCTTGCTAGTCCTAACACAACCTCACCTTTCCTCGCACTACGCTGCATCTGTCATCTTTCCCTCAACCTTTTAACCTTTTCTGACTGAGTCTGTACGTCTCACACCCACACTCCAATTCTCCCCTCCTTTCCTTTCCCGGGCCCTTTTTCTTTTTTTCTGAGTCGGCTCCTCTAAAGTCACCTCTTTCTTCCATAATTCAATCACCTCTCATTTCTCTTCCATCTCTAAACTACTCTTGCCGTTGTTACATCAGCCTCTCCTCCAAGTTCTGCACTTTCCTCTCATTTCTCCTGGGTCTTTTACCTTCTCTTGCTGGTTGTGCTCTCTTACATCTACTTCCCCATGCAATGTCCTATAGGGATTTTGAACAGGACTACAGCCTGAACTTCTGAGTGGAATTACACCAAATTTGTCAGACAGCTAGATCTTGGACCAGAAAGTGTGCTTTTTGTAGCTTGGTGTAAATCCGTTCACTTGTTTGGAATTATTAAAGAAAAAAGGTTTATGTATATTTAGAGACAAGGAGGGTCCACAAATTTAATAGATCTCAAACGAGATCTGATTGACTCTCACTACTTCAACCAGGAAGTCATAGAAACCATTGTGAGACTTGTTCTCAGCCTCCCATCACAATTATTATTTGCATAAACCCTGAGGGAATGGGGGCCCTGGGACCAATAGCTTTTTAATATGTGGGACCCTGGGAGATGGTTTCCATGGAGCCAGAAATCAGCCCAGGGAAGGGGGGGGGTTGTGAAATCCTTCCCATTTACAAAATGGTCAAGTCGAGGGTGATGGGGTCCCTGGGGCCTAAATTGGCCTGGTGAAAGGGGCTGTGTGCTCCTCTTCACCATAAATTAAGAAATGGGCCCTGGGGGGATAGGGTCCTTGGAGCCAAATATGACCCGGGGAGTGGGGCTATGTACCCCTCCCCTTAAGAAATGTGGTGATCCCTGGAGGATGTGGTCCCGGGGCCCAAATCGGACTAGGGAGAAGGGCTGCATGTCCCCCTTCCCAGTCGGCTGCCTATTACTTTACATTTTTTTTAAAATAGCGATTCACTGAATAAATCAAATGTTACAGGGAGGTTATGGGTAGGAAACAGAATTTTAAAAAACCTTAGAAATTCACAGAAAAATACAAAGGTTATAGGTTCACATTTTATACACACAAACCATAGAAATTTCGCAGTTATAGTTATACTTATCTCAAGAAACCATAACTTGTGCCCTAACTCACACCCTCGCCACGCGCTGCTAATTATCCCCAGTATTACATCATTCATGACATCATTGAGGATATCAGTGCAACATTTGCAGTGAAATTCTTGATGAGAGAACTGTGAATGTGTAATTCTTTTCCTAACTTTTATGCCCCTGTAAACTTTGGGCCCCATTTACAAGAGGCCTGTGCTGTCATAGTGCCACTTTTTTCATGATGCTCTGGTGACGCAGGCTTCTCAATCATATCTACTCTAATAAGGACTTGAAGGCTGAGTGACTCAGGGTGTCAAGTGAAGATGATAGCAGTAACACCGGAGCTTAGGGGAGGTGAAAGGTTGTGCAGTCTCAAGGGTCTGTTGACTGACTATTTAGAGAAAGATTATGTTGAGAAGTGGGGTGCAGAAAATGAGGTAGCCCTGTGTGTGTATAGAGTCCAAGAGCATGAGTGGTGGTGGGTGGCTAGCCTATGGATACATATGCCAGTTGTTGGGAGGGGTACCCTGTTGGCCTCCGAGGTGGCTGACCACATGATATGCCTCCAGGATGGCAGTCCTTATCACCAAGTTTGATGTCACCCCAGAAAAGTACAGTCTGAAGTTTTGAGACAGACAGACACTGTCTGATTGGTCTTGGGTAGAGTTTGTGGATTATTCCAGTAAGGCATTAAGGGGGTCATTCTGACCCCGGCGGTCAGAGACCGCCGGGGCCAGGGTCGGCGGGAGCACCGCCGACAGACCGGCGGTGCCCCGCTGGGCATTCTGACCGCGGCGGTTCGGCCGCGGTCAGATGCGGGAAACCGGCGGTCTCCCGCCGGTTTCCCGCCGGTTTCCCGCTGCCCTGCAGAATCCTCCATGGAGGCGGAGCGCGCTCTGCCGCCATGGGGATTCTGACACCCCCTACCGCCATCCTGTTCCTGGCGGGTCTCCCGCCAGGAACAGGATGGCGGTAGGGGGTGCCGCGGGGCCCCTGTGGTCCCCTGCAGTGCCCATGCCAATGGCATGGGCACTGCAGGGGCCCCCGTAAGAGGGCCCCACAAAGTATTTCAGTGTCTGCTATGCAGACACTGAAATACGCGACGGGTGCCACTGCACCCGTCGCACCTTCCCACTACGCCGGCTCAATTCTGAGCCGGCGTCCTCGTGGGAAGGTTGATTTGCCCTGGGCTGGCGGGCGGCCTTTTGGCGGCCGCCCGCCAGCCCAGGGCAAATCCCAAAATACCCTCAGCGGTCTTTCGACCGCGGAGCGGTATTTTGGTGGGGGAACTTTGGCGGGCGGCCTCCGCCGCCCGCCGAAGTTAGAATCACCCCCTAAATGGTTTGATTAAGGGCAGTAAAATGAGTAATGAGTTATAAACTCTATTTTTGAGAGAGCACATGCTCAGTAATTGCTTTTTAGAGCTGTGCCAACACTTTTTTGCCTCTTGGATCACTGCACCCAGGGATCTTGTGAAGGAACAGACCTCAGAACCAGCACCAGGGCCCACGGGGTGGTACCTGGCAGTGGCCTTAAGAATTTAGATAAAGTCCACCCCAGCAGAGAAGTGGGGCCTCCAGGGTAAAGCAGATATGTAATAAAAAAGGGACCCCAAACTAGTACGAGGAGAAGGATTCCAATTTTCCTTCTGAAAATGTGAAGGAGGAGTCTGATTGGGGGAGTCCCAGTGTGTTCCTTTTCAAGCCCAAGTGCTTTGACTGTTTCCAGTTAAGGCACAATCAGGAGGACCCTGTCTGTACCAAGAGATAGTCCACTGATAGGAGGTCCACAGAGATGGTTAATGTGGCATTGGGGGGAATTATTCCCCCATAGCAGAAGGTAGAACACGCACTGGTTTTCATTAGAGGGGAAATGGACTCAGAGAGTAAGCTTGTGAAATTTAGAATAGAATACTTTTTTTGCCAAGCTATGAATAATGCCCTTAGTCTCTTCGTTCAAGAGCAAAGTCCTACAGCTGGGCAAGGATACAGTCTTCTACCTAGGAAGGTTACACCAAAGGTGAATACATTTGCCAGAAAAATCCAGTAAGAGCTCCAAAGGTCAACATCAAAAGCATTTCTACATTCCACTTTCCAGCTTTCCCTGCCAGCCCCTCTTGCTTACCTCTAAGGCTCCCAGGACCTCACGGACAGTACTCAGGGGTCAGGATTAAGTACAGGAGAGGCCCCCAGGCAGAGTCATGGTCCAACTGCAACTGGTTAGCTGGTTACTCAAAAAGAAGGCCTTTAACTGCTTTTGATGTCCCTGTAGCCACAAAGGTGATCAGACAACTGATGTATGGAGTCCACTGCTCAGTTCTGGGTGGGTACAAATGGATGCAACTCTAGCCTTTGAGGTCTTGACTCGGGTCACAGATATTATGGCAATTTCTCTTCTGTTGTTCCTTTGATCTGCTCCAAAAGTCTTGGACATCAAAAACATTTTTACATTCCAATTTCCAGGTTTCCTGGCTAGTACCTCTTGCTTAACTCTAAGGCTCCCAGGACCTCACAGACATCACTCAGCGGGCAAGATTAAGTACAGCAGAGGCCCCCAGGCAGAGTCCATGTCCAATTGCAACTGGTTAGCTGGTTACAAAAGAGGAAGGCCACGTACTGCTTTCAGTGTCCCTGTAGCCACAGAGGTGATCAGACAACTGACAAATGGTGTCCACTGCTTAGTCCTGGGTAGGTACAAATTGGAGTAACTCCAGCCCATTGGGTCTCGAGTCAGGTCACAGATATCATGGCAAGTCCTCTTCTGTTGTTCCTCTGATCTGGATGCCATTTTGAGGGGCTGGATGAAGTGCCACTTTAGAGGAAAACACTAGCCAGTCTCTGAAGATGACTTCTGGACACTCCCTGACCAATGAGTAGAATGTTCTAAAGGGCAACCCTTCCTATTTGTGCAGCACATTTTGTTTGCCTTACTATAAACTATCACACAGTGCATCATTTTCATGGAAATTAAAGATAGTAGAACATTTCTACCCAGAGGATGGTTGTCAGCCCTGTCGCGCCGCACCGCGCGGCGCGAGCCGAGAGCTCGACTTCTGCCGGGCGTTCGGCTCGGGCCGCGCACCGCGTTATTAAGACGCGGCGCGCCCCCAGCCTCTCCTGCGCGTTTCGAGGCCCCAGATTTGCTTGGGGCCTCGTTCTTCCTTCTGCCTTTCACTGTCCCAGGGGTCTCTGAACCCTCTTACCTGTTTTTCTTCGTTTCTTTGTCCTTTCTTCTTTTTTGCAGTCAGTTGTGTGCCTTTCTTTATGTTTTTTCCTCCTTCCCAGATTCCTGTGCTTTCCCAGCATTCCTTGTTCCCTATTCTCTATGGTTCCTCTACTATTCTGTTCTATGTATTGTTTCCCTATCTAAGATGGTGTCCTTTTACTTCCTGTGGGTCACTTCCTGTTTTTTGGTATATAAGGGCTGTGTTTTTCCTCTTTCTTTGCGCTGCAACACTTTCTGCTCAGTTAGTGTCTCGCTCCTGATTTCCTTGCCTTTTGGTTTTGGATTCAGCATTCTGTGTTTTCTGATTTTTGCTCCTTTTGGATTCCTGTTTGTTTGTTCTTGTTTTTCTCCAGGAGTCTTCCTGTTTGGAGGTTTTTTCCCCTTTTGAAGGGGTTTTTTCCCTCTGGCGCTATTTTCTGAAGGGCACGGTCTGTTCTTGGTGTCTCCATTGCCTACAGCACCGTGGCTACCAGAAAGAGTCGCCCCTTTTTGGGCCAAAGCTGAACATTGAAGATTCACGCCACCAGATCTGCAAATTCCAGGCGCAAGCAGCACGTGAGTCGTGACAAGCCAAGGAGTGTGTCCAAAAAATGATTAGTCCCCTCCTCCTCAACCAAACCAAATTGGGTTGTAGGACCCTAATCCCTTTTGAGTTAATTAAGTTTCTGAAACCTCCCCATCTGCCTTTCCTGAGAATGAGTCACACACCTCACACCGTGGTCTTCCTACCAAAGGATGAGCCATTGTCTGTGAGCATACCTTTTCATAGCTCATCAAGTGGAAAGCACTCTCAGGGAGAGCTGCTGCAGGTCGGCCAATAAAATTTAGCCTCTGGAAGGTTTGGAAGGAAATATCTGTCTAAACTCTAGATTTCCTGTATATTTATCAAAAAATGTATTTCACTATTGAATTTGATTTTTACTAAATATTAACAACAATGGCTGCAAGGACTCTATACCTTTTTACAAGCCAACGTCACCAAAAATAGCATCTTAGTTGTGCTTTAGGTTTTCTCATTAAAACAGCTATAACCTTAAACAGTGAAAATAGCTTTCACGGCTAGTTACTGTAGGAACATGCCAACGTTAAATTCTACCATGTTCAACTCATTTTCAACTGATAAATACTAAGCACTCTACCATGTGGCTACAGTGCTTTCTTAAGGATGGCATACTTCATATTTGAAAGTAGGATTCCCTCCTATCAGAAAGGGATATTTTGAAAGATCCACTGGCAAGTTTAAAAGCAGCTGCAGTCAGACTACAATCGTAGGTATGGAGCCATGTTTTCCTTGACAACCTAATGGATGGCACAATATGGTTGTCATTACAACCCTGGCGGTCGGTGTTAAAGCGGCGGTAATACCGCCAACAGGCCGGCGGTAAAAAATTAGCAATTACGACCGTGGCGGAAACCGCCAACAAAGACAGCCACTTTAACACTCCGACCGCCACGGCGGTACAAACAAACAGCTTGGCGGTCACCGCCAACAGACAGGCGGGAGACAATGTACTGCCCACACTATTATGACAGGCCAATCCGCCACCTCTGGGGCGGATTCACCGCGGATAAAAACACGGCGGAAACAGGAATCCCGAAGGAAAAACGCTCACCTCTACACACTCCACGAGGACGCCATGGACCCGGAACTCCAAATTCTCCCTGCAATAGTCTTCCTGCTCCTCTACCAGGAGCACGAATGCCGGCGGCAAAGACCATGGTGAGTACTGCACCTATGACACAGGGGAGGGGGAAGGGAAAAAACAGTGACAAACACACGCAACACCCCCGCCCCCACCCTCACCCACTACAACACACACACTAATGCATATCAATACATCACAGTTACACCCCCCAAACTCCCCGGAAGAATGCAAAGACAAAGGAAAATGAGTGTACCATTGTAATATATTAAATTCAAGTAGGCAGAAATATATATATACACCATGTACATAATATATACCAAGCTTAGTAGTCCAGGTAGTGCTCTATGAAAGTCCGTGGAACACTGGGACCACACGGTATGGGCGAGGCCCACACACGATCCCTGACCATGACGGAGAGAACACTGCAGGGGCATCAGACAGCAACTAAACAGGCACCACAGGGGGAGGGAAAGGGGGGGCACCGCAGCCGCTTGAGTGCACGATGCCAAATCCACGAGGGGGCCACATGCCCACTTTTCAATCCTGGGGAGTGCAAAGCCACAGTCTCTCAAGTCTCTACAGTGGGTGGTTTACCCACTGTTCAATCCTGGAGAGTGCAAAGCCACAGTCTCTCAAGTCTCTACAGTGGGTGGTTTGCCCACTGTTCAATCCTGGGGAGTGCAAAGCCACAGTCTCTCAAGTCTCTACAGTGGGTGGGCTGCCCACTATCCAATCCTGGGGAGTGCAAAGCCACAGTCTCTCAAGTGGATAACAGCTCCACTGGTTCTGGAGGGGGCTTTGTGCCCAGAGTGCTTCATCCTGCTAAGGACAGAGGGAGTGGATGCCTTTCTCCACTGGATCTGGAGGGGGCTTTGTGCCCAGAGTGCTTCATCCTGCTAAGGACAGAGTTAGTGGATGCCTTTCTCCACTGGTTCTGGAGGGGGCTTTGTGCCTAGAGTGCTTCATCCTGCTAAGAACAGAGGTAGTAGATGCCTTTCTCCACTGGTTCTGGAGGGGGCTTTGTGCCCAGAGTGCTTCATCCTGCCAAGGACTGAGGTAGTGGATGTATCTCTCCACTGGTTCTGGAGGGGGCTTTGTGCCCAGAGTGCTTCATCCTGCTAAGGACAGAGGCAGTGGATGCCTTTCTCCACTGGTTCTGGAGGGGGCTTTGTGCCCAGAGTGCTTCACCCTGCTAAGGACAGAGGGAGTGGATGACAGTCTCCACTGGTTCTGGAGGGGGCATGGTGCCCAGAGTGCATCATTCACCCCGTGACGGACTCAGTTGCGTCAGTGCCCTTGCCGCTCATGGGCCAGCGGTGCTTGAGATGGCGGTGCCCTGTTCAGCTGTGCTTGAGATGGCGGTGCCCTGTTCAGTGGCGCTTGAGATGGTGGTGCCCTGTTCAGCGGTGCTTGAGATGGCGGTGCCCTGTTCAGCGGTGCTTGAAATGGCGGTGCCCTGTTCAGCGGTGCTTGAGGCGGCGGTGCCCTGTTCAGCGGTGCTTGAGATGGCTGTTCCCTGTTCAGCGGTGCTTGAGATGGCGGTGCCCTGTGCAGTGGTGCTTGAGACGGCGGTGCTTGAGATGGCGGTCTCCATTGCAGGGTCTCAGCTGCTGGCAGTCTCCACTGGTTCTGGAGGGGGCATGGTGCCCAGAGTGCATCATTCATCCCGTGACAGACTCAGTTGCGTCAGTGCCCTTGCCGCTCATGGGCCAGCGGTGCTTGACATGGTGGTGCCCTGTTCAGCGGTGCTTGAGATGGCGGTGCCCTGTTCAGTGGTGCTTGAGATGGCCGTGCCCTGTTCAGCAGTGCTTGAGATGGCAGTGCCCTGTTCAGCGGTGCTTTGAGATGGCGGTGCCCTGTTCAGCGGTGCTTGAGGTGGCGGTGCCCTGTTCAGCGGTGCTTGAGATGGCGGTGCCCTGTTCAGCTGTGCTTGAGGCGGCGGTGCCCTGTTCAGCGGTGCTTGAGATGGCGGTGCCCTGTTCAGCGGTGCTTGAGGCGGCGGTGCCCTGTTCAGCGGTGCTTGAGATGGCGGTGCCCTGTGCAGCGGTGCTTGAGACGGCGGTGCCCTGTTCAGCGGTGCTTGAGATGGCGGTCTCCATCGCAGGGTCTCAGCTGCTGGCGGTCCTTCATGGCCCAGCGGGGCTTTTGCTGGCGGTCCTTCATGGCCCAGCGGGGCTAGTGCTGGCGGTCCTTCATGGCCCAGCGGGGCTAGTGCTGGTGGTGGCCTCCTGGCCAGGTGGGCTGGTGCTGGCGGTGGCCTCCTGGCAAAGTGGGCTGGTGCTGGCGGTGGCCTCCTGGCCAGGTGGGCTGGTGCAGGCGGTGGCCTCCTGGGCAGCTGGGCTGGTGCTGGCGGTAGCCTCCTGGGCAGCTGGGCTGGTGCTGGCGGTGGCCTCCTGGGCAGGTGAGCTGGTGCTGGCGGTGGCCACCTGGGCAGCTGGGCTGGTGCTGGCGGTGGCCTCCTGGGCAGGTGGGCTGGTGCTGGCGGTGGACTCCTGGGCAGCTGGGCTGGTGCTGGCAGTGGCCTCCTGGGCAGCTGGACTGGTGCTGGTGGTGGCCTCCTGGGCAGCTGGGCTGGTGCTGGCGGTGGCCTCCTGGGCATCGGGGATGATGGCGGTCTTCTCCGCCGTGCTGCTCTTCCCAGACTTGCCGGGTTTCTTGTGGCCCTTCCCCAGCCTGGAAGGTGTCACTGCTGACTCCACACTCCCACCTGTACCCCTGGGAGCAGCTTTGGTGGCTGGGGTCTTCCCCCTCTCCCGCCGGCACTGGCCAACTTCTGATGCTTCACAGGTGGGGGACTGTCTGTGCTGTGGCTCCATGCCACACTGGCTGCCCTGGTGGCCGGTGCACTCCAGATTCCGGTGACTACAGGCACCACTGGTCCCGGAGATGTTGTGGCTGAGGTGCTAGTTCGAGGCCTATGAGACGGACGGGGTGGGGGAGGTGTGGGAAAGAGGTCAAGGTTGGACAGGAAAAGTTTTTGGGACACACTGGGACGGGTAGCTGGAGGGGGTTTGGGAGTGGAGGAAGAGGTGGTGGTTGTAGGAGGTGTACGTTTGGTGACTTTGGGTGAAGGTACATGCGCTGGAGGCTGTCGTGAGGTGGATGGCTGTTGGGTGGGTGTGTGCCTGCGTTTGTGTATCTTGGGAGGGGGCGTCACAGACACTCTGTGAGAGGACACAGGGGACGTGAGAATGGTAGTGGGGGTGGTGACTGCACGTGTGCGGGGTGTGGTGGTGGGTGTTCTGGAGAGGGACGTAGTGGCTGTAGAGGTAGTGCATGTAGGTGTGAGTGTAGACGAGACTGGGAGGGAGGAGGGAGATGAGGAGGAGGGGGACACAGTCGACGCAGTGGATGTTGGTGTGTCTGCATGTGTGTGATGCTTGCGTGAATGCCTGTGGGATGTGTGGTGCTTATGTTTGCCTGAGCTTCCCTTGGGTGTTGACGTGTGTGCATGTTGGTCTGTAGGTGTGCTCGGGATAGGCTGAGGTACAGGGGATTGGGTCAGGGTGGAGGAAGTTGGAGGGGGGAGGCTAGAGACGGGGACAATGGTTGCCATCAGTGCTGAGGCCAGAGTCTGAAAAGCTCGCTGAAGGGCCGCCTGACCAGAATGAATGCCCTCCAAGAATGCATTGGTTTGTTGCAACTGCCTCTCTACACCCTGGATGGCATTCAAAATGGTAGACTGCCCAACAGTGAGGGACCTGAGGAGGTCAAAGGCCTCCTCACTGAGGGCAGCAAGGGTGACTGGGGCAGGGCCTGAGGTGCCTGGGGCGAAGGTGATGCCCACCCTCCTGGGTGAGTGGGCACGGGGCAAAGGCTGAGGGGCTGCTGGGAGGGCCGTGCTGGTAGGGGGGCTGGCGGCTGTACCTGTAGATGCAGGGGGCACAGATGTTGCCACCTTCACAAGGGAGCTCCCATCAGAGGACGAGTCCGTGTCGCTGGTGTCAGCTCCTGTCCCCGCCGTGGAGCTCCCCTCGCCCTCCGTCCCACTGGTGAATTCAGACTCCGTAGTGTCGCCCTCCAGGGCCATGTGGGATGCAGCTCCCTCGGGCTCCGGTGCCACTGCTCCTCCGCCTGATGATGCTCATGCACACAAGAACAGGGAGACCACAAAAAGGGGGGGAAGACAGAAGAAAGACATGTTGAGTGCATGCATTACCGCTACCGTTGTCGGACACGACAGACACAGAAGACCCCTGCACTACGCCGCGCTCTTGGGCTCCACTGTTCAATTCCTGGGAAATGGCCTACAAGGCTATGGACGACATCTGCACACATAGATGACACAGGGGCATGACTAGGTGTACTTGGCACTCTACAGAGGTGGGGTGCGGTGCCACATGGACTGCCTTACGGAGGGGCCTTGCCTACGGAACTCGCCCTGGCCTAGGGAAACCCACAGCCCACCTCCCCCACCCAGACCCCTCCACTGCGCGCAAAGTCAGCAGAATGAGAGTGTACTCACCCCCTTGTGGCTGCTGTGATGCCCTCAAGTGCCCATCCAACTCCGGGTAGGCCACCGCCAGGATCCTGAACATCAGGGGGGTCATGGTGCGACGGGCACCCCTCCCACGTTGGGAGGCCATCCCCCGCTGAGCCTCCGCCGTCTTCTTGCTCCAGCGGCAAATGTCCTCCCATCTTTTACGGCAGTGGGTGCTCCGTCTGTGGTAGACCCCCAGGGTCCGAACTTTCTTGGCGATGGCACATCAAATATCTTTTTTCTGGTGGGCGCTGATCTACATGAAATGTACAGGGGAAAAAGAGAAGTTATTACCAACTGCACCGTCAAAGTGATTGGCCCTCATCCCTACCCTTGCCATGTGGCACATGCATTCACCATCTTTCATGCCGCAGCACTCTCCCCCCTTCCTTCTTACATCCAGCCCTCTCCACACAGGCATAGCCCATACAACATGCTCCCTGTGTACTTACCTGTTTGTCTGGAGGACCGTAGAGTAGCGTGTACTGGGGAGGACCCCATCCACGAGCTTCTCCAACTCCTCCGATGTGAAGGCAGGGGCCCTTCCCCAGTGCAGGTCCTCTCCTGTCGAAGATTAGGTATCGAGTGATTGAGCAGATAGAAAATGGCGGTCACGTCCACGGCGGTGCGTACCATCACCACTGACGTACATCGTCATTGGCTCCTGGGACCCATAGGGTCCAATGTTAACCAATGCCGCATTGCACCGCGGTCTTTGACCGCCTACCGCGAAGGTGTACAACGCTAGCGCAGTTACCTCACATCCCATTGTCCCACTTTAGAGGTCAGGCAGCCGCCATTTCAGGGGCCCACATGGCTTCATTTCCAACTGCGTCACACATACCTAGGCCTTGACTCAACAAACATACAGGCCACCTTTTGTGCATGATTGGTGTTCTGGGTAAACTGTGGGTACGTACCTCTGAGTTGTTTGACTCTGTCCTTCATAGGCACCGTCAGCTGGGACATGTGAGGAGATGGCGGCATCCTCCGGTGTACTCACCGTTGGTGGACCTGTCGACAATGGAGGAGCGACATGGGATTATCACATACAGGCTTGACCGGGCCACAATCAAGGAACTGTGTACCTAATAGAGTGTTGTCTGCCCTTCTGAAACACATGCGGAGCTACATCGTTTTCCCTCAGGGGGAGGATTTGCCTACAGTGAAAGGGGATTTCTATGCCCTGGGACATATCCCCAACATCATAGGTGCCATTGATGGGACCCATGTGGCTTTGGTCCCCCCCCACAGGAGTGAACAGGTGTACAGAAACCGGAAGAGTTATCATTCTATGAATGTACAGATGCTATGTTTGGCAGACCAGTACATCTCCCATTTGAATGCCAAGTTCCCTGGCTCAGTGCATGACGCCTACATCCTGCGGAATAGCAGCATCCCTTATGTGATGGGTCAACTCCAGAGGCACCGTGTGTGGCTATTAGGTGAGCACCTGGAGGCAAGTCAGTGGGAATGGTTGTCTGGGTCTGGGGATATCTCTCCAGTTTAGTGCGTGTCTAACAGTTGTCCCTCACCATTTGCAGGTGACTGGTTACCCCAACCTGTCATGGCTACTGACCCCAGTGAGGAATCCCAGGACAAGGGCAGAGGAACGCTACAATGAGGCCCATGGGTGAACTAGGAGGGTGATTGAGCGGTCCTTCGGCCTCCTGAAGGCCAGGTTCCGGTGCCTCCATATGACAGGTGGATCCCTATTCTGCTCACCAAAGAAGGTGTGCCAGATCATCGTGGCCTGCTGTATGCTTCATAACTTGGCTTTGCGACGACAGGTGCCTTTTCTGCAGGAGGATGGTCCAGATGGCGGTGTTGTTGCAGCTGTGGAGCCTGTGGACAGTGAAGACGAGGAAGCAGAGGAAGAAGACATGAACAACAGGGACTCAGTGATCCAGCAATATTTCCAGTGAGACACAGGTAAGAGTACAGACCTGCCTACAACATGTACTTTAACACTACTACCTCTCTACTGTGTGTCGTTTTCACCCAGTGTATGGTCACTGAGTTGTCACTTTCCCTTATGATTTCACAGATGTGGGTCCCACTGTGTGACATCTGCTTAGATTCCTCATGGACTAGAGCTGTGTGACATAGGTATGTTGACATTACAATTGAAAGAGCATTTGGTCACTGTAATTGCTAATACACTATTTTGAAATCACAGACAGACTCCAGATTGTTTTGTGCTTTAAGTGTGTTTATTTAAGTGCTCAATATTGGAGGGGGTAGTGAAATGATGAGGGGTGATGGTGGAGGAATGTCCATGGCAGAGTCCAGTCTATTAGTCTCACAGGTGCATTGCCCAAATGGGCATAGGAAGTGGAGCTGGGGCAGTTTAAGTATGGACAGGGTGACAAAGTGGGACAGTAGGATGACAATCAGGGTGGTCTCATTTCTTGGCGGGGGTCTTGGCATTTTGCTCTGTCTTTGTCCTAGATCTCAGGGACCGGTTGCAGGGTGGTTCTCCCTCTGCAGGGGGTGGGGTGCTAGTGTGGTGGTCCTGTGGCGGGGCGTCCTGTCCACTAGCGCCGGCAGAGGTGGTGGGCAGTTCATCGTCCATGCTAGTGTCAGGGGCCCCTTGTAGTGACACAGTGTCCCTCCTGGTGTTGAGCACTTCCTTCAGCACCCCTACGATGGTGCCCAGGGTGGAGCTAATGGTTCTGAGTTTCTCCCTGAAACCCATATACTGTTCCTCCTGCAGGCGCTGGGTCTCCTGAAACTTGGCCAGTACCGTTGCCATTGTCTCCTGGGAGCGTTGGTAGGCTCCCATGATGGAGGAGAGGGCCTCGTGGAGAGTGGGTTCCCTTGGCCTGTCCGCCCCCTGTCGCACAGCAGCCCTCCCAGTTCCCCTGTGTTCCTGGGCCTCCGTCCCCTGGACCATGTGCCCACTGCCACTGCCCCCAGGTCCCTGTTGTTGTTGGGGTGGTGGGTTATCCTGGGTTCCCTGTAGTGGTGGACACACTGCTGATTGACGTGTCCTGGGGACGGAGGTATGGGCCCGCTGGGTGGGTGCTGTGCTGGTGTTTCCAGAGGGGGGAAGGTCCGTGGTGGCCGGTGACTGGGTGAGGGGAACCGACTGTCCCGAGGTCCCCGATGGGCAGGGCTGGGCATCTAGATCCAGTTGGACAGAGCTGCTGTCATCACTGTGGGCCTCTTCTGTTGGTGGTGTGGACATGTGTGGACCCTCCTGTCCGGCGACTTTGGGTAAGGGTCCTGCAGGGGTATAAAAGGATGGTTATTACATCTGTGTGTGTCATGGTGTGCAATGGGTGGGTGACCGTGTACCCCAGTGCTTGCATTCCTGTGTGGGACCTTGTGTGATGATGGTTTAGGGGGTTGTATGGGTATGTGCAGTGGCCATGCTTTAGTTATGGGTGTCCATGCTTTGTTGTTGCATGCAGGGCTTGGTGTTGGGATGGGTGGATTGTGATGTTGGGACATATGTGAGGAGTTGGGGTGCTGGGGGTGAGGCTGGGGGTATGTGATAGCATGCAGGTAGGGTGGGGGATGTAATAATTAAGATTTGTCTTACCAGAGTCCATTCCTCCACCTACTCCTGCGAGGCCCTCAGGATGCAGAATCGCCAAGACCTGCTCCTCCCATGTTGTTAGTTGTGGGTGAGGAGGTGAGGGTCCGCCGCCAGTCCGCTGAACCGCCAGGTGGTGTCTTGAGACCACGGAACGCACCTTCCCCCGTAGGTCGTTCCACCTCTTCCTGATGTCCTCCCGATTTCTTGGGTGCTGTCCCACTGCGTTGACCCTGTCCACTTTTCTTCGCCATAGCTCCATCTTCCTTGCAATTGAGGTGTGCTGCACCTGTGCTCCGAATAGCTGTGGCTCTACCCGTACGATTTCCTCCACCATGACCCTGAGCTCCTCCTCCGAGAACCTGGGGTGTCTTTGCCGTGCCATGGGGTGGTGTAGGTGATGTGTGGGGTGGAGTGTGTGGTGATAAGTGTGCTGATATGTAGTGGTGTGTTGTGTGAGGTGCGTGGAAGTTCTGTGGGTGATGGTGTTGTGTGCCTGTGGATGCTGTTGTTCTTGCTGGTGCTGTCTCTCTCTGGCCTTCTTTCAGAATTTTTGGTCGTGGGGGTTTGTGGGTGATGTGGGTGTGTGTTTTATATTGTAATGGGTGTGTGGGAGTGGTGTGTGTATGTGTCTCAGGTGTGTGTATTTTGAATTGTGCAATGTGGTAGTGTTTTGTATGTGTGTGTGTATTTTGAGCGCAGCGGTGTGTACCGCCAATGGAATGCCGCGGTTGAAAGACCGCCACGTGGGTTCGTGTGTCGTGATAGTGTGGCCGTTTTTCTGTTGGTGTGACGGTGGAGACTTTGTTTTCGCCAGTTTATCACTGACCTTTGGTGTGGCGGACTTGTGTGGGTGTCTGAATTTTGGCGGTTTCCGAAATGTGGGTCATAATAGCTGTGGCGGAAATCCGCGGGCGCGGCGGTGTGTTGGCGGTCTTCTGCACATCGGTAAGCGGCTTTTACCGGCAATGTTGTAATGACCGCCTATGTGTTTCAGTCCACAAGTGACAATTATCTTCAATGCCGTTGGTGTATTACCTGCACAATATTCTTTAGTCTTGGTCTTATTGGCAAGTTAAAATTGGGCAATTGCCAATTTTAACATGTTTATGTGTCAGAGCACATGCACTGAGGATTGCTCAGCAGATCCTGAGTGTGCAGAGATCAAGAACGAGCAATACGAGTGAGCAAAAAAATGTAGGTGACCATGCAAAAAGAGGGAGTTTCTCTCAATATGTTTGCGAAAAATAATGATGTCCCATAATACATTATCATTGATATAATATTAATTCTTTATATTGTTAACCTTACTAATTTGTGATTTTGAAAAAGATAATACTGCTTCGGCGTAAAATGAAACTCTTCTAGTTATTAATCATTTACTTACATTATTAAACATATTTTAATATGTATATAGTGAAGTTTTAAAAAATAAATAAATAATTTGTTAATTGTCCAAAAAAGCAAGTTGGAAGTGATTCCTTCTTATGTACAGAAACATACATCATTTTGTTCAAAAATGATATTCCTCTTAAGATATTTAAATCATTTCTAATTTAGAACCTATAGAAAACTATTTTTCTAATTATTATCTGTATAATATGATTTTGCAAAGTAAAAAGTTGTTGAAAATCTCATTACTTTTTTAAACATTATTGTAATTAATACATGCAAAACTTCCATAATTTATATTTCATTTATGGCAGTTGAGGACCTGATTAGATCTCAGCGGAGGGAATACTTCATCACAAATGTGAGAATATTCCATCTGCCATATTACGATCACCATAGGATATAAAGGCATCATAATATGGTAACCGTCACATTTGTGATGGTGTATTCACCTCTGCCGAGATCTAAACCAGGTTCTTAATCTTTAAATACATTTAAATATGTACTCACCCACTTCTCTTTCAGTCTCTATGCCACGGTGGTGAAGTAGGACATCCTCCACTGCAGTGTTACACCTACTTTACACACCTGTCCACCTCACTAACTTTTCCTTCTTTACCCTGGATCATCTCTGATCTTGTCCTATAGTGCTGCATGTGTAGTCTTGTCCAAATCTACCACCAAAGGAAAGCATCCTAGGAAGGTGGCATAACACAAAACTTTATTATGAACTTTCATCAAAATATGCTGCTTTGCTTAACACAGATTTTTTGTGAAAAAGTATGCAAAAAACAGCAAGAAAAAATACAGTAGTAAAGCAGGAACATAGAGTAAAGAGGAAACACATAGAGATCTAATGTACATCTTATGAACATACAACAGCCCTGCCAAGTTTTCCAGGTCCATTCCAGGTTTTATCTTTTAATTTTGGAACTTCTAGTCTTATTTATTCCATTATAAAACTGGACTACAGGTCCAAGAATTCAAAGGAAAAAAAGTGGACTGGAGCAGAACATCATGCATGGACCTTGGAAACTTGGCAGCTATGACAAAATGATTTATAAATAAGTAAAATAGAGGGTACAAATTACACAGAAGAAATGGTAAGGAACTCGCAATACAGAATAATCACTGACATTTTGTTTATTTCTTCACAAAACACTCTTACTTTTAATCATCAAAACCTCCCACCAAGGAAAATGGCTGCCTAAAGATTGCAGCATCATTTATTTAACGATGGTGTCATGTGTGATGGTGCTTCGTTCTTATGAAGCAATGGTTTATTTGTGCCACACTGCATCTAACTAGTAACTCTAAGAAAAAGTGCCAGGCATGGTGGTTTAACAATTTATGTAGGGAAGCACAGCTCATCCTATTGAAAGCTCTAAAAAAAGGCCAAGTTGAATCTATAAGAACAGCCAGAAAAGATTATAAGAATGAATGCACCAAGGCACATAGAAGTTGGGAAGGGGCTAGATGGGTTGCTATCCTGGAGACCGCTAAATTAAATGATACCTCCAGATTTTGGAAATTAATAGCAGAAGACTGTAGAGACTCCGCCTCTGTATCTGGTACATCAATTCTTCCTGTAGCTTGGGTTGAGCATTTTGGCCAACTATACGCAGGTCCACACGAGGCATCTCTTAGGACCCTTGATGTTCCAATAATCCAAGATGCTACGCCGATTATATTCACCTTAGCTGAAACAAGTGCCCCAATAGATTCATTAAATTGGGGAAAGGCTCCAGGTCCTGACAAGATTCCGGGCGATTTATATAAGACGAGACCTGATATATGGGCTCCTTATCTTAACTGAATCTGCAATGCAATCGCAGCAGGAGCCCCTATCCCTCCTTCATGGAAAGGGGATGAGATAGTTCCCATCTTTAAAAAAGGTAGCCCCTATAATCCAGCTAACTATCGACCGATTAGTCTCCTGGACAACTTTCAAAAAATGTATGCTAAACATCTTTTGTGCCACCTCGATGAATGGATCTCGGAATCGGATGCTCTATCTAATCTACAAGCAGGTTTCAGACCTGCTGTGAGCACTATAGACCAAGCCTTGAGATTCCTGGCAATCAAATGGAAGAATGTGGACTGAGGGGGGGGGAAATCTGTATGTGGTTTTCATAGACCTGAGAGCTGCATTTGATCTGATCCCCAGGAACAAGCTATGGTCAACACTCTCCAATATGGGGGTTCCTTCAGGTCTTTTGAATCTTATCACCCGACTCCATGACAACACCTCTGCTCAAATTAGATGTGGCAAGGAGGGTGAGCTGACAGATCCCGTAGCTATTAACAGAGGAGTCCGGCAGGGGTGCGTTCTGGCTCCTACTCTTTTCTTGCTTTACATTAATAACTGTATCCGTTATCTGGAGAACTGCATAAACGACTCGCCTAAATTGGCTGGGAAAAAAATCCCTTGTTTATTGTACGCGGACGATACAATTTAGTTAGCTAAATCACCCATGGAAATCGAAAATTTGGTCAACCAATTTTGTGCCTTCTGTAGGGATTATGGGCTTGACGTTAATGCCAAAAAAACGAAACTTATGATATACAGCACTCTACGGAAACCACCATGTGCCAGAATCGAAATGAATTCAGTCCCGCTGGAGAAAGTGGAAGAGTTTGATTATCTGGGAATCAGATTATCAACTACAGGAAAATGGGAGGCAGCTATTGATAAAAGGGCACTTATCTTAAGTCAAAGAGGTGGGGCCTTAGTACGCAGGTCCACAAAGGCTCCGAGTTCCCCTTTGATCATAAATGCGGAGATCTATAATGCCCAAATCCGTGCGGCGGCCCTGTATGGAGTGGAACTTTGGGGACTACATAGAAGATTGGACATTTTACAAACAAAAGAAAACAACTTCCTTAGACAGGTCTCCCGGTTAGGGGTGGGTACCCCAATGATCCCTCTCAGGCTCGATTTAGGATTAAACAGCATCAAAACCATAGCGGCCCTGAGATCACTTTCCTATTGGATCCGCCTATGGAAAACTGCCGAACTTGAACCATTCAGGGTGGCGGTGAGAGAACTTATAGCTTCTCCCCAGGGACCGATCAAAATCCAATGGTTGCAGGAGATGAAATCTGCTTGGGTTAAAAATAGGACTCCCTCAATACTGGGAACACCCGGAGCTGATTCCCAATAACGCAAGACAACTTGTCAAAAGAAGATACTGGGAAAAAGTCAATGAAGACACACTGCGCCAAAATGGGATGGGCAGGTTAACAACAGAATTCCTCCAATTCAAACATGAACCTTGGCCCGAGACTTTCATGAACCTTCCCATGCCACCATATGCTCGTGCCCTCTATCTCCAGCTTAGATATGGTTCCGTGCCTATTAACAATTATACGGCCCATTGGTCATCTAGCGACCCTTCAACTGATAGATGTATATCTTGTCATTATTGTAAAGAAACAACTGAGCATATTCTGTTCTTTTGCCCCTTATACAAGAGCCCTAGAGGAAAGTAGATCATCCCTCTCTGCAAAAACGTATTATTGCTGAACAGAGCTAATGCCACTATAATATGTAAATATGATACATCCACATTGGTAGCTTCCTCAGTTACCAAATTTTTATCGGAGGCTTGGTGTATCCGCTGAAGGGCCCCTAGAGTTGGCTGAGCCATAGTTTATAGAGGGAGATTTCAATAAGATACATATTTCTTTGTTCCTCCTCCTATTTTTTAGACGTGCCATGCACCCCGTTATTATTCTGAACCTGTTAACATATATGTGGCATTATTTTGTATTTTAGTATGAACTCGCGGCCCTTTACAGGAGCAAACAGAGATCACACAAGCTTATAGAGATGTTTTTTATGCCAAACTTGTTAATTGCCATATCTTAAGTCTGATTTTAACCCCAGTTGTGAGGATTTTACTGAAACATTTTATATGTCAGTCGGTTATTAGATTCTATCAGTACTTTGAATGATTTTTATTATGAATTATGATGAGTTATTGCGATTCCTATGGACTTTAAACAACTATGTAAGACTGTTATTTTCTTTTGAACTTTTAATGGCTCAAATTTTTTGGACCGAATGTATTTAAATAAAAATGTGTCAGAAATATAATGCAAAAATACATAATTAATTGTAACAATGACAGGTTTAACATTTATTTGTTAAAAAATTCTTTAATTGAAATGTGAAATTATTCACATTACATCATGATAACATCTATCAATTTGTATATATACTTTAATAGCTACATATACTAATCATCAGTTCACAATTATAACTCCCAATCAACATAAAACTCCAATATTTTCATTGTTATCTATTGTCAGTTACCCCTGTCATTATCTTGTCTCCCTCCCACCTGTCCCTTTGTGTAGGCCTTAGACACCTTTTCTGAGTCATACATACCTGTCCTCTAACCCATATTTCCTTGAATTTAGGCATTTGATCATTTAACCTCTTGATTCATTTTTTAATATTTGGCCATCTCATACATATTTGTCAACCATGATTCAATAGATGAAAGTCATGGAGGTTTCCACAATCTCAAGATACAGATTTTTGCTACTGCCACAGGTGTCGAGAACCATCTCCAAAATATCAGAGTCACATCTAGAATGTCTGTTGTATCATGTAATAATACTATGAGTCTCATTACGAGTTTTGAGGTCTCAGAACTGCCATGTTGATGGCGGCGGTCGTACCGCCAACAATCTGGCGGAGAAGACTGCCAAATTATGACCACGGTGGTCCTCCCAACACAATACAGCCAATCCACATCCGGCACCGCTAGTGTAGTATGGCAGCCACGGACGGAGGTAGCCACCTTCCTGCTTGCAGACACCAAGTTCCCGTTGGACAGATTATGAGGCTGCACACCACCAAATTCAATACACACCTCCACTACATACATACAACACGTAACGCCTGACAACCAATACACATAATCACACAGCCATACAACAAAGCATACGTCATACCACGCTAAAACACCACACAATACTTCTGATGTACCCATCACTACACACACGCATGCACACACTACATCCACACAAGGGCAGACAACATCACCATTTCACATGTCAACACAAACAATAAACGAAACATCAACATGCAGCATACAAGTTCCAAATACAAACATTTCCTACACACAATACACAGCCATCACAGTGGGACAAATGCCAGGGCCACACCCACACATGCTGCCCAGACACAACAACTAGCGCAACCAACACCCACACACATGTCACACACACAAACCAATGCAGGCAAGACTTAAACAGCCACGTGGAAAGAAAGGCAGGACAATATCTGACCATGGAACCATGGAACCAACAACTGTTTGGACCATATATATTTTCAATAAAAATTTGGCAAGAAATCACTAACTATGTACAATATAAAAGGCCATAGGCCTGTCCGAAATGCAAATAGCATAATGCACAAATGGCACTTCTGGGTGCCCCTACATGACACCTGACTGTTATATGACCTCCACAGGGTAGGGTCTTCAAGGGTGCAGGCAGGCACCTCGGGGATTGGGGAGGGGGATGGGGGTTTAGGCTTGGCTTTGAGAGGTGGGTCATTAGGCTTGGGCTTGGGAGGTCCTAGGGCAAGCTTTAGGGGAGGGCTGGGAACTCTTGGGAGTGGTTGACTTCTTTGCAGGAAGCGGGGCATGGGTACTAGCACGGGGGGCAGGGGAGAACTTGGAAGTAGAAGGGCTGGACTTGGGGAGGGACACAGACCATTTGGGAGTCTCACGAGGTAGGAGAGGAGTAGGGAAGATGGATAACTCCAAGAGGAACACCTTTTTAGACACACGGAGACAGTCATGGAAAAAGGTTTTGGGAGTGGAGAGAGAAGGAGTGGTTGTAGGAGGTGTCTTGGTGCATGTCTTGAGTGCGAGGAATGCCTGTGGGTGCTGGGTATCTATTGGGTACACACCCGAGTGTGGGCTTTTATGTGTTTTGGGAGGGGGGGGGAAGGAGTTACTGGGAGATGCCATACTGGATGGGTGACTGTCTATTGGGGTGGTGTATGCAAGTATGGAGGATGTGCTGCATGTGGGTGTGTCGGTGGATGTAGTGGCTGCAGATGTGGTGACTGGGGTGGATGTCTGCGGGTCTGTTACTGTGCTGACTGTGGGTAGGATAGGTGAATGTTGGTGTGGTGTCTAGAGGTATGTCTGGTATAGTGTCTGTGAAGGTAGGGTGGTGAATGTTGATGTGCCTGCAGATGGGTGTTGTTTGTGTGCATGCCTATGGTGGGTCTTGTGGCGCTTGTGTTTCTCAGATGTAGCCTTGGAAGTTGAGGTGGGTGCATGCTTGCCTGTGTGTGTGCTTGGGATTAAGAAGAGGTATGGGAAGGGGGATGGAAGACAAAGGGTGACTAGCTGCCCTCAGTGTGTGGACTAGAGCCTGAAAGGATCTCTGTAGGCCAGCCAGTGCACCATGAATGCCCTTCAGCAATGCATTGCTCTGCTGGATTGAGCTGGCAGTAACTGGATGGCATTCACAATGGTGGACTGACCCACGGAGATGGACCTCAGTAGGTCAATAGCCTTCTCACTGAGGGCAGCTGGGCTGACTGGGGCACGGGCAGAGGTGCCTGCGGTGACAGAGATGCCCACCCTCCTGGGTGAGTGGGCACGGGCAACTGGATGGGCATCTAAAGGCAGGACGGTGGTAGTAAGGGGGATGGCAGACAATGATGCTGCTGGGGTGGTTCCAGAAGGGACCGCCAGAGAGTGTCACTGGAGAAGGATTCCGAAGATGACGTGGATGATCCATTCTCCCCTGTGACACTCCCCTCGCTCTCTGTGCCACTGGGTCCCTCACTGTCACTGGTAGAAGCATTCTGGGTCCCGTGGCCTGCGGCATCCCTACTCATCTGTGCACCATCTCCTTCACTGCTGATGCACACAAATAGAGAGAGAGAGAGCGAGGGAGGGAGGGAGATAGAGTGAGAGAGAAGACTAACATATACCTCACTTACACATATTTAGACATGCACATCTGTAGGAATACATCTCCTGGCTAGGGTATCTCTGTCTCTGGTGCCAATACACGTCCTACATCATGTCACAACATGCCACTACTACCCACCCCTGTATGGTAAGCCTCACACCCACATCTGAATCCAAGTAAGTCAGTACAACTGGAGTTATCCACATGATCACCACCAAAGTCATGCTTGCATGCACATCATGCCCTGTCCGAAGTACAAATGCCTATCAGAATCCCCTTCATTCCACTAAATACTCCTATCACCTATTGGAAGGGCTGGTGACTGAACAAAACACATCAGGCCTGTACAGTTACAACACCTGATCACTCCGTGTCGTTTGTAAAGTTCCATGACAGTGAAGATTACTCCACTCACTCACCACACATCACCTGCCTGTCACATTCCATGGCTGACCTAACACTTCATACATAAAAACCAATAGTGAACTGATAACTGATGTAGCCACTAAATGTTGGACACCCACACAGGTAAATTTGATTTATAGAATACAAGTCAGGAGCACAGGCATGTGATAGGTTTTACACAATCACAGAGGAAGATCTGCTGACACCAAACACATATATACCACTACTATTCTTACAGCTAAGTACATCTACAATGGCCCAGATGGCATACATTACACATCCTCGCACAATCACTGAGTGAAGTGTCACAACTGATGAACTTCAGGAACACACATATGACATAAGGCCCACATACAATTCCACCAGACATGCAGTTTCAATAGTTGAACTACACAACATGATAAGATCACCATCACTCACACAATCCCAGACATGTGATAATCTGTACCTAAGTCCAGACAACACACATGTCAGGTGGAAAAGTCATGTAAGCATTATGCACACAAGGACCAACATGACTGCCATAGCACTGACAACAGATCCCACGACTTCATAGGGCAGCTACAGGAAAGAATGAACAACAAATATTTCACATCAGCATCTTGTGAGTCATACAGTACTGAATCCTGTGCAAATCATCCACTTCAGCTAGGCCAAGGATATCAGTCATTGTCCCTCTCCATCAGATGTGCCCCCAAGTAACCATTGAGACATGATGTGGGCTGTAACTAAACAATTTTGCACTGTAGTTGCTAGGGCATTGGCACAGATGGCATTTACATTACATATTGTCAAAGGTGAGGTCTGTCTAGGCACTTACCACCTTTAATACTATTTCATTGGGTTCAAGGTCATATAGTAACCAAGAGTAGCATATTGAGATGCATGATGATTGCAATCATACCAAATCAAACACAAATTATTTAATCCTACTGTTGCAACCTTCACATACCCCATAGATAGACGATGAACATAATATGGGAATACAACTTCCAAGCCATAAGTTAAGTCCTACACATGCCATATCTGTGGTGGAGTTTGAATGGCTGTCTCACATGGATACAATACCAGTACCAGTACTTGATGTCTCTAGTCCCTTTGCAAAAACGAGAGTCACACAGTTGCAAATACAGGTGAGCAATACAGATGGGAATCAGCGTTCACCTTAGATCCACTAATGCACAAATGCTGATGGGTGGACCAGGTCATAGGCAAATGTGCACCCACCTCAGGATAGGCCACTGCCAAAATGTGGGCCATTGGGGAGGTCAAGGTCTGACGAGCATCCCTCCCTCATTGGGTGGACATCCACATCTGAGCCTCTGCGGTCTTCAGGGGCCAGCGTCTCAGGTCCTCCCACCGCTTGCGGCAATGGGTTCTCAGACGGCTGTTAACCCCCCGGGGTCCACACTTGCTTGGTGATGGCACACCAGATCCCTTTCTTCTGATGGGCATTCACCTTCATGGATGATACCGATAGAAGGAGAAAGTCATGTACACTGACACCATACCAACAGCAGTGGGCAATACACATCTGTCTCAGCAAAAATCCACACATACCCATCCTCTTTGTTCACATGCCTTTACTTTATGCCCTCTGCATGCATATACTCCCTCACCGGTTCACTTGCATGATTCTTCATCACACGCAACCCCTATCATACATGAATATAGAATTGGACTTACCTGCTCCTCTGGTGCCTCACATAGCTGTTCATACTGGGGTAGGACCCACTCCACAAGCTTCTCCGAATCTTCGTGGGTGAAGGCTGGGGCCCTATCACCTGCAGCATGCGTCATGATGCTCCCAGATACAGTACACAGCAGCTCAGGTCATGGAGGTCTTGCTAGTAGCAGTGACAGGAGTCAAGTGAGCAAGGCTGCAGAAAATTGTGGTCATGGCCACCACATACAGGACCATCACCGCTGGCGGTCATAGCCCTTGGCCCCAATCTACCATAGGCAGAAATGTTAACCAATGACAAGCTGCACGGCGGTTGCAACCGCCTACCGCAATGAAGACATCTGCTAGCAGACATAGGTCACTTCCAACAGTCCACTTCAGCAGGACAGACAGCTGCCATTTTGTGGACCTATAAATGATGGATGTCCAAAAATAAGTGTGCCATACACATAATTGCCCAAATAGCGGTGTAAGCTAATATTGTGGCATCAGGGTAATGCCAAAAACTGGTGACAGTCATGGCACAATGACGTGATGTGGCCTCATACATGATGATGGCCATGGTCAGATACTCAGAGGCACATAGGCGATTACACTAAATTGGTAAATTCCATTATGTATCATTTGATCAGGCCAGGACAGCTAAGTCTGCCAGATATGGAACATTACACATGTGACATTTGTTCTATAAGACTTACAAGTATGGCAATGTGCTGCAAAGATGGTGTCCAAAGCGGTTCAGCATGGCTGTTATAGTATATGTCACCAGTGCTACGCATGCCCTACAGTGTTAGGTGTGTGTTATTTTAACATGTTGTGCTTAAATGTGTCAACTGCTTTACTCAATGTACATTCTCTCATCTCAACCTAGATATCCTGCCAGGAGGAGAATGAGACAAACACCAGTGTACCATCCACTAGCTGACCTTGCAACCATGGGGGACACGCATGTCATCCAGACCTATAGTCTGAATTGTCATACCATCATGGATCTTCGTACACAGTTGGAGCCAGATCTCTTGCCAGCCATACGCAATCCCTATTGCATCCCTCCCACAGTACAAGTCTTGTCAGTGCTACACTTCCTTGCCATAGGCTCTTTTCAGAATACAGTGGGCTTAACTGCAGGGATGTCTCAGCCCATGTTCAGTCTAGTGTTGAAGGATGTACTGTGTGCTTTGTTAAAGCACTTGGATAGCTACATAAGGTTCTCCCAATGTGCAGACCGTGGCCTATGTGAAGGCAGACTTTTATGATGGACTTTTATGGGACACATTCCTTATCTGGAAGGGCCATTGATGGAACTCATATAGCCCTGGTCCTTCCCAGTGCCAATAAACAAGTGTATAGGAACAGAAAGAACTACCATTCCAGGGTTGGGCAAATGTTTCTGTGCAGGAGGATGTCCTACTCCACCACCATGGCATAGAGACTGAAAGAGAAGTGGGTGAGTACATATTTAAATTGATTTAAACATTAAGAGCCTGGTTTAGATCTCGGCAGAGGTGAATACCCCATCACAAATGTGATGGGTATCCCATCCACCATATTATGATGCCTTTATATCCTATGGTGATCGTAATATGGCACATCCGGGATATCCATCACATTTGTGACAAAGTCTTCCCTCTGCTGAGATCTAAATCAGGTCCTCAACTGCCATACATGAAATATAAATCCCAGATGGAGCAGGTAGGTTGTCAGTGTCCAGACATCCAGGCGTGTTGTGCTCACTGCAGCCTTCATCATGAGGAGGGCTGTTATTCTCTGGTTTCCTTTCCATGGTGGCACCGACAGGGGTACATGTGGATAGAGTGAGAGACAGAGTTACATATAGGAAGTGTGTTTGGGTATCTGTTTATCAGATGTATACAGTGGCTTAACATGATTCCCAGCAATGATAATGACAGATGCTGCACAGCATAGCATTGATGGAAGATAGTAGTCTGAGACCTGTGTATCATACTCCATTTTGGTAAGTGACAACCAGGTACGGTAACTATAGCTCTGTGGATGTGTTAAGGTGCTTACTGATGGCTCACATGACTGTTCAGCACTGTTACTTAGTGACAAATCAAACTTGTCAGCTGTGACACTAAATGGCTGGACACTGCTGCATGGTGTCCCAATGGGAGGAGAGTATGTGAGTATGCACGGTTAAATGTCCTGTCTGTGCATGATGTACATGGATTCTGCCATCTTACATTCCATACCATTGTGAGTCCCTTTCAAGGTTGGAGATCTGGATATGTGGACATTTGGATTAGTTACTGAGCTGTTTCTGTGTTCAGCCTTGTTTGCCATCGTGGTGTGCCATTGCATTGTTGTCATTACCATGTAGTGGTCCTCAGTTGTACCATCTAGTTGGTGTAGCTAGTGCAATAGTCATGCAGGCAGGAGATATGAAGTGATGTGCACATTCCAGGTTTTCATGTAGATGGGCTAGTGCATTGTGGGAATAGTACTTATAGTATTTGCCAATGCTATCTGTGCATTTGGAAAGGGCTATGTGGGCAGATGGGCTGGATGGAGGTGTTACATGCAGCAGTGGGCATTAGGTGAATAGGTGGGAAGTATAGTCAGACATAGAGTGAATTGGAGAGTATGTGGGTGGTGAGTTGACCCTGTTGACTATTCTCTGCCACATCTCCATTTTCCTGGCAATTGAGGTTTTCTGGACCTGTGCTCCAAACAGTTGTGCTTTACTGTGACAATTTCATCAACCATGACCCTCAACTCGTCATCTGTGAATCGTGGGTGTTTTCATGGGGACATGGTAGTGGTTGTGTTTAGGTGGGGGTGTTGTGTGTGTAAGGGTGCAGTGTTAGGTGATTGTGGGTGGTGTGTTGTGAGTGTTGGATGCTATGGTATTTATGTGTACTCACTATGTGTGTATTGTGTTGGTAGTGCAGTTGTGTGGTGTGTGCTGAGTGAGATGTGTAAGTGTGCCTACAGTGTATAGGTGCTATATTAGTATATTTGCCTACTTTCAGTATCTCCATATGTGGTATTAGCTGCAAAGGATTGTGGGGTGTGTGGGGATGTGTTATATAGTGTGGTGAGTAGGTGTGTCTGATGTGTGTATGTATGTCAGGTGTGGTGTATTCAAACTGTCCAATGTGGTGTAATGTTCTGAAAGGAGTTTGTCCTGAGCGTGGCAGTTTGGACCGCCACGGAAGAACCACTGTGCTGATTTGTCGCTTGTAATTTGGTGGGTGGAATTGTTTTGGGTTGGCGGTGCTGGTGGTGAAACCAACTCTGTCTCGCCCTCCTGTCTACTGACAGTGTTGGGATTTTGGCTGTTTTTTGGCGGGCTTCACAGTGTGACTCGTAATACGGCGGTCGGATTACCTCCAACATGGCAGTCTATTGGTGGCTGTCACCGCAGTGGTCTTCCCAAAAGATCACCAAAATCGTACTGAGGCTCTATATGTGCAGTTAAATGTGCTTCAATCTCTAATTTACTTTTTATATTGTCCCATATATTTTTCCAATAGCAATCTAATGTGTTGCTCTCCCATAAATGTGCTGTATCACAATTTAGTTGCCTGCATTTCCAGCACTCAGACATTCTAAACAACTTTGTTCAATGTCATTTATATGAGGATCAGTGTAATTTGCATAAGATTGAAACAAGCTAAACTTCATCCTTCCTTCTCTTAAGCCTTTCTCTGCTTCCAAGTAGTTCCTTCCACTCCTGCTCTGAATACTCAATAGATTCCAACCAATCTTTCAGTTCTTGTGCTGTTTGCTATTCAAAGTTCTGATCAATGGTTATTCCATAAAGCATAGATGCAATCCACTTGTATGCCCTCTATGGTTGTATATATTTGAAGATAAATGATTGTTTTAGATCTCCTGGTTGGTAACTTGGGAAACCTTTTAAACAGTTGATTTGTTGAATATGTTCCCATTTCTGGTTTGGGCGTAGAGCAAAGCCTTGTCGTCAGTCATCAAAGGATTAAAATATCTATCTGCATTTATATCAGTCAATATCCTATTTCCTTTATCTCCCCATTTTTCACTCTCTTGACTTTACATTTATAGTGATTCTGTCATTGGACTACATCTGTGCTTATATGTGGATTCAGAAGTTCCTCCTGTTGTGACGTACTCTGAGAGGCTTAACCCACTGAGTAAATAGTAGGATTTGTCTTTTTACTGGCTTGGGTCCTTTCATGTATTACTGAGCCCATCCTTCTTCAGTGTTAAGTATGGTCCTCTCCATTTGTACCCAAGCTGATGTGTTTCCACATAAAGTAAGCGTATATCTTGTATGAGTTAACTAACTTGCTTTAGAATCTCCCCATATAAATGCTCTATTTTCCTCATTATCAACCTTAGTTATTCTTGTGAGATTTGTAAAGGTGCCATGGAAAATAAGTAATTGAGACAAGGTACTGTTTTCTGTTAATGATCTACTCCTTTCCCTAGAGAGACAACAGTAATTTAGACAATTTAAGTAGGTGTGATGTGACAGGTTTACATTGTCCCTCATTATGATTTCCAGCTCTCAATTAACCAGAAAGTCCATGTATGTTGCATAGTATTTTTTCCTTTGAAAAGGAGTGGTACATAACAAAGCTTTTTAGTATGTCATGTTAGAGTTAGTGCCTCACATATTCCCCAAATAATTATGCATCAAGAAAATCCCAAAAAAGGCTAAAATCAGTGATCAACGCTGGAATAGAAGTCTAGGGGATTGCCACAGTTGTCATAATAGTATCAGTCTACCATAGCATTTTTATTTTTCTTCCACTCTTTTTATTCCTATTATTTCCTTAGCTAGACGAACGGCAATCACTAATGGTTCTTGGGCTATAAAAAACAGGATGGGGGAGGGGACACACAGTCTTGCCTAGTAAGTCTATACTTCAAAAGATCATGAAACTAAGGGCCTGATTATGAGTTTGGTGGTCTGTTGGCCATTATGGTGGCAGTCTGACCGCCATTGGCTTGGCAATCGGACCACCGCATTACAATGCATGCAGTTCCATAGAGGAAAGACCACCACAGTCCTGCCGGCACGCCTGGCAGCACAGACAGCCTCTGTGGTGAAGCCGGCCAAACAGGCGACAGAGCCAGTGGTTCACCGAACACATTATGATGTTGCCTACCTCCAACGTGACTGTGGCAGTCCAACCACCAAGTCCCAGCAGGCAGAAATGGAGAGCATAAAGGAAGCAACTCACCTGCAGGCAGCATTATATGTCCTGTGCTGCCATGGAGTCTACAACACACGTTCTGCCTCAGCTGTTGCTCATAGGTGGAGCCCAAAATCCATGCTGCCATGGCCACAACCAATGGTAAGGACACACACCTACCTGTGTCATGAAGCACATCAACAGATCATTGTGCCTTCATCCACATGATATAGGCCTTATGCTGAGGGCACCAAGTACACTTGGCATTGTGCCCTGGGTCAGAGTAATTCACAAAGAATGACACATCCATAGCTATTAAACACCCCCTTTGGGCAGGTCACTGCACTGCCACACTCCACAATAACACGTCTGCTCATCTTTGGCACAGGGACAGTGAAGTGTACAGAACATTGGGGCATATTTACACAGAAGTGGAGCAGAGCTGTGCTGTGCCAAAATTGCCAGCTCTGCGCTGCGTCACTTCTGAAATGCAGGGATGTGCTGTATTCATAGAAATACGGTGCACCCCCGTGTTTCCCCAGGTGCTGGAGCTCAATTTAGCTGTTAGCGCCAACACAGGCATCCTTGCACCATAGTGCAAGGGTGTCTGCATTGAAGCAAATGATTGTTTATGTGTAGGAAGGTGTCCCTTCCTGTACATAAATAATCCACAATGGAGATTTGGCACTTCTGTGTGTGCTGCAAAATGCAGCACACGTAGAAGCAGCAAATCATCATTATTGAATGATAGTTTATGTGCAGGAAGGACCACCTTCCTACACATAAACAATCATTCATGGCATTGTGCTCTTTTTATGTGTGTTGCAAAATGCAGCACACTTAGAAAAAACAAAAACGAAGAGAAATAAAAGTATTTCTCCAAGTTGTGCCATGTTAATGCCACCCCTGGGGAGGTGCTAGTTTTTGGCGCTGCCCCAGATTTATGAATTCTTGTAAATCTGTGCCAGCATCAAAAGCAATGGGTCTCTGCATTGGAATGCCCCCATAGCATCAATTTCACACCCCTCTGCAGTAGAAAACTGCGTAAAAGGGATCCATAATTAAATGACAGTATTAAGCAAGAAAAAGTGGCTTACCACCACCTTGTAAATATGGTGCAGTGCACAGCACCACAGGACCGTCACAAAAAATGATCCTCTGGTGGTGCTAGGGGCATGTACAAATGCCCTACTGTGTCAAACAACTGCAACACCACAGCAACATCACATCTACCAATTCATTTGACACTCTCACATTGCTCACATGCCATGGACTGTCATCAGATTGAAGATATGTATGTATGTATGTGTCATGGAACACAAATACTACTCCAATGGAACATCCCTGTAATAAACCCACACATCACCCAACTTTTAAAACAATGAAAGGTCAGTGGGATACACAATATTTTGAGACACATATCCAAAGCTCACAATGCAAACAACACTTACATAATAGAGATGGGGCATCAGGATCACTTATGAAAGGATGGTGCCCTGGTACACATTTCACATTGCACATGCCCATAAACCCCATTTGCACAGGAACTGGCAATTCGTTTATCTCAGCGCCAAACAATAGAAGAGCCAAGTGACATGCCTATCTGCATAATGTGTAAGTGATACTCAAGAAAGCAAATACAACAGCAACAGCATGGGCGATACATCTTGATGAAGTAGCTGCAAGGTGCACACATCAAAATGGACAGATTGTCAGTCATGGGTGAAGTTATGCAACACAGTAATCACTGAACAAGTAGGAGACTTCATCACCTTCAATGCTTTACCTCATGGAGCATACCTCAATTACCTGTTGTCATACAATAGTAGGCCAATTCCATGTTCATTCCCACAGATACCACACAAGGTCAAGCATATATCTATTTGTCACATACCCAATAACACAGCAATAAGAAATGATGCTCCAAAATCTTGCCATGTTGCTGACAGCAGTAGTCTCTTGAAGAAGGTGACAAGGAAATACTCATGTCACACTCAAAACATATCAACAATGCACACTTCATCATGTGTTAATCGTCCTAATGGAGTTATGGAGGTAGTACTAATGCTGCTCAGATATACTACACATTTGGCATGGATATGTACACTGTAAACAAAAAGTGCAAATTGTCAGGGAGATATGCCTCTAAAATCCACAGCATAATAATTCAGCTAGCCCCTGCTAAATCACCTCTACTGTATGGCACTCCTTACAATTACATACTCTGATTGCATCAGTAGATGCCATTAGTCCTTTGTATGTGGTAGAGGCATAGGTATTTGCAAGTACTTGTACAAGGGCCTCAACATGTTTGCCAATGGGAAGCTAAATCACTGTCTCCATTTTGATCTTGCATACCCAGATGTCTGTGGATGAATGGCTGTACCCAACCACATGTGATTCCAACATAACTGCAAGTCACTCCATGATGGATGCCAGGTAACAAAACTTCCCCATGTCACATGATGTCACATCAATGGCATAGAAATGCACATGGTGGATAAAAACTGTAGTTCTACCTGTCATGTCTCTCATTCCTACTGCGGTTGTATATGACAAGTGACATGCAATGACTAGTGAGGGTATGTGTGAGCCAACAATCAATGGTGACAGACTCCTGTATGTGACACCACATGAAATATAGCCTCATTACATGTGTCCAATTCCAAACACAGGTTGGCATGCACATATATGTGAGTGAATACAAAAATCATCCCATGAACACAGGTAGACCATGCATGAAACATCAGTGTATACATTTTGTCAAAAAAGAAAGGCATACATGCTAATATGACGGCACAATGAATGTTGGCAACAGTGATGGCACATAAACATGTCAATGGTCATTCTCCACTTACCAAGGGAAAGTATTGATCTGTAGCTGCACCCAAAAAACAGTGAATGCTCTGGCACATGTATAATTGACACCTTCACATGACAGACAGTAGTAAAGCACCAGCACTCATCACACACTGATGACAATTGGCCTCTGGAGAGCAAATGTCAATTTATTCACTGGACCAGACACAGGGCTAAGGACAGTGATCCATCATTTCTTTCTCTTTGGGCTATAACACTGAGGAGTACTAGTCTGTTGTGAATACTTTAGACCCACTACAACAACAAACATTTCTTGATTGATCAAAGTGCACATGCATGAGTTGTCTCTGGAGAATGATTTTATTGTGGAGTGCACTTGGTTGTGTCCTAGGTCCCTGGGCTAATAGGTAGGGCACATCAGTATGCACCAAATTCCATATCTAAACAGACAGTTACTCATCCTGTGTCTCACACATGGCCCATCCCCAATCATCAGGGGGAGATTTCAGAACCTAACACATCTTCTTGGCTATGTGACAGGCAGGAACATGGCCAGTACTCACCCTTTTGTGGCTGCTGTGCTCCCCTCAAATGCCCATGAAGGTCCGGGTATGCCACTACTAGAATGCAGGTCATTAGGGGGGTCATGCTCTGACATGTGCCCCACCCACTTGGGAGAGCAGTCCCAACTGGACCTCTGCAATTAAACCTCCGGGCTCAGCGTCTCAGGCCCTCCCACCTGTTGCGACAGTGGGTGCTCTACCCGTTATGGACCCCCAGGGTCTGCACCTTCCAGATAATGGCTTCTCCAAATCTCCTTCTGCTGATGAGCGTTTACCTGTATGGATGCAAGAGACAAATCAAATTATTACAAACTCAAGTTATTGCACAAATGGTTGTGTCACACACATGTCAGAAACACTAAGCACAAAATGGGCAATTTGTCAACACATCAAAATTGTAAAGCACATATGCCAATAAGTTCAGAGACATGACTACACACTTGTGGAGGTATCTGCAGACTCACCCACAACCCTGCCCATGGCCTACAATGACAAAGCAAGCCTACTGACATCAGGAAGCCCATGCTCCAGCAACATGTACTGTGATGTGAGCCACAATGAAACACCACACACCAGTGTGGCTTCTGAAGGGTAAACTCCTTAGGCCTGACTGGACAAACACATTTACACTCTGGAAAATTGACTCAATGCATACAGTCCTATAGACAACTATCAGTACAGACTTCACCCTTACACTTGAGTGACAATGAAAGGGCTAGCATGGTGAGTAAGGTAAGTGTTTTTCCTGTGCATGTGTGGAAAGGTGGACTCCCAAATGCAGACTCGTAACACTTCAGGGTGGGATTTTGTGGTATGTACCTGTACCACAGAACATACCTTTGAACATATGTTTCTAACCTACAGAGATGGCATTCAACATAAAAAGGTATGTATAGTACAATTTCAGCTTAGTAAGCAAGCTACAGACTCACATGCCATGGCCTCCCAGGAATCTACACATTGTCTGCACTGTGGGTTTGTCATTTGTGCAATAAGCCTCTACAGGACAAATATGAATTCTGTGAATATAACAACAGAGCTGTGGGAGTAAAGAACCTGTCAAGAGTCAAAGACACACATTACAAATGATGCAAAATGCACATATGAACTAGTTCTGGGATTTACCTCAGTACCCATTCCTAATCTAGGCAATGGACTGAGGCATTTAGGCATGTTTTGCCACTAGAGCCTCATATTGTCCACCTGACAGGATTTGCAGGTCTACAGGGAGTGGGCACAGTGCCATAGTTGCACAGCTACAGTGACTCTCCGACAACCTGGACTATGTCCCATACCTGGAGATACATTTGACAGGCCCTGGTCTCTGCATGCTGAGTATACAGAACCTACATGACACTCACGTTTCCAAGACTTACATATATGACAGTACATCATGTGGCCATCATCAATGTGGCTTGTGGCTTGTGGCATGTGTAGCAACATGAAGGGCAGGGTGAGTCATGATTATCCTTACAGACCACAGTTTGGCGAGGCCAGATGTGGGGTGAAAGAGCTGTAGCACAATACATCTTTGCTTGCAAGATCCTCAAATGACTCAGGCGAGATGCACACACAGCTCATGCTGTGATGCACACACATGCTGTCTAACATTTACAACCATTATATCAAAGAAATGTAATTATACACAGGAAAGTCTCTACACAACATGTAGTACTGGTCTCCGATACCTTCACCATGTACATCCCCTTCATGTCAGACAAACTGCAACACCAGGCACATAAGAAGTCTAACTGGCACACAGAGGCACATTGTAGCCTTTGAGGAGGGAAATGATGGTATTAAACAGAGTCACTTGTGCCTATGAGGAACTTACCTGCTCCTCTGGTGAGCCATGGAGCTGACCATACAAGGTAAAGACCTCACTCACAAGCCTCTTCAGCACCTCTGGAGAGAAGTTAGGGGCCCTTCCACCTGCTGGACATGTTATGATTGCTCCCAGATGTGGCACGCAGCAGCTGAAGTGGTGAAGGTGTTGCTGGCAGCAGGGCCAGGAGTCAAGTGACTGATTTTGCAGAGAGCAGTGTACACGTACTCCACGTACGTGGTCATCACTGCCAGCGGACACAGCTATTGGGCCGCGACTGCCACAGGCAAAAATGTTAGCCTACAGCTGTGTCCACCACAGTTGTAGCTGCACACTGCGTGGACGACTTCCGCCTGTGAATGTGGGCAGTTTCTAATGTCCACAGGAGTAAGTCAGGCATCTGCCATTTTGGCGGTTTGAAATACTGCTCAGTCTGTCTTGTTCTGTAGGTCTGAATATACAGCCACCAGTGTAGTGTGCTGCAGGGCACAGATTGCACATGACGACGGTGCACAGGCCACCACCATTGACATTATCTTTGGTGGTCAGAAAATACTGTCACATTTTGAAGGGTAATTGAGTAGCAGGTGTCACCCGAATCCATGTTGTGGACACATGTGCTCACAACCATGGGGGTCACATTTGACCATTGTGTAGTTACCAGCTGTGATGTGTACTGGGTGTAATGTATTTACATCCTTAAATGCTTTGTCACTATGATAATTTTGGCATACATTATGTATGTTGCAGCGGACACAGTGACTAATGTTCCAAATCATGCCTTTTCACACATAGGTACCGTGGGAGAGGGAGAATGCTACAACCTCCTATCTACGGTCCATTGCCAGACCTTCAAACCATGGAGGAGCTCCATGTCATCCAGTATTACCATCCAGATAGGCAAACAATAGTAGACTTACGCCATCAGTTGAAAACAGATTTGATGCCAGCTAACAGTAATACACGCTTCATACCACCCATTGTTGAAGTCATGTCAGTATTGCACTTCCTGGCCACAGGGCCGTTCCACCATACAGGGGCCCTATCTGGTGGTATGTCCCGACTTATGTTCAGTCTGGTGTTGAGAGATTTCCTCTCAGCAATGTTGAAACATATTGACAGCTATATCACGTTTCCCCGACATGAAGATTTAGCCAATGTGAAGGCTGACTTCTATGGTTTTGCCGGCATCCCACATGTGGTGGGGACCATTGATGGCACACATGTTGGCTCTTTGGCTTGATGCCACCACAAGCCATTGAGCAAGCCTACTGGAACAGAATAATCTTCCATTCTATTATCATGCAAGTTGTCTGATTAGCTGATCTTTACACCTCAAACATCTGTGCATGTTTTCCTGGATCAGCCCATGATTCCTTTCTAATGTGGAACAGCACTATACCCCAGCTGAAGTCACAACTGCAAACAGAGAGGGCCTGGCTGGTGGGTAAGTCATGTCTGTACTGATTGTGTGTGAGCAATGTCAGGTGCTATAATCATTAAGTGAGTGACTTATTGTTGCACGTATGTCAAATTCCTTAACAGGATATTCAGCATATCCAAACCATCCTTGGTTATTGGCATCACTGAGGAATCCAACCACAGCAGAAGATGTCTGCATCAGTGTGGCCCATGGAAGAACACAGCGGGCAGGTGGAGTGGGCTTTTGGGCTCCTCAAGACCAGATTTTGCTGTCTTAACAGGACTGGTGGAGCCCACCTCTACTCACCTGGGAAACGGTGTCAGATCACTGTGGCATGCTGCATGTTCCCTACCATCGTCCTGCAGATGACCATTCTGTACACCCCAGAGCAGGGGGAGCCTGCAGTGCCACCAGGTGAGAATCCTGAAATGTCAACTGAAGATGACAGTGGTGAAGAGGAAGGAGCTGACTTGATAGAAACTCTCATCCACAGCTACTTCTCATGAGTGTAAGCAAGTCATGTGAAGTCATGACTGTGAATGTACAATGAACTGTAGTTGTGAGAATTTATGGAGCTTGTTTTTTTTTATATAGTTAGGGAGCTGATACTCTGCAAAAATCAGCCAAAGGATGATTGATAAGATAGCTCTTGACACCCCCTCACCTTGATGATGTTGCTTTTTTTGTGTCAGAATTATTGCAATGTACTTTGTTTTCTAGATACTTGGTAAATGACTTATGTCATATGTATGGTTTCAAACCTATACTCCTTGTTTTGTTTTTTGTACAAATACCTTCACCATGACATCTTCATGTGGGCATTTCAGAGTTGTGACATTAGCAGGTATTAGATGCTATTCTGACATACAAAGTGGGCATGGATAGTAGTACCTCATGTAGGTCACATAGTTTGGTGTGGGAGACCTGTGCCAAGACAGTTCTCACAGTGTTTGGATGGAAATTCAGGAGTGCCCATTGGCTTGTATTTTTGTCCTTTGGTGGCCCTGATGCATCATATGTGTCATCCTGTGGTCATAGAATATGTAATCCTAGGTCACAACCAAGTCAGTTTCCATTCACTTTGGACACACACTCATTTTGTATGACCTGAATATAGCTGTAGATGTGTTTCATCATTGTAGGCCACATTGGCTGTGCCACAACACTGACATATGTGTGTGTCATGCCTCCAGATGCATGAGCTTTATAAGAGATTATAATGGCTCAGTGATTAGGAACTATTGTGCTGCCATCTGTCTGAATCTTGGATTATGTGATGTTGGATTACTTTGGTGTAGTATGTGATAAGGCTCAAGCTGGTGACATCCACCACTTCAATGTTTGCCTATTCTAAAAGACAACATCTGGCAAATCCCTTCTTTTTGTAGTCTGGAGGTCTGTACCTGTAAATATGTTCATTTACTCAGTATGAGTCAATCGATTATGATTTCCAATAGTTCAGACATATTTACGGACTATGACGGTCATTTTAACATTGGCGGTTATATCCGCCTACCGCCGCTGTGACGGCCTCCACCATACCACCCGGCAGTGACCTTCCATCCGCAAGATTATAAGCACTGCTTGACTTCCGCCACAATAAGGGTGGAAATCCGGCAGTGTTCATATTGGTGGACGGCGGTGACCTGGCGCTGCTAACACCAGCACCGCCCTGCCAGTAGAACGCCTCCAGCCATATTATGAGTTGCAATACGGCCTGGCGGTGTTCTGCTGACAGGGCGCTGCTGGCTGTAGCAGTGCCCCTCTCCGGTTCCTGCCAGATGACCTCCTCGCCCAAGGTAAGTCAGGCGTCCAACAAGGGAGGGGGTGAGAGGGTGGGGGGGTTGTGTGTGTGTCTGTGTGTGTATATACATATCTCTATATATATATATATCTATATATATATCTATATATATATATATCTATATATATCTATATATATATATATATCTATATATATAAACACATATATATATATATTTGTTTGTCTGTGTTTTTGTGGGATGGTTGTAATCCTGAGCTGGAAACTGTGTACATGCAACATATCCCATCTTGAATAAGTACCATGGATCATCATGGTATGGTTCACATGGTCTGACATACCTACATGGCTAAATATGAAATCAAAATCAGCAGACAATGAGTCAGTGATGGGTGATTTTATTGTGAAGCAACGACTAACTAAAATATATGTGACATGAATCAACCCAAAAAAAATCTGAAGGGGTCAGTCATGGTGAATGAAATCACTGGAGTAGATGCCACACTATTGGAAGCCCAATATCCAGAGTGCTACTCCCTTTGGAAATGGAAGGTGGTTCAGGATCAGTCAACAAAGTGAATGTGTAACACACAAAGGAGGACCTTGAGGAAGAGGGTTATTGCTGGCAACGGTGGGTGTCTTGCCATACACACCTTCTGGATTATTTGCTAGATGTCCCCACATAAAGGGGGATCAGCTGCTGCACAGAAGGGGTGTCTGTGGATGGTTGTTCCTCTTGAAGGGCCTCCCTTCTTGGGGCTGCCGCCCATGTTGATGGGCCTGCTGTTGATGAGTCAAAGGAAGGGGGAAGATTGGTTTAGAAAATCCCTGCTCAGGGATGTGTGTATGTCCCTCAAAACCCTTGTTAGGGAGGCCCTGTTGGAATAGTGGGTCTCCTTCTATTCAAGCATGTCCCTCTGTAGTGTCTTGATTTCCTGGAGTTTGGTCAACACTCTGCCCATCATGCCTTGGGACTCCTGATAGACTCCCAGATGTGGCTGCTAGTGTTCTAGCTGAGAGTAGCCCCAGTGGCTTCACCGTGCTGGCCCACAGCCTCCCTCCCATGCACCCTAACCCCACAAGTCTGTGCCCTTGGCACAGGGTGCTCTCTCTAACTTTGTCCTGGACCCTCAGTGTCAGAAGTGTTGAGCCAGAACTCAGGATCCAGGACTGGGGGCACAAGATGGTGGAAACTGTGCTAGGTACACATTTTAGGGGTGATTGGTTTCCCATGATGTTGTAGGAACAGGGCAGGAAGGTGATGCTTTGGGCACAGTGAGACTCACTGTTGCCGTCTGACCAGGTTCCCCAGATGGGTCAGAACAGCTCTCCACATCCACAAGTCCAGAAGTATTATCGTCACTGAGGGCTTTATCCAGGGGGGTAGTGGTAGTCTATTCTGTGGCCTCCGTGTGCCCAGTGGCAGATCCACAAGTTGATGAAAAACATACATTGTTACTGATTGAATTGTGACATCTACCTCCAAGGGTGTTGTGTTACAGTAAGCACAGATCTTGGACAAAGTTAAGTTGTAGGTAATCCAATTGTTCGAAGTAGCCATGGTATTGGGTGATTTGATATGACATGGGTAAAGTATGCCAAACCAATTTGACTTAAGCAGCAGATGAGATGTGTGGATCAATTGCACTTTGGAAGATGGCCTGAAAATAATATCTTACCATCAGTGTAGCCAACACAGTTACGAGGCATGATATGGCTTTAACCATTTGGAGGCCTATTTGAGTGGGATGCAAGCAAACCCACTACTTTGCTGTATTTGTGTGACTGGAGACATCATGTGCAAAGTGCTGTGTTACTGTGTCTGCTGCCAATACCAATCTGGTGATTCACCTTGAAGCCTTATGAATACTTCTTCTACACGCTGGCTAAGGTGCCATTGCTGTCCTCAATAGTTTCATCTTGGGTTAGCAAGTCAAGATGGAGCTAGCTATACAGAAATGTCCCTGAGTTGCGCATGTTCTGCATCTTGGTCACTCCCAGGTGAGTACACTTCAATTGACAGTTAAGAGACAGGGGTATTTGGACAAGTAACCATTGGACTGGTGTTTGGAGTTACCGAAACAGGGTCTCCTGGGAGTTGCAGTCCAGTCACACTATATAAATGGTATCCTGCCAGGTGAGAACACTTAAATTGACAGTTAAGACACAGGGGTATTAGGACAAGCGAATGCTGGACTGGTGTTTGGAGTTACTGAAACAGGGCCACCTGGGAGTTGCAGTCAGATCACTTCCTCCATTACAAACACTATACACATGGTATCCTCCCAGGTGAGTACACTTCAATTGACAGTTAAGGCACTGGGGTATTTGGACAAGTAACCACTGGGCTGGTGTTTGAAGCCAGAGAAACAGGGCATCCTGGGAGTTGCAGTCAGGTAATTCTCTCTACTCCCCAACACCTGTCAAATGTTTGGTATTACATTTCTGTGTGCAACCAACATTTAGGTTTGAGCATAAATATACATTTTGGGACACACCAGATACTTTGGGTATTTAATGTTGGTGAGGTACATGAACAAGAAAGAGGCAAAAGCTGAGCTGTGAGCATGCATGACATTGCATTTTAGTGACAGTTTTTGTATTTTAACTCCACTTTAACAGGGATTCTTGTCAAGCCCTCAGGATGCAGGATGACCAAGACCTTCTCCTCCCAGTGAAAGTGTCTTCATGGGGCACTGGGAGGGCCACCACCAGTCATCTTGGCCTTCAGCTGGTGGCTGGAGACCAGGGAACGCACCTTGCCCATGAGGTTGTTCCACCTATTCTGAATGTCCTTCTTTATGTGCCGGGTGGTGCCTACCGCATTCACTCTATTGACTATCCTGTCCCACACTTCCAATTTCCAGCTGAGAGGACTGTGTTGGACTTGGCTCCAGACAATGTGGCTCTACTTCAATAATTTCAATCACCATGACTGTCAACTTATCCCCTGAAAATTGTGGGTTTTTGGCCTGAGACATGACTGGAAATTAAAGGGGGTGATAGTGACTAGCTAAACAAGACAATTGAATGTGGGGAAAAAATTAGATGATGTGTGTGAAAGATGTAAAATGGGATGGAAAAAAGGGCTGCCTTATGAAAACAAAATTAATTAAACGATGTGCTGTCTGTCTTGCTGTGTTGCAGTGGAAATTCAAAAGATTGTGGTCTGTGAAAGGGTGTTTTTATAATATCCTTTGCAGGTGTGTCTACTTGGCCAATGCCTGTCAGCGGTGTTGTTTTTTTTAATTCATTCAATGTGCACTCGTCTGTTACTTTGCTGAACGTGGACCAGGGTAGTTGACCACCATTGGCTGACCACTGCGAGGAGACCACCATGGCGACTGTTTTTGTAATAGGCTGAGTGGCTGGCAGCGGCACTGATGGCACTGGCGGTCAGACTGCCTAAATCCAAGTCGCCGCTGGCGTTCTGCCTTTATGAATCGTAATACAGCTGTCTACGGACCGCCGGCACAGAGGCCTTTTTGGGACCGCCAACATGGCAGTCTGGCAGTCCGACCATCAAACTCATAATCAGGCCCTAATTCACCACAAAAATGGGGACTCATCTGAGTACACAATTCTATTGACATTGGGGGAAGAATATGTAGTTCTCCAGTGTCAGTATAGAAGCTACTCCTAAAGTCTATCTCATCCCAACATGAAAGTATAGCATCAAACTAAAATCATTTTCAGGGCTTTCGGTAGAGGATTCTTAATCATTTAAATATAATTACATGGGAACCATCTACTAGCCTTCCATTTAATACACAAACTTTTTTCTCCACATTACAACATCATTTCAGGCTCAAAGTATTTTGAACATAATCTTAAGTTTGCCTTTAATGCAGTTAAAACACACACACAGCATTCTCTTCCAAGATGTTTATCCAGTCAAATATTGAAGGGGCAGACAGTAAATCACTACTTCCTTTTTTTTAGTATCTACCTACAGAAAGAAATATTTGGACTTGGAATTATTCTTGAATTGGATTGAGGGTGCCTATAGTTTTGATTTTCCCAAAACCTTCTTCGATACGTTTTTCTTATTGTCCAGATACCCTGGATAGTATCTGGCTGTATGCACCCTTCACAAACCTCTCTAATTAATTCTTGGTATCCTTGAGTAGTTACATAGCCTCTTTCATATCATTCAATTTCTTCAGAAATTGTCAATAATAGCTGATTTGTAATGTACGTGCATTAAGTGCAAACTTACCTCTGTTAAAAATGTACCACATTTATTTGTTTTTGTTGTATGCTCATTATCACATAATTATTTAAATACTGCCACTGTCTATCAGCCCACCCCGGTTAGACAGAAGGAGGAATTCACAACCTATCTCCTGACAGTTAGTATGTTTTTTAGTATAGAAAGGCATTTCTGATATCTTATACAGCATTTGTCTGAAATCATTTAAATAATTTTGGTAAGAAACCTGAAATAATGTTTTTGCAAGAGGATCTTTTATGATATGCAAAAATAAAATTATGAAGGCCACCTCAAAAGTCAGCCTTCATTACCTCTTCCATTGTCTGATGTTTAATGACTTTTATGTCCCTCAGGTGAGGGCACATGAAGACTAAGTATACAGTTATGACATTCAAAGGGAACAGAAAGTAAAGTAAGTTTGAAAATGCATTGTTGATGAAGGTTTATAAATGTATTTGTAAGGAAAAAAACGACTAAGACACCAATGTATGACATTATTAAAATAGGGGCATCCATGCTTTGCTATTTCACTTGGCGCTATAATAACAGTACTCATTTTATATTTAGAAAAATTGTATACATTGAACACATCAAATTAGCATGATATTAAGTATGCAATTTATTTTTCAATTATGTGGTCTTTAGTAAGTGAATTTAGTGTACAGCCATTTTAAAATAAAGTAAAGATTACATTCATTAGGGATCAGTACAAAAATACAAGAAAGGACATTCTGAAACTGAGCTTACCAGAGTAGGATTTGGCAATCTCTATCAAAGCTTTAACAAGACGACAATTTAAAAAAATACATTTTAGAATAAAATGTACATTATTAAAGAACATTCATTTGTATCTGATTACTTTGAATGAGGGTTTCTGATAACATAACAACTTACTTTAAATGAGTTATGTTTTATATGCACATTTTTAATATTTTATTTTAACTTCATTCTAATATATTTGAATGTAAATGAGCTAAGATTTGGATGTATACTTCCCCAGCTGAATATGATTTACCTCTGAGCTCAAGTGACTTTCTTATGTAAGTTAATAAACCTGTTCATTTATTTTGCATAAACATATCTTTGTACACAATTTTTTTTTTAAAATGCCACATTACAGGGAATGCATGGATTTTATTTATATTGTACTTACAAGTCTACAATGTGGATGAAAGCATGGCCTGGCAAGATGGTTGTGCGGTAGTATTACCCCTGAACTAGAAGTAGAGCTTTTGAGCTCCTCTGCCCCCTATTGACCCCCTCCCCATTTGTAAGCTCAAAATTATGGGGTGCAGTGACAAACTATGTGTGAACCATTGCTGGACCAAGTGCTGACTGAGGTGGACTGTGGCATGAGGAGAAAGAAGTGACAGAGATGCCCGGACATGAAGAGAAACAGAGCCATGAAGCTTTGCAGCAGGAGTGCAAGGCGGCTTCCTGTGCTGAGCCCCAGGCTGTTGTTGAGGGTGACGCAGCCTGAGTTATGCGAAGATGCCTCATGGACTTGCCGGCTAGAGAGAATTGAGGGGGCCAGGACGATGGCAGCAAGGTGGCCGTACACTGATGAAATACTGTCAGCCTACCATGAGTTATTGAGTGTGCCTGTGTTCCCTGATGGTTTGTGGTGGAGGGAGCGTTGCAGAGGCAGCCCCAGGGAACGCGAAGATTCTGTCGTGATGGGTACGACCTCTACTGTGTAGGTGCATGAGGCCTGTTGTGGTGAGGGGCCTCGTCTTACCTGGAATGGCGGCCACCGCTCGGGTGTGCTGGTAGGTGGGTCACTGCCTATTCTGAGTCCCCACTGCATTTTTGCTCCAATTCTTCACCCTGAGAGCATGTTGAGCCCTGCTAGTTGCCTGGGGGTGTGCCGTTGGTCGCATTTTCGAGGATGCTGTTGTGGGGTACAGGGGGTGTCGACTGATTTGAGGGCCCCATTAATCCTGGACACAGTAATTGAACACTGCTGTGCAACGACCTGGTGGTGTGCAGCTTGGTTTGTGTTTGCTATCCCACTTAAGGAGAAATTCTGTTTGTTTACCCCATATTCGGGCGTGCTGAGGGCCCGGGGTCATATCTATATTCCCCTTTGATATTTGCCTCCTGAATCAGGGCTAGACTGCCCTGGGACTGACAGACTGATGACCAGTGGTTAATGCTGTGCAGCACATTATTGGTAACTGGAAGGTGGGCAAAGTGGTAAAGGGTAAACCTTCAAAAGCGTGCAGGCCAACAAAATCGACAACTATGCACTGCCATTGCACCTCTTAAAATTCTTTACTATTGAGCGCTCTCATTGAGCGTTGGCACCATTTCCCAGGCTGGGGGCACTGTCTCAAGTCATCATTGCCCCTTTATATCATTTTCGGTACAGATTCGCCATACTACAACATGTTCGAGTTCGGGGGGCCCCCTGGTTTGTGAGCAATAACATTATAATCTGTAAGTTCCAAAAACCTAAGCAGAAACTATATGACAGTTAAAGATCTTCGATACAGTCTCCTGTTCCCGGGCGAAGCTGCTGGTACAGTCGGAGGGCTGGTTATTATTCTTCACTACTCCAGAGGGGGGCTCACAGTTAACTGGAAACCTTGGGCCATGCACCCCCTGGATTGCGGCCTGCGTCTAAGTCGGCGGCACTGTGAACCGACAGAGGAGCACAAGGCTTCGAATGCACTCATGAGACTTCGCTCACAGGGCAGGCAGTCAGCGGACATGGAGGGTACTGGTGTGCCCAGGCGGAAACCAGGTGGATTGTAACCTTGTGCCAGACATGAGTGAATCCTTCCAGGGTCATATGGAAGAGACTATCACAGCAATGGCACAGACTCAAGGCTGGTGCCAATGTGGTAATGAGTGGCATGTCTGGTTGGATCCTCCTTAATTGAAGGTTGTACTGACGTTTAGAGGTAGAGATCAGTCAGAATATGCTTATGCATTACTTGTCTGGGGTGCTGAACTTAACTGCGTATGCACTCTATTTAATCATCATGCATGGGGCAGTTACGGAAGGATGCATCAAATGTGTTGCTTGATATGATCTTGTTGTTTGAGGGGGATTTCCTAGATGTTGCTGGTGGGAAGAACATGGTTGGCTGAGGTCCCATTGCTGATGGCTTGAGTGCCTTTGGCCTAGCAACCTGGATGGGATGCAAGGCTTAGAGCACAAAGTGACTTCTGCAATTGTTGTTTGTTTCTAAGGGGGGAATAGGGGAGTTGGGTCTTAGAGGGAGGCCAAACATTCAAGGGCCCCAGTGATTTAGAATCACTGCCCGTGGGTTAATGGGAGTATTATTCTCTACATTTGTTGGGTGTTATGGTTCTATTGTTGTATAGGAATTGGCTGATTGTTAATGATGCTTTGCAGCTCCCACTATTGAGAATATATGGAGTGCATGTCAGTGGGATCCCTGATCCCAGTGGTGCATTGTGTGGTACTGGAGAACTGATGAATTATGGCTGGTGACTGGAAGATATTGACTTGGAATGTACACAGATTGGGACAGCCTGACAAACGTAGGATGATGTACTCCTACTTGTGTCAAAATAGAGTGTCAGTGGCATTTTTGCAGGATACGCACACCTGGGGGAACTGTTTGGAATTCTTAAGAAGCAGGTGGAGGGGCCATCTATTTGCTAATTCATATTCCAGTTACACCAGAGGTGTACTTATCTATGCACCCAAAACGGATGATGGGAGCAATTTTGGCAAAGTGATGGGCTCAGCGACTCAGTACATGGGTAGAGAGATCCTCTTTATGGGGGACCTCAATTGTGTGATTGATGGGGAGTTGGACCATCTCCACCCTCGAGTGGCTACTAAATCCATTTTGACTTAGAGTGAGGAACCCACAAGCTAAGGTGTATTCCTATCATGTGCCCACTGCTGGAAATTATAGTAGCTTAGACTATTGTTTGTTAACTGGTTCATTACTGCATTGTGTGAAGGTTGTGGTCTACCTGGCACATTATATTCATGACCACCCCCTTGCTAGTGATGCTCTGACTGTCAAGAGAACCCCCAAGCAATCCCCTGTGGCAGATTAGGTCTGAATCCCTCACTGATATGGTGTTCTATGAGGCAGTACAAGAGACGGTCGATCATTATTTTACAGAAAATTGTGGTAGTGCATCAGTGAGAGTGTTTGAATGGGACTCTATGAAAGTGGTGCTGTGAGGGAGTGCCTAAGAGTAACATATAGGGTGAAATAACAACTATTAAGATTGCTAGAATCTCTGAAACAAAGACTGGTCACCCTGGAGACCATGGTGACAGAGCGGTCACAGGCACTGGTTGAGTGGATGGAGTGTAAGAGTGAGCTACTTGAAATGTGGGGCCACTTAGACAAATTTGTCCATACCAGCTACCGAAAGCAGCTCCATGCTGAAGGAGACAAGCCTAGTAGAATGTTCACCGTTGTTCTTCGTAGCAAAATGTGGGTAAACCCATTGATGAGGATTTGTGCTAAGCTGGGGGACAGAGTTTGTACACAATGTGGAATAATGGGGGTGTTTGCCTCACATCTGGGGGCACTCTATGCCAGCCCACCGCCAAGCTCACCACAGAGAAAATTACCTTATCTAGAGGACTTCGAGTTACCATCCCTGTCCAGGGAAGAGAGAGACAGATTGGAGGCCCCCATCACTGAGGAGGAGATAGTGGTAGGCATTTGGATGTGGAAGACAGCTAAGGCCACTAATAGTGATGGCTTACTGGTGAAATTTTATTAGCGCAGGGCAGAGTTGATGGCTGAAAGGCTCTTAGTATTTTACACTGAGGTATTTGGTAAAGGAATACTCTCAAAGCTATTGTGGTTATGCTGCCCAAGCCAGATATGGATGTGGAGGACGTCGCCTCCTATCGCCCCTTTCTATGCTCAAAGTTGATATAAAGATCCTGTTCAAGGTCCTGGTGGTGCAATGTCTGCCCCACCTGCCTCGCTGAAACCATGAGGATGAGTGTGGTTTCATACCGCAGAGAAATACCATCTGTAATCTGGGAGACTTGTATTGATCTGGCATGCCCTCGCCCCTAAGGAGAACCCGTATGCACTGGCCCTCCTAGATGTCAAACAATCCTTTGATTCTTTATCTTGGGAGTATTTGTGGGATGTTTCATGCAGGGCGGGCATTGAGGACAACTTCCTGCGATAGGTTCAGTTGCTTTATACACAGCCTACAGCATGGGTGAGGATGGGAGCGGAGTCTCACCAGTTCTATTTATCTTATGGTACTCAGCAGTGGTGCCATTTGTCCCCCTCCTGTTTGCATTAGCAATGGAACTGGTGTCATGCTGGCTTCGCAACACCTTACATTGATGGGATTTGCAAATTGGAGAGCACACCCACATGATCTCCCTGTATGCTGATGACACCCTGCTCTATTTGAGACAACCTGAATATTCAGTCCCTATTTTGTTGGCACTTCTATATGAGTTCAGCAAGTTATCCAGTTTTACTGTCAACCATGCCAAATTTAGGCTGTTCCGCATGGGTGGGCTGGCTGGTAGGCATTTGGTGGCTCTCATCTTGACATATATACCCTGGATAACTGAAAATATTAGTTGCTTGGGAATCAAATTGGCTCATGGCGCATCGGGCTTTGGGGACCTCAACAGGGGGAGAGTACTGGAGAAATTAAAGCCATCCATAAACTTCTGGAACACTTTACACCTATCTCTAATGGGAAAAGTGGCGCTGGTTAAGATGATCCTATTGCCCCATTGTCTGTATATCATTCAGTGGACCCTATATGAGATCCCCAGGAGGGTGTTCATTGAACTCAATAAACTAATAGTCGAGCTGCTACGGGTGTCAGGGAGACAGCAGGTGGGCCTTTCCACACTTCAAAAAAAATGGGGTGTGGGAGGACTTGAACTGTCTTACTTGGAACTCTACTATTTTGCTGAATAACTGAATCATTAAGTTCATTGGTTTGATGGCAATTGCAATTGATAAACCTGTTTGCTTAGAGGTACTTGTGGAGATCTTTCCCTACCTGAGCAATTCATGAAGGGCTCTAGAGTCCAATCAGTGTAGCCAGCCGTAATCAAGCAGGTCTGTGTTACGGTGAGCAAATGGTTAAAGGGGTACTGCACCATTCACTTTTGATATGCAAATATCGATATTCTGACCCTTTACCCAAATTGCCAGATCGATGTGTGTGGCTCAGTGGCATGAGGGAGGATGTGAGATCCTGAGAAATTTGTGCCTTGACGACTGGTTTGTCACCTTGCCTGACACCCTGACTTCATTTGGCCTGGGGACAGGGAGTTTCTTTAATATAATAAAAATATTGGGCCAGCTGTCGTTTCTGGGAACTGAGGGAGGACCTGCCAATGTTTGAGCTCCCAGGGCAGAGTAGATGGCAGAATTTACTTGATGGCCCAATATTTGTGAAGGAATGGATCGCCATTCATGAGGGGTCAGGATGCTGTGTCTAATGCCTGTTTTAAAATAAAACAATTCAATATAATACATCAGCTGTACTTACCCCCCAAGACTCTGCACACAATAAACCCCATGAGGTCCTCCTCTTGTCCCAGATGTAACCATGTGGAGCGGACTTGATACACATGATATGGGGCTGCACAAACAAAATTGGATACTGGGAAGAGATTCTGGCCTCCCTCAGTAGGGCCACTGGTTGGGACAATGACTTTTATGTCAGGCAAATCAAAAAGAAAAAGAAACTAAGCAAGGAGTTTGTATTGCTGGGGCTTCCATTGTCCAAGCAAAGTTAGCTATACGTTGGTTGTCCCGGAGGGTTCTAACGTTTGCTGAGTGGAAGAGGGACATGGCTGAATGGGCAAATGCAGAGGAGAGTTACATGTGGAAAACACGCAGAGTGGATGAACTTGCAGTTGATTTGCTGGCTTGGGCTGCAATACTGGTTGAGCTGTTGGACCCCTGGATACTGGCCCTCCATGAGCTGAGAAGGGTGTGTTGTTGGGCCCCACATACAGGGTGTGGTACATGAGCCCCTGGGAGTTGGGGTAGGAGAATGTGCACAGGTTTAGTTTTGGAAAGTTGATATGGCTAGCTTCTCATTATGTCGTAGGGATACTGGGGGCAGGAGGTGGGGATGGGGCAGGGGGATCTTTCTTGATGCTGAACATGCATTCTTTACATATTTTCTGTTCTCATGCCGCTCTGTGTTACTATTTTGTCTTGATATATGAATTAATGCCAATAAAAACCTAAACTTCAAAAAAAAGTCTACAATGTGGATGGAAAGTAGTAGATTAAAATACATCTAAGATTCTCACGTTATACAAAAATCATTCAATATGTTGAAAGTAGTGAAAGTATTCATCTGTTTATACTATTCGTAACAGTGCCATGCTTTCTGCGGTACATAAAGTTCTTATGTTACCTTGCTTTTACCATGAATTGTGGTGCTTGGTTAACTTTATTGAAGCTACACATTAGAGAGGAGTACTTCGGTGAATCAAATTAAACATTGAACAAAGTGTTATCACCTAATACGTGCTACTGTAGTACTTTGCATGTTTTCCTGTAAATGTTTGCAATTTGACCCAATTCCTAAACCATCCTGAAGATTAATAATATCCATTTTTAGCTTCCAGGAATCTACATGCATTCAATCAGGCAGGAAGGTGAAGACATGTTAAATGTTCACACCTGCTGTGTGCTACAGCTACGTCATACTTTTTCCTTGTTACTATCAGTCCCACACTGTGTGGCTTAGAAATCGAACAATACATTAAATTAAGGTATATTTATGTATAATAAAATAATACAACCTTTAAACTTTGGATTATGCTTTGTATTTCATTTGCATTAATTAAGAAGATTTTTTGCAATAGCGTCGTGAAAAAACATAGTTGTATATTGCTTCTGCACTGTCCTGTCGTCTGCCATATAGCTGACTTGACACTGATTCCCACTTTGCCAATGATTTCCCTCTGTATCCTGATATTGTCAATGTCTGTCTGTTCACCGTGGGCTATGCAACCGCATAGTAGTTGACCAGACAGATTGTAGTTTCTAATACATGTGCCCGCTTTTGTTGTTATATTTGAGACACATTAAAAAGCATCACTAAATGACGACTCCTTCCATTTGCACAGGGAAGATCAACAATACTAAACAACTCTATCATTGTTTGTGCCTAACAATCGACAATATTTAGACACATAAATATGAAGCAAAAAGTAACACTTTTTAAATCTAATATTTATTTACCCTGCGATGTCATAGTGTCTTCCAAATTCGTGGTGTCGGTGTCTTCAATACCGTCAGCCATCTCAGGGCCAGCTCCTGTACCACCTGCTTCTCCAAGGGCCTGTGTTCTTAATGGATGTCCGGTCTACCAAATGCTGGCAACTCTGAAGTACATTGCTAACTTCTGTGGAGCACTTGTAGTCAAGCATCTTTTTTTGTATTTCTCCTCTCTTCTTTGTGTTAATGCTACCACATTCACCTTATCAAACATTCCTATCCACATTTCAGCCTCTCTTGCCTGTCATAGTTTGGAGTTGACAAGTATGTCCTTGTAATGTCTTATCATCTATGTGATTAAGATCTCCACGTACTCATGGGTAAACCGCAGCTTCCTCTTCCTAATACTCTTCTGAGAACCGCTGCTTGTATCCAACAGTTTACCAACATTACACCACTTATTCATGGTTCCACCACAAATTGGCATTTCAGTTCACGCAGAGTCTGCATTGCAATGCTTTCTTTGTATTGTGTGGTTGGGATGCCAAGGACAACAACAATGCGATGAGCACAAGTGCCAAAGCATCTGCTGCACTAAGGATAGTTATGTCCCTGCATGCACCTTCATAATTATCTGCTAAAGAAGAGAGGCAATTCCATGGTTCAAGCTCGAGAAAGAACTAGTTGAGGTGGATGTGAAGCTTCACAGATGCTTAGGCTGACATTCTAATTACATTTGTAAATCGGCATGATAATGAATTATTTAAATTCCAAATCAAATGTGTGAGGACATTCTAGTGAAATAACAGCTCTGGACTGAACTTTGATGAGAACCCCCTTTGGAAGATACTGCAAGAAACGATATAAAACCAAACAGTGTTTTTTTAGTTATAATATGAAGCCCAACTTTCTTGAGGCTCTTGTTTTCTCCTGCCAGCTTTTAAACAAAATTCTTTTTACCATTCCCTTTCTGTCCTCGAATGTATCATTGTAATTTTGGTGGTATCCTTCCATTTACACATCACTGCCTTATTTGCATCCCATTTTTGCTCGCACGCGCTCCATTTCTTTTTCTCAACATAGGTTGCCTCCTTCATCACTCCATCATTTAAGCGGTTTTAAGATTATTAGACAACAAACAAGTAGTTCGTTTTGTTTCTTTCAATTTCTATGCAGGTTTTACTAAGATTTATATGGAAATTGGCTCGACTGCTCAGGTCATTGTGAGGGACCATGTACATAGCTGCCAATGTATTTGCTGCTTGGCTTCTATGAGTAAATCACAGATCGTCCTCACAACTTGTAATAATTGGGTTTTGGACCAAAGTTTCTACGTAGAGATTTCTAAGTGATAATCATAGCTTCTCTCATACACCTGCTAGCACACCATAACTCACTCATCAAATTCAATGCTCTTGACCTCAGTCTTGATTTAACAGACATGCTGGCAAATGGCTATCTCAGTATGACAACAGATTTTAGGACTTATTTGATCTTATTTCCTAGCCACAATAGATCTTTATGTACTATTTTTTCAAATAAATTATAGAGGATTCTTGAACACAAATGAAGGTGTTATGAACAAAGATAGATAACTAAAAGTTCTCTTTAAATGTGATGTTCTTTTAATATCAGTTTGTTCATGATATATTACATCCAACCTCTTTAAAAGCAACCTCCTCCACAGGTGGCCAATCACCGCTGCGTGTGGACTTCAGCTGGACACAGCGGTGCATAGCCTTTGGCCATGTGAAACATTGGATTGTGCAGATCATCAACCTACAATGCATCAAATGTTAGCTTCAAATGCAGTTTGACATTTATACCCAATTCTTATATCTCGATTTTCATACAAATCTGTCATATGGCGCCAAAGCTATTAGAAAATCGAAGTTTAACATTAACTTTACCTCCCCTAATCAGACATTCAAGAAACCTGCGATCTCAGCATACCAACTACAATGTATATTCCTAATGAGTTTTTGTGGATTTGTCAGAGTCCATCCCAACCATGCGTCCTTGGTGAATATTATTGAAACTCAACATATCAGAGCTATGTTAGAAATTACAAGTGCCTGTCAAATTGTATGCAGCTCTATGATATCATCAGTTATGTCATGAATTATGTAATTTAAGAAGTCATAAGTGATGTAATGCATGTAATACATGAGGTCATATGCAGTGCATGGCAGGGGGAGTTATAGTTAGAGCAGTGAACAATAACTGGTGAAATTGAGGGATTATACATTTTTAAATGTTAGTTTTGGCTTTATTTTGGTGTGTGTGTGTGTGGGTATGTATCTATGGGCCGGATGTAGCAAAGGTTTTTACCCATTCTGTTTCTATGGGAAAAAGTGTTCGTACATATGGCCCTATATATCCAAAAACACATAAACACATACACACATACATTACCTAAAGTAGCTATAGCTCATGTCCTAAAGTAACTTTAACTCATACCCGCACCATGCACAGTGTTGTCATCAATGATGTTGCAGAGATGTTGTCAATGATGGCATAGAACATGTCATGAGTGATGTATTATTTGAGGCAATTAGCAGTGCATAAAGAAGGGGCAAGTTATAGTTACTTTCAGGGCACAAGTTATAGTTGGTTGGCATAACTATAACCGGTAAATTTTAGTAGTTTTGTTAATTCAAATTAGTATGTTTTAACTGACATTCACACCTAACTGTAATATCCTTGGGGGCGTGGCCAACCAAGATGGCCGACGAGACACGTCTTTAGTGTGCTATGCCATCCCGATCCCTCCTACAGGGATCCTGGGTGCCAGACAGCAGTGCACCACCCTGCAACGGCGTGTGCAAGACCCCTGAAGACGTTGGCGGGTCCTGCCCTGTTTTTTCACCCCGGTTGGAGCTCCCGGTCTCCTGAGGAGCGGGGTCGGGACTGGTCATGCGTTCATGACTGGCGTATGATTGTTGGGCATGCTTTGGCCTCTGTCGGCCAGTGTGGCTTTTTGCTGGCCCCCAGATCGAGTGGCTGGAGTGTGAGGGGGGGCTGGTTGGTGCTGTACCCTCCCCCCCGGGGCCTGCAGTGCGGATGCCCGGAACCAGGGCGGGCACTGGAGTTGGCTCACCCCTCAACGACTCTCCAATGCGAAGGGGTGAGGAGGGGCTTGTTTTGCCCCATCTCTGGATTGCCTGCACATACATTGCTCTCTTGCATGAACAGAGGACTAGTTCTGCGTGGCGTTTGGCTGCAGGGCCAGGAGCAAAGGTGGCTTAGAGCCTTGGCTGGGTTGTGCGTGAGTGGCCTGGGCTGGCGCACTTTTCTGCAGGGCCCTCAGATGAGTGGCTACTGGGGGGCCGATCCTGGGCCCAACGGATGGTTGTCCCTCAACAGTGAGGTGTTAGTTTTTTCGGTACTGGAGTGTGAGCAGAGGAATAGAGGACTCGGACCTGGGATCCTATGCGCAGTGTACACACTTGACCCACACTAGGCTGAAGTGGGCTGTGCAGATGTTTGAGGGACCTTGTGGTGAACATTTGGGCTGAACAGATCTGCATACCCCTGGTGGTACTACATCCTATTGTCCTTTGTGGAGGTAAGATTGGATGACATGGTCAGACTGCACCGTCGCAGGGTAACATGATGGAGCAGTATACTACCTCTGCTCCTCTTCCACAGACACAGACTCGCTTGGGAGGGCTGGTAAAGGCATTGGAGGAGCCGGCCACAGCAGGGGAGCCCAAGCGTGCGGAGCTGTTGGCCGCCGTACGGGGCACCAGGGTGGCTGTGGAGGGAAAAATAGAGATTGTGGCTGTGGAGGTTAACCTTCTACGAGCTGACCTCTGCAAGGTATTGGAAAAGGTCAAGGTGGCAGAGGGGTCTATATGGGACTTGCAAACAGAGGTGGACACATTTCACAAGCAGATAGCTCAGGTCACATCTACTATCGGGACATTAGGGGCACAGCTGGAGGACTCAGAGGGCAGATCTTGGCGGAACAAAGTGCACCTCCTTGGCTTCTCAGAACGGGTGGAAGGTTCCACAGTGGAAACCTTTTTTGAACAATGGATGAGAGATGTATTGCAGCCGGAGGTGTTGTCCAGGGTGTTTGTGGTGGAGCGTGTTCATAGGGCCCTGGCTGCTCCTCATCAGCCTGGGGCACCGCCGATGGCCATCATAGCGCGCCTCCTGAACTATAAAGACAGGGACTGTATCCTACGGACCGCCCGTGAGACCGATAGGGCTGTCTTTGAGAATCGCAAGATTTCCATCTCCCCAGTTTATACGAACAATGTCCAGTCTTCCCGAAAAGGGTTTCTAGAGGTGAAGGCCAAGCTTCATGCCATTAACATCAGATACATGTTACTGTACCAGGCACGGCAGAAGGTAATCGCTGGAGGTAAATCACAGTTCTTTAAGCATCCCAGGGAAGTCTGGAGATGGCTGGAGATATGGAAATGTGTTTTCCAGGGTCCTGCTGGGTGGTCTGGAGTTGGTCCGGCTGGTACTTCTGGAGTGGATGGTACGGACTGGAGGAGGAGTGGAAAGGGCCCGTCCCTGGTCTCTGCGCAGTGATGTGTTGACTCTGACTCTGTCAGCAGAATTGAAATCCAGCAGGATGGTACTATGGCGGTGGTGGATACTGAGCAGGCGGTTGTGCTGGCTGGTCCATAGGATTTGGAGGATGGGGTACTATCTGTTGAGTCTTGAATATGTGGACCTTTTCGGGGATACTGCTTGTGCGGCTCAGTTGGGGGCCGTGTGGATGGCTTGTGGGAGTGCCCTGCTTGAATGGGAGAAATGAACCTCATTCAGAAGTTGTTTAAAGGGGCTTTATATGTCTGTGTTCTATATGGTTGAGGGGGTAAATGTTTATCCTAGATAATTTTGGGATGGGGTGGAAAGCACAGTGTATGCTGATGGGGACGGGGGTGTTCACTTCCACAGTTGTGGTAGGCTTCTTGGGTGTTGGAGTTTGGGCTGTTGTCCTGGCAGCGTATGTATATATGGATTTACAGTATATTTTGATAAGTATGTTTTACTGTTCATCTGGGGTGGGTACAGGGGCTTGGGGGTGCAAAGATTGTGCAAGTTCTCAACAATTTGATGTTTATTATGACAGTGCACTGGTGAGTGTGAGATGGGTGGATGGGCCTGGTCTTGTCTTCTTCTTTTGGGTGTGGGGCTGTAGGGGGGGCCCTAGTGGGAGCGGTGGATATGCAATTTTAACATGGGTCAGCAGATTAATATACTGACATGAAATATTAGGGGTCTAAAGAGCTACACTACGCATTAGAGAGTACACTCCTTCCTGAGACGACATAGGGTTCATATTGCGTGTCTACAGGAAACTCATTTAACAGTAGAGGACTCACATAAATTGGCAAGAAAGTGGCGGGGTCAGGTGTTCTGTTCATCCTTTTCCTCCTATGCAAGGATAGTGTTGATCTGAATTGCCCCTGGGGCCCCGTTTACACATATCTACAGTGAAGCTGATGTGGAAGGGAGATATATACATTTACATGGCACTTTGGATGGTATGCCCCTTGCCATTCTAAATACTAACGCACCTAATGTAGATGATCCCTCATTTTATGACACCATACCTGAAATGTTGGGTGAAGGGGTAGTCTCCCCTCTGATATAGGCTGGAGATTATAATTGCATATTGGATGGTGAGGTGAATCGTTCTCCTCCTAAGTGGGGAACCAAACCATTGATGACGAGATCTCTCACAGAGATTATACATAATCTAGGACTCTGGGATGGATGGAGAGAACTGCCTCTGAAGGTGAGGGAATACACCTGTCACTCTAAGACACACAATACATATAGCCGGTTGGATCATTTCCTCTTGGGCGGACTGACTTTTTCACAGGTATTGGATGTTAAGCATTTAGGGAGGTTTTTGTCTGATCATGCAACAGTGATGATGCATGTGTCATGGGGATCTGATGCTAATGTGTCTCATGGGTGGCGTATACCTTCCTCCTTTCTAAAGGAGGCTGGCTGTCATGAGAAAATGGAAGTGGCCCTTAAGGACTATTTGGATCTGAATTGTGGTACAACAAACTCAAGGGGCATGGAATGGGATGCCATGAAGGCAGTCTTAAGGGGAGTGTGTATCAGCACAGCATGTGGGGTGCGCAAACAAATGGAACAGGAGCTTACAGGTTGGGAAAGTGAACTGGAGGTAGCACAGCATCAGACTCTGGTAACTCTAGAGATTGAGCAAGAGCAGTTTCGGCTGTTTAAGAAGGTTAGAGACTGCTGGGACATGCTGGATAAGGTTACTGTGCGATCGTATAGACAGCGTCTTCATAGGGAGGGTGACAAGTCTGCTAAATTGTTGGCATGGCTCCTTAAGTGAGAGGCTGACTCTCCTCCCATCCTGCGTATTAGGAAGGCAGAGGGGGTACAGGTCACTAATCACAGGGATATTTTTGGGGTATTAGTGGAGCATTTGCATGTTGTGTCCAGGGCTGGTCCTCCTGTCTCGGATGTTAGATTAGGTGAGTTTATGGGTCGGATTAGACTTCCGCAGCTGGAGCTGGACTGTATGGAGAGCCTAGAGGCTGAGATAACAGGTGAAGAGGTGGGTGTGGCATTGAAGGCGTTGTTGAAATCTAAGTCGCCTGGTGGGACGGTTTCCCAATCGAACTGTATCAAACGTTTCCTCTTCTGCAGGGGAGAGGTTGTTGGCAGTGTTTGAGGAAGCTCTGGATCAGGGTATTCTTCCAGAGACCATGCAACAGTGTGTTGTCTGTCTAATGCTTAAGCCTGGGGGGATCCTGATGACCCTTCCTCACATCGCCCACTTACTATGGTCAATACGGATGTCAAGATTCTGTGCAAAATGTGGGCTACCCGACTGTGTGGAGTGATCCGGGGCCTGGTACATGAGGATCAATGCGGATTTATTCCCGTTCGCAGTACGACTTACAACTTACCCCATTTGGCACATGTTTTACATGAAACAGCGGGGCGGTAGACAAATTGGTTTTAGTATCACTGGATCTGGAGAAGGCTTTTGACACTGTTGAATGGGAGGACTTATTGGAAGTTCTGCAGGGAATGGGATTTGGCCCTCAATTTTGTGATTGGGTTTGTTTTTTGTACACAGCTCCCACGGCATGTGTTCGGGTGAGCTGTGAGCTTTCGGAAGTTTGGACGATCGGTAGGTGTACTAGGCAGGGTTGCCCATTGTCACCTCTCTTATTTGCTTTAGTGGTTGAGACGCTTGCGGCCTGGCTGCATGAGGAATTAGGGCCCTGGGGTGTTCAGGTGGAACAGGCCACTCATGTTGTCTCCCAATATGCTGATGATGCGTTGCTGTACCTCCAAGAGCCAGGCATCTCGGTCCCTCTGTTATTGAAGTTGATGAAAGAATTTGGGGCTGTATCTGGGCTACGGGTAAATAGGAAGAAGTTACTGCTGTTTTCCCTGGGTTCGCTGTGTGACACCCTGCCAGAGGATTTGCCTGAGGTAGGTCTCCGGTGGGAACTTCAAAGTTTACGATATCTGGGCATATGGGTTGTACATACGGCGACGGCACATCCGAAGCACAATGTTGAACGGGTGGGGAAGGGTTTGGACTGCTCTGTATTGTTCTGAAATAAGCTGCCACTATCTGTGATGGGAAGGGTGGCGGTGGTCAAGATGGTGTTCTTGCCGAGGTGTCTTTACCTGGTCCAGAATTCTTTGTTTCCATTGACGGCTCAAATTTTTCATCACCTGGATAGCTTGTTGATTTCCTTGGTTTGGGCTGGCCATCATAGCAAGGTGGCATTGTCTACGTTACAAAGGGATTTGGAAGATGGAGGCTTGGCATTCCCTCATATTAGACTCTTTTATTATGCGGCTCATTTACAACATGCTGCTGAATGGATGATGCAGACGGATAATTGGGAGAAGCAGCTGTTTGCTGGCATGTTGGGAGATGAGGCATTGGTGCATGCATTATGGCAGGCTATGGATACTTGTATGTCAATGGAGGTTTGGAGAATGGGTGGCTGCATGGTGGAGGGTGATTTATATCCCAATGGTGAGGTTTTTTTTTCCTTTCAGGAGGCGCAAGATACATTTGCATTGAGCGCTGGCCAGTTCTTGCAATATGGCCAGGGAGGTCTGGTCTGGATTCCCCCTGGCCCCTGTGGCATCAATGATGTTGAATGGGTTAATAAATTGGAGAGATGATTACCATCTGGTTACTCTGTTTTATAGAGTTCTGTGCAGGGATAGTGTGGGGGTAGAGTGTGTGGAGCGTAGGGCCTGGGATTGAGAGTTGGAGAACCCCATAGAGGATTGGGACTGGAATTTGGAACTGTCTCTGGTACGCACGGTTTCTTGTAACCACACATTCAAGTTATTGCACTTTAATTTTGTCCACCATGTGTACATCATGCCTGCTCGTCTTAATAAGATGGACCCAACAAGAGAGACAGGGTGCACTCAGTGTGTGGAGACAGGTGCTTCCTTTATCCCCTTGGCCTGGGCCTGTAGGGAGGTACAGCAGTTTTGGTGGGTGGTGGCTCGGAAGCTGGACGGGATCACTGGGCTGGGACTTGAGGTGACGCCATTGACTTGCCTCCTTGGTATAATTCAGAGACCACAGGGCAGGCGCATTCCATACAGATTTGTGCAGCTTGCATTGGTGTTAGCTGAGCGAGCAGTGGCTATGGGCTTGATGGGTACAACAAGCCCATCCCCTTCTAACTGGTCCTGTGATGTTTTGGAATGGGGGTTGGCCGTAGAACAAAACATGAGACTGACACACAGGGAATAAGGGGCATGGAAGAAATAACGGCCTGGAGTACACTGTTGGAACGTTTCACGGGGACCCAAGATTCCAGCTCTGACTGGAGCTCGGATGAGGATCCTTGAGTATAGGATGTTATGCTATGCACATAGGTGACGACCAACTGTGGTAATATTGTATCGCTGGTAATCATGGAGTATGAACGATTTGGTTATATAGGAGGTCCTTGCGGAAGGGAGGGGGGAGATATCGCAGGTCTGATGGATATGCTCCATGTTTTTGTCTATAGGTATCATCAGCCTCCGCTCAGGAGAACAATGGACATATTGATCTCTCATATGACAATGCACTGCTTGTTTGTTTTGTTTTTATGTTAAGTTGTTTGTTATAAACTCAATAAAACAGAGTTTTAAAAAACTATAATATCCTTTTAACCTGTTTTTTCATTGAATTTTGAAGGTTGTTTTTCCTATGTAAAGTAACATACTAACATAACTCCTAACTATAACGTTACTTTAACCTATGTGTTTGATCTGTGAATATCTATGGCTTTTTAACAAAAAGTAAGATGTCCATCGCCATGAGTGGTGTGGGGTTTGGCACCTAACTGCCCCATCCCCCACCACAGGTGCCCAACCAACCCTCTTGCACGGCCTTCTGCATTACTGTCTATGTCCTGTAACAACATCAAGTGGCATATTTATACTCTGTCTGCGCCGAATGTGCATAAAAAATTCGCACATTCGGCACAAAACTTGCCCCATATTTAAACTTTGATGCCCGCGGACGACAAAATCCCGCCGTGTGCGTCATTTTCTGGATGCGGAAAACCGCCTTGCGTTAATCATATGCAAGGTAGGCGTTCCCGTCCAAAAAATTACTTAAACGGCCGTGCGTCGTATTTATGCTTCCGAACAAAAATGTCGCGCGGCCGGGACGCTGAGTCGGAAAATGACGCACAGCCCGATTTGCGTAAAAAATTAACGCCTGGGTCAGGGCAGGCGTTAAAATGGGGCAAACACACCTGTATTTAATCAGAACACACACAAGCAACAGCAGAGCAGCAAAAAGGAGACATGGAGGTGCTACTCATCCAGCGTGCACGCATACGCAGAGCCCAGCAACAACAACAGCAGCTGCCACAACACCAGCAGGGACCCCAAAGGCAGCACAGAAGGCAGGAGAGAATATTCCGCACCAGAACAACCCTTCATGGCCTCAGGGAACATGACATCATCCAGAGGTACAGGTTGAACTGGCAGGCCATTCAGCAGCTGCTGCGCAACATAGAGCCACAGTTGGCACCCACCTTGCTCACACCCCGCACCATCCCAACAGAAACCAAGCTGCTAGCTGTACTTCACATGTTGGCAAGTGGCTCCTTTCAAAGCCCTGACACCCTGGCTGCCGGAATATCACAGCCATCATTTTCTGCTTTCTTGCCCAAAGTACTGGATGCCATCATTGGACTGACACCCCGCCACATCTGCTTCTCAAACACACTGCAGAAGAAGCAGGAGACAAAACAGGGGTTTTACCTCACTAATGGATTCCCACACGTCCTTGGTGCCAACGACTGCACACATCTACGCCTTGTGCCACCTGATGCAACTGAACACATCTACCGCAACAGGAAGCACACACATTCCATCAATTTGCAGACCATTGTCGATCCCCAAGGATTGATCACCAACATTGTGGCAAAGTATCCTGGGAGTGTCCATGACTCATTCATCTTCCGTCACTAAACCATCAATCAACAGTTCCAGGATGGATGATATGGCAATGGACTACTTGTTGGTAAGTACAAAAACCTACTTATATACACACTGCACAGCAACCCTCTAGGACAAACAACACATACCCCACGACAGCAAAATGTGGACAGGAAAACACAGAGGTCATGACATCGCTAGCCATGTTTGATAGGTCTGCAGTGAACTTGTCACACATCTGAAATTAGTGTACAGTCTAATGTAAAGACGTCAATGATCACAATGTATGGATAGGTTTTGCTAATTGTGACCTTGCTAAATGTAAGCGTTTCACTGATGTTTAAATTAATCCATTGCATAAGTCTAAAGGTATGGGATGTCCAGGGTACATAGATGCTAACGTGTTACCACCACTGTCAAAATGAATCTGTGTATGGAACTATCATCTCACCCCCAGTGAAGACACAGGTACACCTGTATCACAAGTCACAATGCTAGGGAGTGCACACTGTACTACAAATACCCAAACATACTGCTGACAACCGGTCAGCAGGCAAACACTTGTTCAGCCAAGGAAACAACACAATGCAGATGGTGCATCCTACAAGCCTAGGAAGGAACACAATAACACAAAAGAGTCACAGACAACACAAGACAACTACTGCCATGCAAGGTGATATCAATGGGGCAAGGTACATCAACATGATCCCATTCATTTTCTATTTCAGCTGATCAGGGGTATGGGATCCAGCCATGGATTATGACACAATTTGGCAACCCAAGCACTGCAGCAGAGCATGCCTACAATGACTCACATAGGAGGACACGCAGCATAGTCGAGAGGACCTTCAGCATCCTCAAGTCGAGATTCAGGTGCCTCGATATCACTGGTGGCAGCCTCCTATATTCCCCAGAAATGGTCTGTAAGATCATTCTAACATGTGCCATCCTGCACAACATTTGCATACGAAGGAACATTCCCCTCTTAGAACCAGAGCCACAAATGCCTGAAGAGGAGGAAGAGGAGGATGCTGGCCTGCAACATGAGGGGGAACAACAAAACACAGCTGCTGGATTGCGTAGGCGCCAACATATTGTGAACAATTTCTTTTAAAACAACTCACCATCACCACTGTATTAACTAATGTAAATAAACACCGATAATAATCACCATATCATGGTATGGCTAATCATTTGTGCTCACCTTTATATCTAACTATCAGAATAAGAGTGTAGCCTCATGGAGCATTGCTTATATAACGATCAGGACACAGAAATTTCCTGAGCAATTGTGATGCGTATTATACAACAGTCACATATACACACACACTGTAAATGACATATATCCTGTACATTTCACCTTTAAAGGGAAATAGCAGAGGACCACACCTATTTCACACATACATGTTGGCAACATGGTTCATCGCAGCATATGGCACACAACTAAGACACCATCAGTCAATAAGGGAAAAAAAAGCCTCATACATGAAGCAGTGGATGTGCAATTGCATTGGTAACAGGAATGTATGACCAGACCCTTGACAGCAGTAAGTCGTACAGCACCTATCTTTGCAAGGACTATCTGTGACTAGAGTTCCATATAAGCAGAACATAGACAGCACAAGTGCCATACCTATGACAAGCATTGTGCACATGACATTCCATGTACATGTCAGCCCATTTCCTAACTCCTGACACACCCATGCTCCTGGTCTCAACCCACCTGTCTGAAGAGGTCCCTGGAATCGTAATATGTGTACCCTGATATTCCCTCCTCTACACACACAAACAATAGTAATCCAGTGTGCTACACCCTTTCCTATGGTATACCATTGTCATAGTACATCTGACTGCATGGACTTCAGGTCAATTAATACACTGGCTTGTAGTTTCTAAGCCCTGTTATCACCTGTAGATTGCTTCCCGTGTGAAAGGTACTGTTGGCCATTTGAACTCGATTCTCACCTACAGGACTTGTGAGAAATAGATGCAGCACACACCTGTGATCACCTCCATGCACACCACCCATTTGAACATGCACTGCCCCTGCAGGTGATTGGAACAGCATAGAAGTTGCCATTTTGTCAAATACACTGTTATGCATTGCTAGTAATTAGGCCGTGTAACACAGCCCTTGGGTTTATGTGTCACCTTCAAAAACACAGGAAAAACACAGTTTTCCATGTCAACTGTCTTGTTCTTCGTCCGACCAGTCTTAGTCAGATCACTGAGTATGTACCTTGTGAAACTGCTGGATCCTGATTGACCCTGCATCCTGTCAGCCTGACTGGCACCTGTCTGTGCGTTACCCTAAAGGTTCCTTGTGGCTACATATGTACCACACTTGCGTTAACAAATCTCACATTCCTCAGGGGGGATTTTGTCATGTTCTTCCTCAATGCATACCCAATACATTTTAGAGCATCATCTGCTTTTTTATTGTTCCATATTAGTAAAATTGTCTTTGAATACCAAAGTCATGGCCTATCCCTTGTCTGGGTCTCATGTATGCATGAACGACAAAGTGTAACAGTGTACCATGGCCGTATGCAGGGATTGGGTATGGTGCCTCCAGCAGAACCAGCAACCTCTGATAATGTACATGAAAAGTCCACGCATGTTAGGACCCTGACAGTTCACACGCTGAATCACATTGCTCACAACATATTGATGGGCTGTGCGTGCTGAATAGTTGCTAGATTAATCAACACAGAGGCTATGATGTTCCCAGATGCAGTGGGAACTTTACAGGCCAACCTGTGTACAAATGTTGTAATGACACCTGCTGGAACATGACTCCTGAGATATGATCTCACTCAGCACACCAAGGTTGCCCTGTTGACAGTCTCATAACACGTCTGCAGTGAGAGGGTGGGACCATCCCCAGGTAGGTTCTCATGTCCTCATCAACTCTACTCACATTGATCTCCGAAGGTTACTCAGTAGATACAGGAATAGCCGCCACTGACTCATGATGAGACCTGGAGGTAACTGTGACAACATACATCCCTAAAAATATACAGGATCAACATTGGACCACACACATGAACCAGACACCTCTGTGCAATTGATCACTGGACATATGTGGCCAGGTGCTGCCTCATCTGCTGGTCCACCACTGCCACTGGAGAGTTGTGGCTCAGTCATATGACCACAACTGTGGCGTGATATAACAGTTGAGGGTCACCTTTGGCTGGCTGTGCCAATAACATGTTACCCACTTCGGTGTCATTACAACCCTGGCGGACGGTGTTAAAGCTGCAGTAATACCGCAAACAGGCCGGCGGAAAAAAAAGGAAATTATGACCGTGGCGGAAACCGCCAACATAGACAGCCACTTTAACACTCCGACCGCCACGGCGGTACAGACAAGCAGCGCGGCGGTCACCGCCAACAGACAGGCGGGAGACAAAGTACCGCCCACAGTATCACAACCCGCCAATCCGCCATCTTTTCCGGGGCGGATTCACAGTGGATAAAAACATGGCAGAAACAGCTTTTGCAATGGGAAAACGCTCACCTGAACACACTCCACGAAGAAGGAGGCCACCATGGAGCCCGAATTACAAATACTCCCTGCGCTTGTCTTTCTGCTCCTCTACGATCACCATCTACTTAGGCGCCAAAGACAATGGTAAGTACTGCACCTATGACATAGGGGAGGGGGGAGGCAAAAGTCAGGGACACACACACGCAATACCCCCACCTCCAACCCCACCCTCACCCACTACAACACACACACCAATGCATGTCCAAACAGCACAGTAACAACCCCCAACCCCCCAGGAAGAATGCAAAGACAAAAGGTAATCAGTTCAAACTTTGTAATGTATCAAAATACAGTAAGCTAATATATACAGATATATATACACATTCCAGAATTTATACATTACGAAAAGTAGTGCAGGTATGCACATATCAATGTCCGTGCACCACTGGGCCCAAAATGCATGGGCGAGGCCCACACTAGATACCTGTCCACAAACGGAGAAAACACTGCAGGGGCATCAGATAGAAATACAACAGGCACCTCAGGGGGAAGGGAAGGGGCGGGCACCTCAGCCGGATTACAGCACCACGCCAGATCCACGCTGGGGCTCCATGCCCATTGATGTATCCTGGGGAGTGCAAAGCCACAGTCTCTCAAGTCTGTACAGTAGGTGATTTGCCCACTGCATTATCCTGGGGAGTGCAAAGCCACAGTCTCTCAAGTCTCTACAGTGTGTGGTTTGCCCACTGTACCATCCTGGGTAGTGCAAAGCCACAGTCTCTCAAGTCTCTACAGTGGGTGGTTTGCCCACTGTACCATCCTTGGGAGTGCAAAGCCACAGTCTCACAAGTGGATAACAGTCTCCACTAGTTCTGGAGGGGGACTGGTGCCCAGACTGCATCAGGCTCCCCGTGACAATTCCTGTTCCGTAACTGTCCCAGCTGCACATGGGCTAATGATGCTTGATTTGGCGGTCTTTTCCCTGTTCAATGGTGCTTTGCCATGGCGGTCTGTGCCCTGTTCAGCGGTCCTTGACTTTGCAGTTTCTGACCTGTTCAGCGGTGCTTTGCCCTGTTCAGCGGTCTTCACCATGGCGGTCTATTCCCTGTTCAGCGGTGCTTTGCCATGGCGGTCTGTGCCCTGTTCAGCGGTGCTTGACTTTGTAGTTTCTGAGCTGTTCAACAGTGCTTTGCCCTGTTCAGCGGTCTTCACCATGGTGGTCTTTTCCCTGTTCAGCGGTGCTTTGCCATGGCGGTCTGTGCCCTGTTCAGCGGTGCTTGACTTTGCAGTTTCTGACCTGTTCAGTGTTTTTTTGCCCTGTTCAGCGGTCTTCACCATGGCGGTCTTTTCCCTGTTCAGCGGTGCTTTGCCATGGCGGTCTGTGCCCTGTTCAGCGGTGCTTGACTTTGCAGTTTCTGACCTGTTCAGCGGTGCTTTGCCCTGTTCAGCGGTCTTCACCATGGCGGTCTTTTCCCTGTTCAGCGGTGCTTTGCAATGGCGGTCTGTGCCCTGGTCAGCGGTGCTTGACTTTGCAGTTTCTGACCTGTTCAGCGGTGATTTAGTTTGCAGTTTCTGACCTGTGCATTGGTGTGTGGCATGACGGTCCCTCATTGCCCAGCAGGGCTGTGGCTTCCGGGCCCTCCAGGACACTGACGCTGGCGGTGCTCTCCGGACCAGTGACTATTGTGCTGCCCTCCTGGGCACTGACTCTGACGGTGGTCTCCGGACCAGTGACGATTGTGCTGCCCTCCTGGGCAATGACTCTGGCGGTGGTCTCCGGAGCAGTGATGACAGTGCTGCCCTCCTGGGCACTAACTCTGGCGGTGGTCTCCGGAACAGTGACGATTGTGCTGCCCTCCTGGGCAATGACTCTGGCGGTGGTCTCCGGACCAGTGACGACAGTGCTGCCCTCCTGGGCACTGACTCTGGCGGTGGTCTCCGGACCAGTGACGACTGTGCTGCCCTCCTGGGCACTGACTCTGGCGGTGGTCTCCGGACCAGTGACGAAAGTGCTGCCCTCCTGGGCACTGACTCTGGTGGTGGTCTCCGGACCAGTGACGATTGTGCTGCCCTCCTGGGCACTGACTCTGGCGGTGGTCTCCGGACCAGTGATGATTGTGCTGCCCTCCTGGGCACTGACTGTGGCGGTGGTCTCCGGACCAGTGACGACAGTGCTGGCGGTGGCGTCCCGGCCGCTGGGGAGGATGGCGCCCTTGTCCGCCGTGCTGCTCTTCCCAGACTGTGCAGACTTCTTCTGGCCCTTCACCACCTTTGGAGGAGTCACAGCTGACTTGGCACTCCCCCTGGGACCCTTGTGAGCAGTTTTGCCACTAGGAGTCTTCACCCTGTCCCGTCGGCCACTTTCCAACTTTAGGTGCTTTACAGGGGGTGGACTGGTAGTGCTTTGGCTCCGTGTCACACTGGCTGCCCTGGTGGTCGGTGCACTCCACACACCTTGAACACGCACCACTGGTAATGGACTTTTTTTGGCTGAGGTGCTACTACGGGACCTATGAATTGGAGGGTTCGGGGTGGCGCAAAGAGGTCAACGTTGCTGAGGAAGAGTTGCTGACGAAGACTGGGATGGGTAGCTGGAGGGGGTCTGGGAGTGGAGGAAGAGGAGTTGGTTGTAGGAGGTGTAACTTTAGGTGATTTGGGTGCAGGTGCAGGTACTGGAGGCTGTCGTGAGGTGGATGGATGTTGGGTGTGTGGGTGCCCGTGTTTGTGTACTTTGGGAGGGGGCGTCACAGACACACTGGGAGTGGACACAGGGGATGTGTAAATGGTAGTGGGGGTGGTGAGTGCAGGTGAGCGGGGTGTGGTGCTGGGTGTTCTGGTGCGAGTCCTAGTGGCTGTTGTGGTAGTGCATGCAGGTGAGAGTGTAGATGAGACTGGGAGGGAGGAGGGAGATGAGGAGGAGGGGGACACAGTGGAGGCAGTGGATGTTGCTGTGTCTGTATGTGGGTGATGATTGTGTGAGTGCCTGTGGGATGTGTGGTGCCTGTGTTTGCCTGAGCTGCCCTTGTGTGGTGAGGTGTGTGCAGGCTGGTCTGATGGTGTGCCTGGGATAGGCTGGGGTACAGGGGACTGGGTCTGGGTGGAGGAAGTTGGAGGGGGGAGGCTAGACACAGGGACAATGGCTGCCATCAGTGCTGAGGCCAGAGATTGAAGGGTTCGATGAAGGGCAGCCTGACCAGAAAGAATGCCCGCCAGGAATGCATTACCGTGTTGCAACTCCCTTTCTACACCCTGGATGGCATTCACAATGGTAGACTGCCCAACAGTGAGTGACCTGAGGAGGTCAATGGCCTCCTCACTGAGGGCAGCAGGGGTGACAGGGGCAGGGGCTGAGGTGCCTGTGGCAAAGGTGATGCCCACCCTCCTGGGTGAGCGGGCACGGAGCGAAGGCTGAGGGGCTGCTGAGAGGGCGGTGCTGGTAGGGGGGTGGCGGCTGTACCTGTAGAAGTGGGGGGCACAGATGGTGCCGCCACCACAAGGGAGCTCCCATCGGCGGATGAGTCAATGTCGCTGTTTGGTGATCCGGTGACTGACGTGAAGATCCCCTCGCCCTCCGTCCCACTGGTGTATTCAGAGTCTGTGGTGTGGCCCTCCATGGCCATGTGGGATGCAGCTCCCTCGTGCTCCGGTGCCACTGTACCTCCGCCTGATGATGCTGATGCACACAAGAACAGGGAGAGCACAAAAATGGGGGGGGGGGAACGACAGAAGAAAGGTTGAGTGCATGGCTTACCGCTACCGTTGGCGGACAATACAGACACAGCAGCCCCCTGCACTAAGCCATGCTCTTGGCCTCTACAGATGCAATTCCTGGGATCTGCCCTACATGGCTATGGTGGTCATCTGCACACATGGATGACACAGGGGCATGTATACCTGTACTTGGCACTCTACAGAGGTGGGGTGGAGTGCCACATGGCCTGCATTACGGAGGGGCCTAGCCTACGGAACTCGCCCTGGCCTAGGGAAACCCACAGCCCTCCTCCCCCACCCAGACCCCTCCACTGCGCGCAAAGTCCGCAGAATGAGTGTGTACTCACCCCCTTGTGTCTGCTGTGATGCCCTAAAGCGCCCATTCAACTCAGGGTAGGCCACCGCCAGGATCTGGAACATCAGGGGGGTCATGGTTCGACGGGCACCCCTCCCACGTTGGGAGGCCATCCCCAGCTGAGGCTCCGCCGTTTTCTTGCTCCAGCGGCAAATGTCCTCCCATCTTTTCTGGCAGTGGATGCCCCGTCTCTGGTGGACCCCCAGGGTCCGGACGTCCTTGGCGATGGCACGCCAAATGTCCTTCTTCTGGTGGGCGCTGACCTACATGACATGTACAGGGGAAGAAGAGAAGTCATTAACAACAGCACCGTCGAAGTGGGTGGCCCCCATCCCTACCCTTGCAATGTGGCACATGCATTCACAGTCCTTCATGTTCCCTGACCTCTGCCCCCTTCCTACTGACATCCAGCCCTCTCCACCCAGGCATAGCCCATACAACGTGCTCCCTGTGTACTTACCTGTTGGTCTGGAGGACCGTAGAGTAGCGTGTACTGGGGGAGGACCCCGTCCATGAGCTTCTCCAACTCCTGAGCAGTGAAGGCAGGGGCCCTTTCCCCAGACGCAGCAGCCATTGTACCTTCCAGACCGAGGTCACAGCAGCACTTGCAGTGTAGGTCCTCTCCTGTCGTAGATCAGGTATCGAGTGACTTAACAGATAGAAAATGGTGGTCACGTCCGCGGCGGTGACGTCCGCGGCGGTGCGTCTCATCACCGCCGGAGCACTTCATCATTAGCTCCTGAGACCCATAGGGTCCAATGTTAACCAATGCAGCATTGCGCCTACCGCGACGGTGTACAACGCCAGCGCAGATACCTCACATCCCATTGTCCCAGTTTAGAGGTCAGGCAGCCGCCATTTCAGGGGCCCACATGGCTTCATTTACTACTGCGTCACACATACCTAGGGCTACACTCAACACACATACAGGAAGAGTTTTGTATTTGGTGTCGTGTTCTGTCTAGCTGTGGGTACATACCTGGGAATTTGTTGACTCTGTGGTCGCTGTTGTCCTTCCTAGGCACCGTCAGCTGGGACATGTGAGGAGATGGCAGAATCCTCCGGTGTACCGACCGCTGGTGGACCTGTTGACAATGGAGGAGCAACATTTAATCATCACCTACAGGTTTGACCGTGCCACTATCCAGGAACTGTGTACCCTGTTGGAGCCAGACCTGATCCCACCAATCCGCCATCCCACCGGAATTCCCCCTCAAGTGCAGGTGCTATCAGTGCTCCATTTCCTTGCAAGTGGGTCTTTTCAGACAACAGTGGCCATGGCATCAGGGATGTCCCAGCCTATGTTTTCCAACGTATTGTCCAGAGTGTTGTCTGCCCTGCTGAAACACTTAAGGAGCTACATCGTTTTCCCTCAGGTGGAGGATTTGGCTACAGTTAAAGGTGACTTCTATGCCCTGGGACATATCCCCAACATCATAGGTGCTATTGATGGGACCCATGTAGCTCTGGTCCCCCCCCCCACTGGAGTGAACAGGTGTACAGGAACCGGAAGAGTTATCATTCCATGAATGTACAGATGGTATGTTTGGCAGACCAGTACATCTCCCAGGTAAATGCTATGTTCCCTGGCTCAGTGCATGACGCCTACATCCTGCGGAATAGCAGTATCCCGTATGTGATGGGTCAACTCCAGAGGCACCGGGTGTGGCTATTAGGGGACTCTGGTTACCCCAACCTGTCATGGCTATTGACCCCAGTGAGGAATTCCAGGACCAGGGCAGAGGAACACTACAATGAGGCCCATGGGTGGACTAGGAGGGTGATCGAACGCACCTTCGGCCTCCTGAAGGCCAGTTCAGGTGCCTCCATATGACAGGTGGATCCCTATTCTGCTCACCAAAGAAGGTGTGCCAGATCATCGTGGCCTGCTGTATGCTTCACAATCTTGCTTTGCGACGCCAGGTGCCTTTTCTGCAGGAGGATGGTCCAGATGGAGGTGTTGTGGCAGCTGTGGAGCCTGTGGAGTCTGTGGACAGTGATGAGGAGGAAGCTGAGGAAGAAGACATAGACAACAGGGAGTCAGTCATACAGCAATATTTCCAGTGACACACAGGTGAGAATATTTTTTTCACTATTACATTCACTTTCACACTTCTACCTCTATCCTGTCTGTCATTTAGTAGCAGTATTTGGTAACTGAGTTGTACCTTTCCATTACGGTTTCACAGGTGTGGTTACTAACGTGTGTCATCTGCTTGCATCCTTCATGGACTTGTGATGTGTGACACAGGTATGTTGGCATTACAATAGAAAACGCATTTTGACACTGTCATTGATAATACAAATTTACCAAATCACAGACTGACTCCAGATTGTTTTGTGCTTCAAGGGTGTTTATTTAAGTGCTCAAAAATGGGGTGGGGTTGTAAAATGGTGATGTGGGATGGTGGAGGAATGTCCATGGCAGAGTCCAGTCTATTCGTCTCACAGGTGCTTTGCCCATATGGGCATAGGAAGTGGAGCTGGGGCAGTTCCAATCTGGACAGGGTAACAAAGTGGGAGAGTGGGAGGACAATCAGGGTGGTCTCATTTCCTGGCGGGGGTCTTGCCATCTTGCTCTGTCCTGTTCCTGGATCTCAGGGACCGCTTGCGGGGTGGTTGTCCATCTGCAGGGGGTGGGGTGCTGGTGTGGTTGTCCTGTGGCAGGGCGTCCTGTCCACTAGCGCCGGCGGAGGTGGTGGGCAGTTCATCGTCCATGCTAGTGTCAAGGGGCCCTTGGAGTGCCACGGTGTCCCTCATGGTCTTTTGTATGTCCTTCAGCACCCCTACGATGGTGCCCAGGGTGGAGCTGATGGTTCTGAGCTCCTCCCTGAATCCCAAATACTGCTCCTCATGCATGCGCTGGGTCTCCTGAAACTTGGCCAGGACCGTCGCCATCGTCTCCTGGGAGTGGTGGTATGCTCCCATGATGGAGGAGAGGGCCTCGTGGAGGGTGGGTTCCCTTGGCCTGTCCGCCCCTGTTGCACAGCAGCCCTCCCAGTTCCCCTGTGTTCCTGTGCCTCCGTCCCCTGGACCGTGTGCCCACTACCACTGCCCCCAGGTCCCTGTTGTTGTTGGGGTGGTGGGTTATCCTGGGTTCCCTGTAGTGTTGGACACAGCTGATTGACGTGTGCTGGGTACGGAGGGATGGGCCCGCTGGGTGGGTGCTGTGCTGGTGTTACCAGAGGGTGGAAGGTCCGTGTTGGGCTGTGCCTGTGCGAGGGGAACCGACTGTCCCAAGGCCCACGATGGTCCGGGCTGGTCACCTGGATCCAGTTGGCCAGAGCTGCTGTCGTCACTGTGGGCCTCTTCTGTGGGTGGAGTGGAGATGTCTGGACCCTCCTGTGTGGTGATGTTCCGTAGTGGTCCTGCAGGGGTATAAGAGCATGATTATTGCATGTGTGTGTGTCATGGTGTGCAATGGGTGGGTGTGTGTGTACCCCAGTGCAAGTATTCCTGTGTGGGGGTTTGTGTCATGATCGTTAGGGGGTTGTTATCGGTATGTGCAGTGAGCATGCTTTAGTGATGGGTGACCATGCTTAGTTGTGTCATGCAGGGCTTGGTGTTGGGATGGGTGGTTTGTGTTATTAGTACATTAGTGAGGAGTTGGAGTGATAGGGGAGGGGGTGAGGGTGGGGGTGTGTGATAGCATGCAGGTAGGGTGGGGGATATGATAGTTAAGATTTGACTTACCAGTGTCCATTCCTCCACCGACTCCTCCGAGGCCCTTTGGATGCATGATGGTCAAGACTTGCTCCTCCCATGTTGTTAGTTGTGGGGGAAGAGGTGGGGGTCCGCCGCCAGTCCGCTGTACCGTGATTTTGTGCCTGGAGACCACAGAACGCACCTTCCCCGTAGGTCGTTCCACCTCTTCCTGATGTCCTCCCGATTTCTTGGATGCTGTCCCACAGCGTTGGCCCTGTCCACGAATCTGCGCCATAGCTCCATCTTCCTGGCTATGGAGGTGTGCTGCACCTGTGAGCCAAATAGCTGTGGCTCTACCCGGAGGATTTCCTCCTCTGAAAACCTGGGGTGTCTTTGGCGTGACATGGGGTGATGTGGGTGATGTTTGGGGTGGTGTATGTGTTGATGTGTGTGGTGCTATGTAGTGGTGTGTGGTGTTTTGTGCGTGGACTGTTGTATGGGTGATGGTGTTGTGTGCCTCTGTGTGGTGGGGTTCTCAATTGCTGTGCTCTCTGTCTCTCGGCTTCCTCAAAATTTCTGGTCGTAGGGGTTTGTGGGTGATGTGGGTGTGTGTTTTATATTGTGTTGGGTGTGTGGGAGTGGTGTTTGTATGTGTATCAGGTGTGTGTATTTAGAATTGTCCAATGTGGCGGTGTTTTGGAGATGTGTGTGTATTTTGAGTGCAGCGGTGTGTATCGCCAATGGAATACCGCAGTTGAAAGACCGCTGCGTGGATTCGTGGGTCGTGATAGCATGGGCGTGTTTCTGTTGGCGTGACAGTGGAGGATTTGTTTTCGCCAGTTTATCACTGACCTTTGGTGTGGCGGACTTGTGTGGGTGTCTGTATTTCGGCGGATTCCGAGATGTGTGTCATAATAGCTGTGGCGGAATTCCGCGGCGGCGGCGGTGTATTGGCGGTCTTCTGCTCGGCGGTAAGCGGCTTTTACCGCCAATGTTGTAATGACCCCCTTAGTCTGTACATGTGCCAGATTCACGGTGGGTTCACCAACAAGTGCCTAGGAAGCAGTTACCAAATTTCTAGGACATGGGATGGGCAACTTTTGGACCATTGACATGAACAAGCGTCTGCCATCTATCCGGTGCATGCTTTGTCATTTGTGGTGTCTACGTTACCCAAAATATTGGAAGTGCACACAGCTACATGTATGACTAGCACATGTCCTCTCTCTTTTCCACACTGACTTGCATCTAAGGTTTGGACACATTGACTTCACATTCATACAAGTATATTTCAATAATGCATCTTGTGATGCACACACACTGGGTCGACAACTACATTAGTAGCCAATGCACACACATTGAGTCATAGGCATTGAGGTATTGTACTTATTTGCGTCACCTTGCTATCCTCTCCTGATGCCAAACATGCCCAATTTGTGCAATGCATATATGTAGGCCACACATATGGCCATCTAGTGCGTTAGCCAAGCGTGAGAATCCTGTTAAGGAAGTAGCGGATCATGGTCCGCAGCAGTATGATGTCTCACATGTGACCACACACCGTCAACACCAAAGTGGGTGCAATCAGCCTATCTAAGTTGTGTCACAAATGTAACATTACATTAAAATGGCAAAATTACCCAAACCCAGTTACTGCCCTGAAATTTTGACGCACACGTGTAAATAAATCACGCACAAGCGTCAAAATGACGCTCATGGCCGAAAAACAACACATTATGCCCTTAAAATTGGTTAAGTGTTAGACTATTTCCAAATATATGGATGCGGCCTAATATGCACTCCTGTGCGTCGAAAAAAATGACGCACATACTGTATGCGTCAAAAAGTATGATGCATAACGATAAAAACGGTGGCCATTTTATGCAAGAAGTGAAGTAATAGGATATCCTGTTTACAGATTATGTACAATGGGGGTACTTTCACTTTCACTTTGCAGTCTGTGATTCTTCTAGACTGTGTGGCTGTGTTCTGAGTTTTATCCAGTGAAATTGTGCTTTTGTCTCCTGTGTGCTCCATTACTTGTTAGTTTGTTATCTAAAATTGTTGTTGTATACTGTCTGAGTGTTTATTGTGTACTATTGTCCAGTATTGTATTGTCTTTGTTGTTTGTGGGACTCTGTTGTGGGTAGTGTTAGTTTGGGGATAGTTGGGCTCTTTTAGTTGTCAAGTTTACTTTTTTCTTATTCTACTTTCCCCCTTTTCTCGTTTGTTCTTCCTTATCCCCTATTACCCTTTTTTGGTGCTAAGATGTTGGGTAGGCCACGTCTTGGCAAGATGGCTGAGGAGGAGCTTGGGGGGTTGATATGGCTGGTGTGCCATTTCCTCCCACTTAGGATTGAGGCAGGGGGGCTGGTGATACAGGGGTATCACACCGAGGCACGGAGGCTCCGGTGGGGAAAGGTCCTGCATCACTTGCAATGTGTGTATTGGAGCCAGGGGAATGACCACCAGTCAAAGCACCGCTGGGCTGACCTCTTCTCCAGGGAGCAAGATCTGCTGGACCACCTGGGAATAGTGATTTGTGGCCCTGTTGGTGAGTACAAATCATGTAAATGTGCACGATTAAAAGCTCTGTAGTGACATCAGATGATTTGTACAATATCTGCCGGCTATGTTGTTGAGTGTGTGGAATGCTTTGGAAACATACAGGGTCATTGATGGACTATGTGAAGGACCACAATTGCTAGCAGTCAGGAAGCAAGTGCTCTGCAAACTTACTGAATACTTTTGCTTAATGTAAGTTGGTGCCGCCTTTGTGTCAGACAGCAACACAAATTAGGAGCCAATCATGTCTATATAGGTCAATCAATCAATCAATCAATCAGTTATCTGTAAAGCGCACTACGTACCCTTGAGGGTTTCAAGGCACTGTGGTGGGGGGAGGGGGGTGCTGCTACTGCTCGAAGAGCCAGGTCTTGAGGAGTCTTCTGAAGGAGAGCAGGTCCTGGGTCTGTCTTAGGTCAGCCGGGAGGGTGTTCCATTTCTTGGCGGTGAGGTACGAAGAGGATCTGCCACCGGAAGATTTGCGTCGGATGCGGGGGATGGAGGCGAGGTTGGCGGAGCAGAGTTGCCGGGTAAGGATGTAGAAGCTGAGTCTGCTGTTCAGGTATGTTGGTCCGGTGTTGTGGAGTGCCTTGTGTGCGTGGGTGAGGAGCTTGAAGGTGATCCTCTTTTCGACGGGGAGCCAGTGAAGGTCTTTGAGGTGGGGGGTGATGTGGCTGTGGCGAGGGATGTTGAGGATGAGTCAGTCGGAGGCGTTCTGGATGCGTTGTAGGCGTTGTAGGTGTTTTGATGGGATGCCGGCGTAGAGGACGTTGCCGTAGTCGAGTCTGCTGCTGACGAGGTCCTGGGTTACTGTTTTTCTTGTTTCTGTTGGGATCCATTTGTAGACTCTGCTGAGCAAGCGGAGGGTGTTGTAGCAGGAGGAGGAGACGGCGTTGACCTGTTTTGACATGGAGAGGGATGAGTCGAGGGTGAAGCCGAGGTTCCGTGCGCTGTTGGTGGGTGTCGGTGGGGGACCCAGCGACGTCGGCCACCATGAGTTGTCCCAGGCGGAGAGGGTGGGCCCAAGGATGAGGACCTCTGTTTTGTCCATGTTCAGTTTTAGCCTGCTGTTTCTCATCCAGTCGGCAATGGCTTTCAGTCCCTCGTGGAGGTTGGTTTTGGTGGTGCGAGAGTCATTGGTGAGGTAAAGGATGAGTTGGGTGTCGTCGGCGTAGGAGATGATGTTGAGGTTGTGCTGACGGGCCACCTGTGCGAGGGGGGCCATGTAGATGTTGAACAGCGTCGGGCTGAGGGATGAGCCCTGGGGTACGCCGCAGATGATGTTGAAGGCCTTGGATTGGTACGGGGTGAGGCGGACTCTTTGGGTTCTGACGGCGAGGAAGGATGCGGTCCATTCGAGGGCCTGGTCTTGGATTCCTGCTTCGCGGAGGCAGGCTTTCAGGGTGTGGTGACAGACAGTGTCAAAGGTGGCCGAGAGGTCTAGGAGGATTAGGGCTGATGTTTCTCCGTTGTCGAGGTGGCTCCTGATGTCGTCTGTGGCTGCGAGGAGGGCGGTTTCGGTGCTGTGGTTACGCCTGGAGCCGGACTGGGAGGGGTCGAGGATGTTGTTGTCTTCGAGGTACCGAGTGAGCTGAGTGTTGACGGTTTTCTTGATGTCTTTTGCCGGGAAAGGGAGCAGGGAGATGGGCCGGAAGTTTTTTAGGTCCGTGGGATCCACTTTTGGTTTCTTGAGAAGGGCGTTGATTTCGGCGTGTTTCCGGCTTTCCGGGAATCTTGCAGTTTCGAAGGAGATGTTGATGACTTTCGGTAGGTGTGGAGCGATGGCTGTGTCTGCTTTTTTAAAGATGTAGTGAGGGCAGGGGTCTGATGGTGATCCAGAGTGGATGGAGTTCATGGTCTTGCAGGTTTCATTGTCGCTGATGCTGGTCCAGGAGGTCAGTCGGCTGGTGCGGGTGGATTTCATAGAGGGCGGCATAGGGGTGTCCGGGGTATGAAGGGAGTTGAAGCTGTCGTGGATGTCAGTGATTTTCTGGTGGAAGGTGGTTACTAGGGCGTCGCATAGTTCTTGGGAGGGGGTGATGTCGTTGACAGTGGTGCTAGGGCTGGAGAGTTCTTTTACGATGTTGAAAAGTTCTTTGCAGTCGTGGGCGTTGTTTTCTAGGTGGGTTTTGAAGGAGGATCTTTTTGCTAGCCTGATAAGTTGGTGTTGTTTGCGTGAAGCATCCTTGAGTTCTGTGTGGTTTTTTGGAGTGCGTTCGAGTAGCCATATTTGCTTGACTTTCCGGCAGTGGCGTTTGGAGGCTTGGAGGTCGTCGGTGAACCAGGTGGCTTTTTTGTTGGAGCCTTTGTTGGAGGGTTTTCTGAGTGGAGCAAGGCGGTCGGTGCAGTCGTTGATCCATAGATTGAGGTTGTGTGCGGCGGTGTCAGGGTCGATGGGGTTGGCAGGCGGTTTCTGGGCTAGGGCGTTGTTGAGTTGATCTTCGGTGATTTTGCCCCCTCTTCGGCGGGGTGGTTGTTCGGTGAGGTGGTGTTCTGTTTGTTTCTTGAAGGTGAAGTGGATGCAGTGGTGGTCGGTCCAGTATAGTTCGGTGGTGTTTTTGAAGGTGACGTGGTTGCTTGTGGAGAAGATGGGGTCAAGGGTGTGACCAGCTGTGTGGGTGGGTGTGTTGACGAGCTGTGTGAAGCCGAGGTTGGCGAGGTTTTTGGTCAGGGTGGTGGAGTTGGTGTCATTGTTGTTTTCGAGGTGAAAGTTCAGGTCCCCGAGGAGGATGTAGTCTGAGGAGGCGAGTGCGTGGGTGCTAGCCAGGTCGGCGATAGTGTTGCTGAACGGTGCCCTGGGTCCTGGAGGTCTATAGATGAGTGTTCCTCTGAGCGTGGTGTTGGGGTCGGTGCGGACTTGAAAGTGTAGGAGTTCGGCGGCGCAGAAGGAGTCGTCCAAGGTGGTCTTGACTTCGAGGGTGGCTTTGTGGACGATGGCTATGTCTCCTCCGGTTCTGTTGGTGCGGTCTTGATGGGAGACTTTGTATCCGTCCGGGATGGCTATGGCGATGTCGGGTGCTGAGGAGTCATTCCACCAGGTTTCGGTTAGAAAGGCCACGTCCTGTGGTGGAGTCGAGCAGGTCCCAGAGTTCAATGGTGTGCTTGCATGCTGAGCGGGTGTTGAGGAGTATGCAGCGGAGGTGGTTGGTCTTGACTCTAGGTGGTTTGTGGGCTCTGGTGCAGGTGAAGCTGCAGTTGTGGCAGGAGAAGCGTCCGTGCGTGCTCTTTGGGGAGGCCTGGAAACAGGTGGTGTTTCGGCCTGTGTTGAGTGAGCGGAGGGTGTTGGCGTTGTAGCGGATTCTGATGGGGTGGCTGTTGCTGGAGCCAGGGGTACTGGCGCTGGGTGCGGTCCAGGCGCGGACGGGCACAGACGGGCGTAGACGGGCTTGCCACTGGCTCGCCTCTGATGCGCCAGCAGCGCAACCACCTTTAAGAACGGAGGGGGGAGGGAGGAGAAGCTGGGAGGTGGGTGGAGTGGGCGAATGGGAGCGCTGGGGGGGTGGGGGAGCGGGAAAAAGGAGCAGGAACGGCAAAGCAAGGAAAACGGAGAGGCAAAAAGAGGAAAAGATAGAAAAAAGATGGAAAAAAGATGGAAAAAAGATGGAAAAAAAGATGGAAAAAGATGGATAGAGCAGAAAGGCAAAAAAAGGTGAAAAACGGAGTCAAAGGATAGAAAGAAAGCAGAGAGGAGAGTCAAGAAAAGGAGTGAAGGCTGAAGGGGCAGAGAGACACTCTAGTGGATCGGGTCCCGAAGGGCCTTGATCCCTAGATGCAGCGAGGGCGGGGAGGGGGAGACACGGACACTGCTTGGTGGTGGTGTGTGTGTGGGGAGTGTGCTACCTGGCCAAAATAGGTCATTAGACACTCGTCCTACCGCGCAGCGACCGCCATTAAGAAGGGAGGAGGGAGGGAGGAGCAGCTGGGAGGCGGGTGGAGTGGGCGAATGGGAGCGCAGGGGCGGGGGGAGCGGGAAAAAGGAGCGGGAACGGCAAAGCAAGGAAAACGGAGAGGCAAAAAGAGGAAAAGATGGAAAAAAGATGGAAAAAGATGGAAAAAGATGATAAAAGATGGATAGAGCAGAAAGGCAAAAAGAGGTGAAAAACGGAGTCGAAGGATAGAAAGAAAACAGAGAGGAGAGTCAAGAAAAGGAGTGACGGCTGAAGGGGCAGAGAGACACTCTAGTGGATCGGGTCTCGAAGGGCCTCGATCCCTAGATGCAGCGAGGGCGGGCAGGGGGAGGCACGGGCACGGCTTGGTGGTGCTGTGTGCGTGGGGAGTGTGCTACCTGGCCAAAATAGGTCAGTAGACACTCGTCCTAGCGCGCAGCGACCGCCATTAAGAAGGGAGGGGGGAGGGAGGAGCAGCTGGGAGGCAGGTGGAGTGGGGGAATGGGAGCGCGGGGGCGGGGGAGCGGGAAAAAGGAGCGGGAACGGCAAAGCAGGGAAAACGGAGAGGCAAAAGGAGGAAAAGATGTAAAACAGATGGAAAAAGATGGAAAAAGATGATAAAAGATGGATAGAGCAGAAAGGCAAAAAGAGGTGAAAAACGGAGTCAAAGGATAGAAAGAAAGCAGAGAGGAGAGTCAAGAAAAGGAGTGAAGGCTGAAGAGGCAGAGAGACACTCTAGTGGATCGGGTCCCGAAAGGCCTCGATCCCTAGATGCAGCGAGGGCGGGGAGGGGGAGACACAGGTCACATTTGCCAGTGAGGTACAGATTTTCCAAAATATTATCGACCTTTGTTGACGCAACAGCTAGACTGACTTTAGAAACACTACATGATGCAGAAAATGAGTGCAGGCTTCACGACAATTGATGATAGCAATGTGGCCCACACATTGTCTAATGTGTGTCTGGTGAGTGTAAGAAAAACATTCACAGACGTTCTATGAATGTTAGGGATTATTGTGGTCCTTCATCATTTTGGATACATGTCAGATCTGGGTTTGGAAACATAGGGAAAAAGTGCAAGGTGCCCTCAGCTAACACCTTACACTGGTATTTCGTGTTTGGTGTTCCACCTTTTGTTTAGGGATGGCAGGCCAAAGGTATGCACATGGGTTCATATCTCTATGGTTGGTGCAACACATCATAGCTGGGCCACATCAAATGAAGAAACTGTAACAACATGAGGGCTTACAAATGTCCCTGTCCCTCTGTACATTGTACCTATGTGTCATACATTTGTCATGGCCACAATGGCTGTTTGACTGGTAATGCACTCCTCAAGGAAACAGGCTTTGGATGTCTCTCTTGGATGCACATGATGAGACGAATACACTGCATTATTATGTCTGCTCACTAATGAAGGAGCATGTTTGCCACCACATGATAGTTAGGGCCACTGCATGTGTGCAGATATGTGTGTAAATGTCACAGGAGACCCATGCTATGTACATGTTGGCCGTGATATAGATGCAGTATCATCATGTCTGAGTGGCTTTACTTACTTATGTAATCTTACACATAGTTTTTGTCTTTGGAATTGTTGGTAAGTGCACAGATTTTGAGAACATTTCTTCCTTCCATGCCTTATAGGTGGACCCGCACCCTACACTGTGGGCGAGGTGGCTTCATTTGAGGACCCCAACAACTCCAGTAAGTGTTGATATGTCTGTTATGTGTTGTGTTTGTTGGTGATATGTGGTGGACTCCTGTGTGTTGAACAAATAGCAAGGTGTGATGCGCTGGCCCATCATTTGTCTTGTTCCATGAGTGGGATTTCATTTTCTCAGCATTTTTGAGTTTGCCAATGCTTATCCTATTGTCTTATCTAGGGATTCTAGGTCATTCCTGTAGGCCCCGCAATGTGAATTGGGTTGAGTCGTGTGGATAACACTTGTATCAACAAGAGTCGCACTGGACCTAATCTCAGATTTAGTCAGCCTGTCAGACCCACATTCTCCCAGAATGGGACTCCAAATGCTTCCCACAGACTTCTGCTTCCCTATTCACTAATGTACTTATGAAACTGTAGGTTGAACTTCCTAGCAGCATGTAGCTCCACATGTAGTGCTACAAGTATGTGGCACTTGAGTGCAATGGCCTAGGTGTGCATGCAAATCATGGCCAGGGGTGTTCTTGCAACTCTGTTTTTGTTGTAAGTCATGGCTTACTGGAAGTATATGATGTGGACAAAGGTCTGCATTGCAAGACGTGTGGCGCTGGGATTGGTCAAGGGTTTGCTGTCTCCTATTTGTAGATACACCTTACCTGTGGTGTGTGTGTTGGGCCAAACACATGTCCAGCTTTTATAAGCTTCCTGGGTGTCCATGTTGTTTGAAATTGTTAGTTGTTTCTCCACCCCACCATCCTCAAACACAGGCATGGGTTTGTGAATAGAGTACCTAGGACTGATGATACAAGTATGTTACACAGACATGTAAATCAGTGAATCTTTGGTCGGAACCTAGTATACACACTCAGGTATAGCACATGAGTACTATACTAGCAAGTCCATGTACAACTTGCAGATCATGTGGCCCTAGATTTCCATCCCGTACACTGACATTTGTAGCCCTGGCATTGGCGGAGGATGTGCAGCATGATTGTTAGCTGACAACTGGCAGAACTCTGATGCCAAAATCATGCCAGTTGTTACCCATCTTGTAGGGTTTGGATGTGCTATGTGTGATACGACCTTTGTGGGCTGGCCTGCCATGTAATTCCTCAGGGACATTCAATGATCTGTATGATGATAGGAGCTGTTACAAGTAAAGTAGATGTACTGTCTGATTTACTTCTTGTGCCATTTCATACAATGCAGTTTCTAATGTAAGTTTCTTCCTTTGTCTTCACAGCTGCTAATATGACAACCATCCAGGTCCGTGAATTCCAGAGGTGGGCAATGCGTTAACAGCATATCCTGCTGGTAGAGTCGAGGTACAGAAAGATGGCCTGAAGATACAGGACCGAATGTGCCTCCGGTGCCTGGAGGGCTTTCACACAGGGTGGCCCTACTTTGCCCACCACAGCCACCACCAGCACGACCACCACTACCACCCAGGTGGCACCACCCACAGCTGGGACCGTTGTCCCAACAACATCGAGAAGTGCTCCAGGCCCTAGCAGTGGACCACCTTCAGGGCAGCCCACAGGCATTGACAATACACAGCCACACACGTCCTCAGCTGGTACCCAGACCTCCCCAGCTGCAACAATTGACCCTGCTGCTTTTGTGGACATGCAGCGCAAAATGGACCGTGTCTTCATGAAAATGAGTCACCTGCGGCAGGATGTTCGCCATATCAACAGACGTGTGTTGTCCATTAAGTGGACCCACCGGAGGTCCAACCTCTAGACTTTGTTGATGGACATGATTCCTTCCCCTCCTTCCTCTTTCCTTATTCTTATACTTAGTGGGCTTAGGGGGCTTAGTGTGAGGTTAGTATAGGCTGTTAGTTTAGAAAGTGTTAGTGGGTTGGGGGTGAGGGGTCCGGATTATTTCAATTTTTGCTTTTTGAGTGTGTGGGTGGGTTGGTGATGGGCTATGTTGGGGTTCTTGTGTGTTTAGAAAAAAAAAATGTATAATTTTTTTTTTTTAAATACAAAAAAATATATATTTGTTTAGGATAGGATAGTATGTGTTTAGGTTAGTATCTGTTGTCCTCCATGTGTCCCATCTCATAATGGGGGTGGGGGTTTGATGTTTAGAACGTTTCGTTACATGTGATAAGTAAGTTTAGGTTAGGTTAGTTTGGGACAGTTGTGGGTAATGAGTAGTTAGGATAGATTAGGGTAGGTAAGACTTTTCCTCGAGTTTCCTCTTCTGTTATTACCATTTAATAAATATGTAGTGAACCCTTTACAGTATGTGTGAAATGCTTGTAGATCAGGGCCTTGGCATAAGTGTACATAAATTCTGTTCTATTACATTTGTGTCCTATGCTACAAACAAATCCCAAATGAGCTGTAAGATTGGCAGCTACCCCAGAGCTACCTTGCAAAGATTCCACCATTCATTGCAGCCACCAATCACAGTTACTATGGATCCCAACTTGTTTTTTTCATTACATATGTTTTCAAAGTCACAAACAGTGCTTCCAGATTTGGTATTGGGGACACTGTGTTATGTCTAGCTGCAGTGTGATGTTCAAGGAAACCCTTATTAGCTGAGTGGTAGTAAGCACTCTTGTAGTATAGTGTTCATGACTCACATAGATCATTTGTGACACTGTTCAGCATGATTACTTATTTGGATGTAAACTCAGACACCTTCATTCATGCAGTTTGTTGAATGTTTGATTAGATTTGTGGGCACTGTTATATGTGTTAGTATTGCATGGTGGCAACATTTTGCTGCCACTATTTGATGGCTTAGATATCCCTTGAGGAAGCATTATTCTGTCCAACACAGCATTATGGTGTATGGTTTCTCTTTTCATCAGATATTACCCTCAGGAAGGGCAGAGTATGGTGCAATCCAGTCCACTGTGCATAGTTATCAGACTACAAAATTTCAGGACAGTTGTATTGACAAGCTATGTAATTTGACAGGAGGCAAAATTCTGTGATCTACTGCACGGTTGATGTGTCACATTACACAGAGACAAAGTGGTTGTGTAAGTGCTATTTATTGAAAAGTGCTGTAGTGCTATATGTACATTGTCCATGATTGTGAGTCCATTATAGTGACATCTTCCATTGTGATCCTACACAAGTGCTAAAGGAAAATGCATTTGACATGCTGGGGTGATGTGTCAGACAGTGCAGAGGGACAGGATTTGCCAATGACTAAGTGAGAGACAAGCACTGGGCAGGCTGACAAGATATACAGTGGTTTGCAGAACAGTTCTTGAGTACAGTTGTTGTAAGACTGGCATGTTACAAAGCGCTGGACCTTGGTAATAGTTGGCCATGTGGCAGGGACTAGTGCTTCCGGGTACTTTTCCGTGTGAAGGTGATCTGTTCCATGTCTTCTTCTGATGTGTGTGTTGCCTCCTCTGTCCTTGGTGGTGGTGGTTGTGAATGGGCAACACACACCTCAGTGGTATAAGACGTGGAGTCAGACATCCCAGTCGCTGCTACCTGTGAAGATCTTAAGGGCAGTACTGCTGCGAGGAGGATCTGCAAGATCTTGAGAATAGCAGCCACAGCACGATGGTAGGCAGCCAGGTCGGCCCTGAGGGGTTCAATGTTGCATTTGTGCACGCGTTGACAGGATTGCTGTTGTGGGTGTTGGGTCAACTGTATTATAGCTGTGCTGATTTCCTTCAACCTTTTTTCAAGTTCCTGCAAGATAGTTGTTCGCCCTTGCATAGCTGCTGCCTGTTCTTCAGTTGACATCATGCACGAACGCACCCCCTCTAGGCTGGCTGCCATATTTTGCATCCCCACCCGCACCTCCTTGGCCAGCTCCTGCAGTACTCCGCCTACAGTTCTCTCAAAGCTGGTGCCTGTGTCATCTGAGTCCTCAGCTGTATTGGGGCTGGCAGGTCTTACAATTGGTGTTGTGGGTGGGTCCTCTGTGATGGCTGCTTGTTCTGAGCTCCTCCTTGTGACAGAAGGTGGGGTCTGGAGGGTTCCAAGGACATCTTGGAAGGTCTGGTGGCTGATGTTTGTCAGCTCATCATCCATATCATCAGGGTATTCCTGGACAGGCATATCTGCAGGAGATCCATCGTCCTCTGCAATGAAATAGGGTACAATAAGTGTGTCTGTGTTGTGGCATTAGTGATGTGACATACCTGCCTTGTGATGATTTCACACTGTGATCTTGTTTCCTGGTCATTGCTCCAGTCTTTCAGATGGGCATTTTCCCAGGCCTGTGCCCCACCTGCATGTCACATGTATCGTGGTAAGTTATTTGACTTGTCGGCATCATCTCCTCTAGTGTTGTTTTAGGCCAAATAGTGACTTGCCACCTTCTTGTCCTACTCAACCTCTGTCTACATCCATTCTAATGGCGAGGCCTTTCACTGGCTGTGGGTGCTCTGATGTCACTAGCAGCACACTTAACAATCTGGACCTGCCCCAGTCTCTGATCTTTCACATCCACTTATATGTAGTTGAAATGTAGTGTATCCTATGCATAGCATTGTAATGGCACAATATGGATGTTAGCATTGGTAATGTGTACAGCTGATGTAGGGGAATGTGTGGAGATTGGATTGCCCTGATAGTCGTAGCAGTGTAATATTTCCTCCTCTGACTGTGCAGGTGTATGTCAGTGACCATTTACATGTGTCCTCCCCCTCAATGATGTTGTCTGAGCAGTATGACATTTGGGATGTTGCATTGTGACCCAGGCACAGGATGGACCATGGCATATGCAGCATGGGTGTGACCTTAGTGCTGTGTAGCTCCTAATGTTGATGACATTGGCTGATGTTTGTGGCAACTATGGGCATTCACAATTGACAGGACTAGAACATTTGTCTTGTATCAGGGGATTGCTAAAGTAGTCATCCTCAACCCACTAATTTAGGTGTGTATGATCCATGGGGACGTTACTGCCATTGGCTACTTGAGCTGCACACAGAGCGGAGGTGGTAGTGGCAACTGTTGTCACTGTTACATTCCTGTTGTCCGAATGCCTAGAGGTTGTTAATTGGGCCCTAGTTAATGTAGGGGGGATTAGTGGCTGATGTATGACGGGATGTCAGTTTGACGTTGTGCCCTTCCCTCCTGCATGGCTTTACCTTTGCTACATCGTTGGCATGGCAGCATGCCTCCATGGGACTGTTATTGGTGTTGTGTTATGGTGTGCCCCAGCTTCTCACTGTACAGGCCATGCCCCCATGCCATACCCCTTTACCCATGCCACTCCATGTATATCATGGCTTCCATGCATTTTGTGGTCGGTATCCCCCCAGTTACAGTTGACAGTAGTGCATTTTAATTCCTTATGCAACTTACCCTGCATCTGCATTGTCTCCTGGTAGTCTGCGCTGTCCTGTCCTTGAATCCCTGTGACGATCTCCTCAGGGATGACGGCTGCGACCATCTCCTCCATGTGGTCCAGGGCCTCCTGGTATGCTGGACTCCCACCTCCAGTCTGCAGTGCTGCCTTCCTGTTCCTGGCCCTCTTTTCCTTGGTCCTGCGCTTGCAGTCATGCCAGCGTTTCTTGCACTCGATGACTGTTCTGCGTACTTCTGCCACACTGTTAATCTTGTAAACAATTTGTTTCCATATTGCCTCTCTCCTACTGATTGGCAACTTTGAGGTGACAAACAGTTGGTGCTGGTGTTCCATCACCTCTTTAACCAGAATTTCCTGTTCCTCTGCACTGAAGCGACACTTTCTTTTCTTCTTCAAACTGTCCTGGGTCCTGTGTGGGTCCTCCTGGCTGGTTCCTGGTCTGTTGTCATCTTCCTGGGATCCTTACAGGCATCTGGGATCCATTTTGGCTCTCCTCTGCTGAAATTGCTGTGTTTGCGGGGAATTTCGACGCTATTGCATCAAAAAACGCCACATATCCGGTTTGCGGTGTCGTAAATCGACCCACAGTCATTTCTGCTGCGTTCACGTTGTTTTGCTTTACGACTTGACGCTGCGGTGTGTGTAAAAAAAATGACTTACACCTGTGGTGTGCGCCGCCGTGCGTCAAAGTATAAATTTGAAGCCCGCACGGCGCACCGAAATGGCGTTACCCAATGCTAATATTTTTTACGCAAAACTGTGCCGGCGCAGTTTTGCATGAAAAAGTATAAATATGGGCCCAAATGTATCATTTCAAGTAAGGCAGACTGACTGGATTTGTGTTGGCTCAAAATACCAAAAGAATGCTGGCTTTGATGATTGGCTATATCAGGAGTAAGCACATCAACATACATTAATTAAGCAACCCCACTGGCTTTGTCAAAAAGTCACCAATAACTATAATCAAATATATATTTCTTAAATTCACCCCTGCCTCTTCAACAGGCACCACCAGGAAGAAATAATTAATTTCAAAATGCCCTTAGCATTGTGGGGCACTTCTTGTAGGAGTGGTGAATAATACATAAGTGGTTCTTAACACTCATTCATAATTTATTTTTTTCAAACTTTGGGTGCCTCGATGCCCACCCGGACACTCACACTTTTTTAATTTATAACTCGAGGACTACGGGTGGAGTCCTATGACTCCTGCAGCCCCTGTCATAGTCAGTCATGACTAGGTGCCAGACAGAGTCAGCATTTCTTTTTAAAAGTGGGTGCCCCAGTGCCAACCTAGGGCACTCACATGTTATTAAATCATTGGGGGCCATGGGAAGAAACTCAATGCCCTGTGGCCCCTGCCAGCTCCCGAGCCAATACCTATCGTGGTGCTGGTGGGGGCTGGATCACTCACGTTACTCCTGCCTGGAAGGGAGCAGCATTTTTCTTTGCTTCCACCCAAGCAAGAACAAAGTTGTGTTCCCTGCCTGGGAGTAAGCGAGCAGAACATAGCCACACTCAACCGGGCAGGGATCTACAGTGTCCCAGAGGATGGGGTTGCCTGGACACTGCAACTTTATTGAGCTCCCTGAGCCTCTATAAACAATTACTGACACTACTGCAATGCAAACCATAAAACGTATAACAAACTGCATTAAATGCAATGAACATTCTAATTCCAGTCAATGTATATTATTAGCTTCGTTTTGAAAGGAATAGCTTCAACAATCTAACTCTTCTACAACCAGAATGTGTATTTCTTGTTATCAAAGACAGAGACCTCCTGAAAGTCTGCATACCTAACTGCATAATGTAGATTTTCCTAGTCTATGACGGAAAGTCTTAATTTTATTAAAGACACGGAGGCGAGTATTATGCTCTCTGATAAGAGAGCACAGGTCTATTGATTAAAGTAAGAAAAGAAATGCATAATAGGAGCCTCCGGTCTTGACAGAAAATGTATTGTGGTCCTGTGGTGTCATTGAGGGATTCTGGTGGCAGCATAAACAAAATGGCTGAAGGCTGAGCGCTTTGTGAATATCACTGGACTTCAATAGCAATACAGCACCATATTACAAAGGTATCCTATTACGTATTTTTTTAACATTACACTCTTTAATTATTGAATTATTGGAGAGGTTTTTTTCCAACAGTCAAATGTTGATTGAAGAAAGTATGTGAAATAATGGACTACACAAATTGGTTGTCTTTAAAATGAAAGTGAGAAAACACATTAATTTTATGTCAAGACCGGAGGCTCCTATTATGCTCTCTGTTAGGAGAGCACAGGTCTATTGATTAAAGTAAGAAAAGAAACGCATAATACTCGCCTCTGTGTCTTTAATAAAATTAAGACTTTCCGTCATAGACTAGGAAAATCTACATTGTTACACATTATAAATGACACTTTTCTCGCTCTTTCTCGCTCTCTCTCTTGATCTTTCATGATGTCTCACTTAGTCCATTTCCATATAGATAGCTAGCTAGATAGTTAGCTAGCTAAATAGATAGATAGATAGATAGATAGATAGATAGATAGATAGATAGATAGATAGATAGATAGATAGATATTTTGCATAAGTACAAACCACTTGTACTATGTTCTAAATTCATCACATTGAGAATTCCTATTGCATCACCTTCAGTAAAGTGACACAGCTGACCAAATGCAAAAGCTATATGCAAATACCATGGTCAGCTCATACTCCTATATTTTTGACTAGGCCAGATCACATCACACCCACCAAACGTACAAAGAACATTTGTAAACATTGACATTTTATATTGAAATTAAAGAAATGTAATACAAATGTAAAGTAATATTTTCTTTCCGGGTGGGGTGACCAGTAGCCCAACTCAGACCTGTGCGCCTCATCCGACCATCCACCTACAATTCGCTCTTGCCCCGGCTCACACTGCTCATTTTGAGATGAGGAAAAGAGTGGACTGATCACTGATGCCCCCAGCAAGTGCACAATTGAGGAGTGCTGACAACAACAGCCTATAATGAGGGAGGCTGTGGTGAAGAGCTTTCGAGCAGTAATGAGCACCAGATGCAGCGGAGGAAGGGCACATGAATCTGTCTGTCAAGACCTGGAGCTTGCAGGTGGTGAGCTAGGGGGGCCCTGAGGGAGTTGATGCTGCTTAGTAAGCAGAGGAAGAGGCCAATGGCTGCAAAGGCTGCTCGGGTGTGGTCCTCCCTGCCCTCCCTCTACCAATAATTGCATCTGAGGAGCAGCCTGTAGGGGGCCCGGGAGTCTTTCAATTCTCCTGACACCAAATTAAGTAGAGGAGTGGCCTACGTGACACACATGCACTGTCTGCCCCTCTGCAGCCTCCAGGGGGACAGCAGAGGCAGCCAAAGACATACACCAGGGCACGAGGATCCTTGCAACATATAAAGGTGAGAAGGAGAGAAGGATCTGTGTGAATGCCATGACTGTGGGGAGCAGAGGCCCAGACACTAGAGGTACTGTTGTAGAAAAGACCCAGGGAGCAGGAAGTTTTCTGGAACACCGTGGAACCTACCAGGTGATGTTCTCAGTCTGATACCCCCGGGCTAAGTACAGGTGTATGTCTGGAATAACGTCGAACTGCCTCAATATGGCCTCACTAATTTACAGTACGCATTCCTGAATGCACATCTGTACTTAGCCCGATCAGGGAATGCAACACTGGGTAGATCTAATGCATGAACACTCTTCAATTGGCATTTGTATTGGCACGCTATGTTTGTTGCTGTGCCAATATGGCCACTGCAAAAGCAACAACTCTCTCCCACAGTCCCCTTTCTGTTTCATTGCTCACTCCAGGAATGGCACCTCACAGGGGTGGCTGGCATTCCCACCCAGCATGATTCAAATATGACCCTTCTTGCTGACAAACGGTAAGCCCCGGCAAACAAGTTATTCCACTTTTTATTATAGCTGGGTAATATTTTATGAGTTGTTTTAGTTCTAGACTCCCCACACTGGAATTAGGCACCAATTGATGTGTGTGTGACATTTATCAAATTAAGAGATGTCCAATAGTAGAAAGGAATAATTCATTTTAAGTGGATCGTTGGAGTGACCACATTAAGTGACATATTGGCCAACTAAATTTGAGTGGAAGATAGTATTAACAACACTACACGATGGTCACAGCCACGTATCTGAACAATTGACTTAAACGGCACTGGTGCAACTACCACACATTTAACATGGGGCTTGAATGACATTCAGGGTGTTTTGAAGTTGTGCTTGCTTTATTATATGAGTGCATTCTGTGAGTTTCTGTTTTTGCATTGGCATAAAACATAGGCATAGGCTCCCTCTATGGGCATTTATTACAATAGGGAGTCAGGGTGCAGCAATACCTCATTTAGGCCTTTTATAATAATCACTGAGGATTAGTTGCCTTCCACATACCAATAAAATACATATATTATGTATACTTTTTTAGGCTCTGATCAGTATCTCTCATTGGGACATGGATGGACCCCCATTCCTCTGGAACAGATGGTTGATTGTTCAGACATCCATCTGACTGTGTCTTGAAGAAAGTATATCCAGGTTCTTTTTTCCTACAGTACATTGTATTATATCTTAAGAGTCACTTATTCAAGTTTTTCTATTCACAGATATAGCTATATGACCCAGCTGCACTGTTTATCAACATATTCATTGATTATTCTGTTGCCAGGTTAGTAGGATTGAGTGCAACACAATTCACTCTTCATCATTTTGGCACATTTTGTTCATTGAACAGTTATCATGTCCATAAGCATTAGATGCATGACCTCCCTTGGTTTTATGTAGAAAAGACAAGTTATGCATGCTTTCCAGGTTCTTCATGCTCTGAAAACTGCTATGATCTGATAATTCTGAGAGCTTGACATGTTTCCTAACACTCGTCTTCTCTTCCTTCCCTAAACAGCTGTTAATTTTGAGTTGTGGCTCAGACAAATTACTAGTTGCCTAATGATGATCTCACATTGCTAAGAGACCGAAATGTCGTCGACTCACGGTCTGACCCGCTAGACCTTGTATATACTTTTCTCTTGGGTGCGGAAGTGCTTTGTTCAGGAAATAGGTGACCCTCATTTTGTATATGATTACTGGTCACAGCTTGTTTCTTTCCTGTATGTGTATTGTTTTGTCTGTTTTTAACCCTTGTCTTGGAATTACCTCAGAGGGGGTACATTCCTTAATTTGCCTTTTATTCTAATAGAGAAATTATTTGCTTATTGTCACTGGAACAATTTTTGAGAATTATTATTTTTCCATAAATATTGTGTTTATGTTTACTGCTTAGGGACCATTGTTCCTTTAACTACAGCACAAGGGCTAGTAGACACCTGACACCGCCAACACCCGGAAGAACACCAATACACTTTCCAATCAGGAGTACACTGTAGTCTTCTCAAGACTAGACTATATATTCATACAAGCTACCAACATGAGTAGGGTAGCCAACATTCATCACTTAGCTAGGGGAATATCAGACCACTCAGTAGGCTGGCTGGAAATTTAGAGGCACTCAAACAGATCAAGCAGACCCAAGGCCATTAGTGCCTGCCACCTCACAGATAATACACTGGTAAAAATGCTTGAACAGGCAACTTTGTCATATTTTGAGACAAAAGAAGGATCAGTCAGCTCACAGGTACTGCTCTGGGAAGCATACAAAATGGTGATCCGGGGCCAAGTGTACTCCCTGATTGCTGTGCGGAGAAAAGTGAAACAAGAAAAACTATGGACCCTAGAGGCAAATTTACAGCCTTAGAGGTGTAGTCAAGAGGGTTAACATGAGGGGTAGGCACATTCCCTCAGACTGAAGCAGAAAGAATACAGGGATTGAGAAGGCATGCCACATACTGTCCCAGAGACGAATCTATGAAGTGGGCTACAAAGCTGGTAAGCCACTACTTTGGCTTAAAAAATTAGACCAAGCCCGTAGTTTGGTACTGCAAATCACCACTGAGGAGGGAGGCATAAGATGGAACCCAGAAGGAATAGCTGGAGGGTTTTCAGACTATTATGAGAACCTCTACTCTGCCAAGTCAGACTGTACACAGTCTGACATTAAGGCCTCCTTAAACAGCATAACAATCCCTCAACTCACAGTGGAACATAGACAGTTCATGGGCACTGACATGCCCCCTAGCAGAATATGCCAGGCACTGAGCTGTCTTAGCTCTAGAAAGGTGATTGGTCCTATTGGCTTTCCCATTGAGCTCTACAAGTGCCTGAGAAAAAAGTTGAAACCCCACTTACTAAAGATGTGGTTGGAAGCCATATCCCCGGGGCAACTCTCAGAAGATCAGAGGCAGGCCACAATAGTAGTGACAAGGTAGAGAAACCCCCATACAGTTATAGCTCCTACCAACCTATATCCCTTCTCAACATGGAGATAAATATCTTACCTAAACTGCTACCCAACTGCCTCTGGCAAGTGACCACCTCCATTGTACATCTGGACCAATCAAGCTTTATGCCAAACAGGGGGATGAGATTTAATCTCTGAAGACTTTATGGGGTGCAGGCGGGTTTGAGGGGTGAGACAATATCCACAATGGTGTTATCCGTGGATGTCTCAATGACTTTCCATACTCTAGAGTGGAGCTATATGTTTGGTGTGCTAGAGAGGATGGGATTTTATTCCCAGTTCATCACTGAATGCGTCTCCTACATAGGGACACCATGACACAAGTTATGTTGAATGGGGCACTGTCGTGCAGATTTGTCTTACACAGGGGGATATGGCAGGGCTGCCAAATACCCCCACTGGTATTTGCCCTGGCACTGTAGTCTTTGGTGGCCTGGGGTAGGCAAGATCCTTTGTGTGAAGTGTACACTGGGGAGAGACCTGGGAAGAGCGTTTATCTTTGTATGCAGACAATATATTATTCTATGTCCCAGAACCCCCCATGATGATATCCAGACTGGTCCAGATCCTCCAAATTTTCAGACACTTGGGATGCACAGTCAACTAGGACAAATCCCTCATGCATTTGATCACAGGCCCCACACCCATCCTGCACAGTGACATATCTATGTCCAAGTCCAATGAGAGATTTAAATATTTGGGGATCTACGTCACGGCTGACCCACACATCTTTTGCCAAAAAAACCTGGCCCCTATAGTGGAACCCTTTGCTGCAGATGTGCAGCACTGGAAGAATGTGCTGCTCTCCTTGCTGGACAGGGTGGCAATGTTCAAAATGATGGCATTACCACGGAATATATGTGCGCTTCAGAACACTCCATATAGAGTACCCGTGGAATTCTTCAGCAGGACAGGGGCTTTGTTCCTCCTTTTATTTTGGGATACTGACCTAGCCCACACAGCTCTTCAAAAACGCATGCATGGAGCTTATGATGGCGGGATTGGCCTTCCCAACACTCGAAAATACTACAGAGCCACCCAACTGATGATAATAAACGATTGGGCGTTCATTGCCCAGGACGGTCCGGCATTTCAGCTGGAAAGAGTGACATGAGGACAGGAGGGATATCAGTGAGTTCTCTACAGTTCTGTGACCTCGAACCTCCAGCTGTGGCACAAACAAATAGTGGTGCAAACATGGAGGGAAAAAACACCTAATTGGGGTGGAAGGGAAAGCTTAAAGAAATGACTCCCTATGGTCCAATGATATCCTGAAGGAGATGGGGAAACTACAGGGCATTACAAAGTGGAACCTTTTTGGTATATCCATGATAGGGGATGTGTAAAAAAGGGGGACTCCATGCTCAGTTTGACCGAAATGCAAGCACAATATGAGTTAGCACCTACAGAGTCATTTAAATTTATCCTACTTCCATTGCTGACACACATTCCTGAACATATCCTGGTCAAAGACTCTTCACCCTTAGAGGACCACATCCTGACAGAACCACTGCCTAAAGGGACAACAATAAATGGGGGCAGAGGTTGCCCACGAAAATGGGAAAAAATGTCCTCATGGAGAAAGAATATTTACAGTGATGGTGATGTAGGCCTTAGGAGGAGCTTAAACACAACTGAGCTTGGGAATAAGGGCTTACAAATGCATTGTTTTTTAAATTACCCAGTGTCCTTGATGATTGTTTCATGTGTGTCTCACTGAATGGTCTAATTGTATAAGGACATTTGATTGGTTATGCTGTGCTGACTTCTTTCCAAGAAACTTAGACAAAAAGATTAAAAGAAATAAAGCAGATTTTCTTTACAAAGAGCCTTTCCTCTTCTTGTAGTCTCACTGATTCAAATAAGGAGGAGTTATTGCTTGAATTTTGTAACAACAATTCAAGAACGGTCTTAATGACCTAGCTATCGTCTTACCTATCTCGGTCTACAAAGGCCAAGAATATTTACATTTTTCATGTATTTATGCAGTTCTGTATAATATGAATGTGGCCGAAGAGCATTAGAGCACTTACGAAAGGAACAATAATAAATACAATGTAGTGCAAACATAACTATCTCTCTCTCTCTCTCTCTCTCGCTCTCTCTCTCTATATACAGGGAGTGCAGAATTATTAGGCAAGTAGTATTTTTGAGGATTAATTTTATTATTGAACAACAACCATGTTCTCAATGAACCCAAAAAACTCATTAATATCAAAGCTGAATATTTTTGGAAGTAGTTTGTAGTTTGTTTTTAGTTTTAGCTATGTTAGGGGGATATCTGTGTGTGCAGGTGACTATTACTGTGCATAATTATTAGGCAACTTAACAAAAAAAAATATATACCCATTTCAATTATTTATTATTACCAGTGAAACCAATATAACATCTCAACATTCACAAATATACATTTCTGACATTCAAAAACAAAACAAAAACAAATCAGTGACCAATATAGCCACCTTTCTTTGCAAGGACACTCAAAAGCCTGCCATCCATGGATTCTGTCAGTGTTTTGATCTGTTCACCATCAACATTGCGTGCAGCAGCAACCACAGCCTCCCAGACACTGTTCAGAGAGGTGTACTGTTTTCCCTCCTTGTAAATCTCACATTTGATGATGGACCACAGGTTCTCAATGGGGTTCAGATCAGGTGAACAAGGAGGCCATGTCATTAGATTTCCTTCTTTTATACCCTTTCTTGCCAGCCACGCTGTGGAGTACTTGGACGCGTGTGATGGAGCATTGTCCTGCATGAAAATCATGTTTTTCTTGAAGGATGCAGACTTCTTCCTGTACCACTGCTTGAAGAAGGTGTCTTCCAGGAACTGGCAGTAGGACTGGGAGTTGAGCTTGACTCCATCCTCAACCCGAAAAGGCCCCACAAGCTCATCTTTGATGATACCAGCCCAAACCAGTACTCCACCTCCACCTTGCTGGCGTCTGAGTCGTACTGGAGCTCTCTGCCCTTTACCAATCCAGCCACGGGCCCATCCATCTGGCCCATCAAGACTCACTCTCATTTCATCAGTCCATAAAACCTTAGAAAAATCAGTCTTGAGATACTTCTTGGCCCAGTCTTGACGTTTCAGCTTGTGTGTCTTGTTCAGTGGTGGTCGTCTTTCAGCCTTTCTTACCTTGGCCATGTCTCTGAGTATTGCACACCTTGTGCTTTTGGGCACTCCAGTGATGTTGCAGCTCTGAAATATGGCCAAACTGGTGGCAAGTGGCATCGTGGCAGCTGCACGCTTGACTTTTCTCAGTTCATGGGCAGTTATTTTGCGCCTTGGTTTTTCCACGCGCTTCTTGCGACCCTGTTGACTATTTTGAATGAAACGCTTGATTGTTCGATGATCACGCTTCAGAAGCTTTGCAATTTTAAGAGTGCTGCATCCCTCTGCAAGATATCTCACTATTTGTGACTTTTCTGAGCCTGTCAAGTCCTTCTTTTGACCCATTTTGCCAAAGGAAAGGAAGTTGCCTAATAATTATGCACACCTGATATAGGGTGTTGATGTCATTAGACCACACCCCTTCTCATTACAGAGATGCACATCACCTAATATGCTTAATTGGTAGTAGGCTTTCGAGCCTATACAGCTTGGAGTAAGACAACATGCATAAAGAGGATGATGTGGTCAAAATACTCATTTGCCTAATAATTCTGCACTCCCTGTATATATATATATATATATATTTATATAGGGTAGTGACAAACGTGACAAACTTTCACACAGGGTCCCTGTCCTGTGCCCACTTCTACTTTTGTGTCTTTGTGTCGGGCATCATGTTCAATTGATGAATAATGTTCACCCTGGTTTATACATTGGAAACTTCAAAGATGCTAGAGATAAGGAGAAACAGAAAACGAAACACATCACACACACATTCTGACAGTTCAGAGTAGTGCTTGGCCAATGCTGGAGCAAATATCCCCCTAAAGAATGAATTACCGTAAAAGATTTATTTTAAAAATACTTATTTGTGATATTAACACATCATGATCTTCCTTTTGTTGCCTTTGATGCATCATATTCTTGATGAGGGGCTGCGTTCTTCATCATGGGAGTCAGAGTCAGGAAGAATTGTGAATAGTCCCTTTCTTGTTGCTAAATTGTGCAATATTGCAAAAAGATCTTAAGGCTAAGGTGCAGGGCACCACCACTTATTAACTGTCCAGATAAAATTTCAAACGTGCATTCAACTATGGAGCCTCTGATCTCGTGAACAGAATTATTATGTTCACTCACTTGAGGTGCTTGCACTCAAGTATGGAGTTTAAAACCATGGGTGCAAAGCTTAAACACTGTTACCTAAACTAAAACATTCATTACTGAATTGAGCAACAATACGTTTTATGCATTTTCTGTTAAAACTTACAAAAAAATAACTATCCATCTCCAAAGTCTCTAGCTAGACATATTTAAATCGCACGGTGAACGAACGAGTATGATTCATGGATACTGCTTGAAAACCATTCCGCAGTGTATGTGTTCATACACTCTGCATCACACAACACCTTCATTATCAGAAAGTGTTGATTCTTTGGGTTCCAAAAGTACTCATTATCAGGTAGTGGATATATTGCAGCACGAGGTCCATCAATACTATCAATAACATGGTGAAATGTAACCTGGTAGTTTGTAAGCTATGTATGGTGTTTGCAAATGAGATATAATTGTTAATTTTTTAAACCTTTGTACGAAGAGAATGTGGGAAAATACCTGGATAATGTACTATGCAAAATAGTTACACTTGCTGCAATAACATCCTATTAACTACGTGAGGCCAAGAGGTGAAATAAGCATCGCACCTAAACATGCAAAGTTGTACTCTGGCTTCTGAAAGTGTCTCTTATATGTGGGTGGAATTCATGAATGAAGTCTGAAATTATCTGTCTCCTTAGTATAAATGTGTTCAAGATGTCGTCCTCTATCTGTTGAAAGAGTGTAAACCTAGCCCAAAAATCGGTTCCTGTCTCCTTCTCTGCCTCTGCAGTCTAGCTATTAGCTTCTTCGCCGTTAGATGGAAAGCAGCCATTGTGAGAGTGCATTCTGTGGTCATTTTGTAGATTACACAGAATCACCACCTGCTTTCAATAAGTGGTAAATTGCATGTGCAAAATGATAATCATGTGACTGGTCACTAATTGCAAATCTTTAATACATCTAAACTGGGAATCATTATTGTGAAATCACAAATATAAAATCACTATTTGGATTCAGAAAACTGATCATTTAAAATGTCTCCGGTGTGAAAAAAAATCATTCTGAATGGGCTTTTATATACATAGGAAATGCTCTTTTTAGCAGTTGCTAACCAACGTGTGGCTGGTTATTGATTCCCTGTTCTTTTATGCATCTGCTCCTTTTTAAACATAGTGGTGCACAGGGCTTAAGGAAGTGAGTTCCAGAGAGTTGTTGCTCTACCAGGGAACGATTGAGCTACAATTTGCTTTTGCTTGAAGTTTGGTGGCTCGAAGGGAAAATAACTTGAATTGTGCAGGAGATGTTTGCCACCAGAGAGCTAAAACTTTTATACAAGATATGTAGAAGTTGCTGTGTGCAAGACTGTCTCACACAAGCTGAGACCTAGTTTGAATGTGAATCCACTGGAACGTTTAAAGAACACAAAGACTTGAAAATTGTCCAAAGTCTTCAAGTATTATCCAAGGATAAACTGTCTTTTACCACAAAGCAGTCTGAGTTGAAATCAAGTTGTCCTGATCATGGCTTTGGTTTGTGGGTTAATCCTGTGGTCAAAGTTATAGATATTACATTATCAGAGATGGCAGACTCAGGATCTAAATGGGGTCAAGCCAAGATTGAACAATTATGTTGAAAATCTTAGGTGTTATTAACAGGAATTCATTCTTCTTAAGGTTTAGTTTCAAGAAACATGTGGGCATCTATATTTTAAATGACTCTAATGTAATGGAAAGGAACACATACCTGCATGAGATAAAATATCGAGTTATAACTGAGTGCAACCGTTTATTGACGCTAGAGAATTTTCTTAAAGACAACTCCAGTTGCTCCATATGGAGACTGATCTGAGTAGGGAACAGAATGGATAGTTTGCTGTATACTAACCAATCCCATAGCTAAAGTCCTATGATTAGGCCAACTGGGCTTGTAAAGCTCTGAAAAGGTAACAACCTAGCCATGATACATCAGCAGAAGTTAACTAAGATTACGCAACTTAATAGCAGGTACATCCAATGGCAAATAAGGACAGAAAAGTATAGTGGGAATGATTAAAGTATAGCAATTTCTGCCTTAAAAAGTGGTTGTCAGAAAGGAATGGTCAAAAGTATCAAATGTCATAGAAATGTCAAAAAGCATTATTTGTGTTATTGCGTTATGCCATGCTCTTTAATAATGTGCAGATTTGACAGATCTTTGCTACATTGTATCATTCTATCTTAAATATGGTCATCCAGAAAGGAATGATTGACAGCATGAAATGTAGAAGAAAGATCAAGGAGTACTTCAATATGAGTTTACTGTGCAGAGAATTCACGAGGCATCATCAACAACCATACTGTGACCCTGCTGAAAACCACATTAAAATTCATCCAAGGGACAGTTGAGCATGATATGTTCAAAGCTGAGAAGAGTTACAGATTTTGGCCATATTGTCTAAGAAGAGTAATCGTGATACAGGGAGGATGTTATAGACAATATTATCATTCACTGGTTGTTTCGTCATTGAGGATAAACTTCGCTGGTTGTGATATGGGCAGTAGTATTGAGACAATCACTCTCCTATTTAGACCAAATATTAAGCACCTGATTTAAATATTGGCGGAGAAGTTACTCCGTCACAACTGTGACAGATATCCCATCCGTCAAAATCTAAATCCTATAGCATACAATGAGATTTAGATTTTGGCAGACTGGATATCCACCAATATCTTAGTCAGGCCCTACGTTTTTAATATCATGATACATAACTATTGTGTCAAAAATCTAATTAGTACAGAAATATCACTTCACAGATTTTCATGATCAAAACATGTTTTTGTACATTGTATTATTGTAGTCAACATTGCTTTCATAAATATAGTTGTAAAATTATTTATTTGTTTAATTTAATATATATTAGTAACACTCATAATTTTAGACATCTTTATTGCTAGGCTATTTATTATTAATTTGTGTACTATAGTTTTATTTATTCTTTTTCAAATAAGTTAGTCATTTGTAATTTAGCAGCACGTTTTTTGGTTTGTAGGGTAAAAAGGTGGAAAGTGATTCAAATTATTATTAAGTTCATTTTATTATTAATTTATTGTGTATTTTAAAGAAAATATGTGTTGATTAATATGTATTTAAAGTAATTGTTGTATTGTTTAGTAGTTATTTTATGCATTTAATTTAAATTTTCTATATTTAATTTATATTTATATTTTTACATTTCGATTAGTTATTTTTATTGAAGTAGCAGCTTGTTGGTTTTTGTTGGGGAATAGGGTGGGAAAGTTTTTACTTTGCTATGTTTTTATTAATGCTAAATATTTTCTATTGTTTTATCAATGATATAGTTCGCTCTTAATCATTTAAATGTTTTTGTTTTTAATTTGTTATATTGTTTTTAATTTTAAACATTTAGACTATATTTAAATGTGTTAGTTTGTTTGCAAATTCATATTTTAGAAGAGGGTTGTTAGTTTTCCTGGGGAATAGGGTGGGAAGTTAATTAAAAATTTATTTTTTATTTTTTATCAATTGTGTAATTTATGATTATTTGTTTATTTTTTAACTATTCAAAGTTTTAAAATGTTTAAAGTATATTTAAATGTTTAGATTTTTATTAGCAATGTATCTTTTAGTGGCAAGCTGTTGGCTTTGTAGGGCAAGAGGGTGGTAATTTATTGAAATGATTGTATTTTTAAATAATTCATAATCATAGTTAATTGATTAATTGATAGCTATATCTGCATCACTTCGCATGTTGGAAATAATATGTACAATATGTGTTTTATTCATTCATTTAGTGCTAACTGTTTCTAATAATAGTGTTTGTGAAATGTTCCTATTTACTTTTTGTGTTTGTTGAAGTAATAAATACAAATAAAATGTATTTTATTCAGTGTGTAAGTCATGTTTTTAGGGTTTCCATTTTTCAGGTTAGGGCAGTACATTTTATTAAAATATCATTATATACTTTAAAGTATTTTTTTGGTAGTATATGATATGTATTTTAAATTTGTAATATGCTTTTATTTTGTTTTAGAAATGATATGGTTTGAATAAAATGATTAGAAGGTGGCATGTTATTTCTTATCCCTACAAGTTCTACATTTTCAGTACAGTTGCTTAGACTGGAGTGAAAATAGCGAATCTAACCCATACAGAGTCCAGCACTTTCCCTACCATTACATAGCTTGGAGTGAGAATGGTAAATCAAACAACTCCTGAGTCCAACACTTTCCCTACTGTTGCTTAGACTGGAGAGAGAACAGGAAATATAACCCATTAGATTCCAAATTGTATGTGCTGTTGCTTAGACTGAAATGGGAATAGTAAATCTCCACCTCTCTGGAGTCAAACACTTTCCCTACTGTCATTTGAGATGTCATCAGTGATGCCACTGACTGTGCTATGAGTGAAGTAATGTGTGAGGTCATAAGCAGTACATTGCAGGGGCGTAAGTTATAGTTAGCTTAGGCAACTATTACTGCTGAATTTCTATGATTTTGTGTGTGTACAATCTGAGCCTAACTATAATATCCCTGTATCCTTAGGTTTTTTAGTGAATTTTTAAGTCTTTATTTATTCGATTTCTTAACTACATCCCTGTAACCTTTGTTTTTTTCAGTGAAGCTCTATGTTTTTTAGTACTATTTTCTAACTAGAACATCCCTGTAACTTTAGATTTTGTAGTGAATTTCACAGTTTCTTTGTATAAATTGCACCACAATTTAATCTATAAGTTCAATTTAGTAATATACATTTTTACAACTTTATAAATACATTTTGTTCACACATTTATTCTTATCAACAGTATTGGGAGCTTGGGGCATGGCTCCTGGACTGATACTCAATGGGAGCCAGTGTAAGGTGTTGGGGCACAATGACAAAGAGTAGGAGCATGAGGCGCTTAGACAAAGCAGCTGGTCCATTGGAAAGATTTTAGAACACTAATCAAAGTGACAATTTGCCACATTTTGGCACCCTCCCTTCTGTTTGCAAAGGGACATAATTAATTGATTGGAGGGAGAAATCATGTCCTCATCGAGGTGGTGGTACACTACCCTACTCCCTAGTGATACTTTAATGTTATACTACCAACACCTGCAGAGAGGGTGACAAGCTTGTGTCACATGGACTGGCAGCAGGGTGCAAGGAGACTCACAGCCTGAAATTTTGCAACGCTTGGGGAACATGGACAGTGATTATAAGGAGCGTGGGGAACAGCCAGAAAGTGTGGGGAGTTTAGTGTACTGAGACAGGGTGCAGGGCGTGGAGTTCATAGACAGTGAGAGAAACTTTAGGTACATGAGCAGAAAGTGTTCATAATTTGGTGCACAGGGACTGTGTGAAGAGTGTGTGGGACTCATTGAAAGTCAAAAGAATTTCAAGCAGTTGTGTAGACAGTGTACTGTGCGCGGTAGCATGACAGAGTACAAAGGATGTGTGGCTCACAGTGTGTGAAGTGCTTCAGACACATGGACAGCCAGTGGGAGTAAGGTAAGGCTCCAAACGTGTGGCAAACTTGATGCACATGCATAGTGCTTCGAGCGTGGGGTGTCAGTGAAAACAGAGACTTTCAGATACATTGATGCTGCTCACCATAAAGTGCATCAGCGCTTAATCCGAAGTAGTAAACACTACGTCGATTGAAATGCAATGATGCAATGAAAGATATGTTCAATACTGGGTAAGTTGCCCAGTGATGAAGTGTGACAAACTTGGGGCTTGTAAACAGAGGGCCTCATTACAAGTTTGAGGGTCCCTTGACCGCCATGGCAGCGGTGGTCGTCTGACCACTGTCAGGTTCGGGGGTGAAGCGGGCTATAGAGCCAAGACTGCTGCAGTTCCACAGGCACCACCAGGCATCACAGACCACCACAATCACAAGGCTGCACCAGCAAGCCAGCAGAGCGAGTGTTTCCATTGGGCTAATTACAAGGTTGTACACCGCCAGTGTGACCTTGGCGGTCCAACTACCACATCTCAGAAGGCAGAAACAAATAGTATAAATGGAAACATTCAACTGTAGGCAGCCTCACTTGTCTGATGCTGCTGTGGAGCCCATCACACATGTCCTGCTACTTCTGATGATCCTCAAAGGTGCATGAAACCAATGCTGTTGTGGACGCCACCGGCCATAAGTACACACACCTACCTGTATCAGAATGCTTAATAACAGATCATAGCACCATTGTCCACATCATGGAGAGGGGGTACGACATGCACTTCAAGTCCACATCATATCCCGTACACAGTCTGAAACATATATCAAAATGGACACATTCACAGTCACAATACGCCTCATTTGGGCAGTTCACTCACACTGCACCACAACACTATTTGGAGTGGGAAGAGGAAGGTGGAGGGGGTGGAAGTTGGGGGGTGACTGGCTGCCGTCAATAGGGAGGCCAGAGCCTAAAAAGGTCACTGTAAGGCAAACATTGCTTCCAGGAATGTGTTAGTTTGCTGGGGTTGTGTCACCAGTACCTGGATGGCATTCACAATGGCTGTCTGACCCACAGAAATACTTATCAGGAGGTCAATAGCCTCCTCACTGAGGGCAGTAGAGGTAACAGGAGCTGCGGTGGAGGTGCCTGTGGCAAAGGAGATGCCCACCATCTTGGGTGAGTAAGCATGGCCAACTGGGTGGGGACCAATAGGGAGAACTGTGATAGAACAGAGGGTGGTGGTACTGAGGGATTCCCTGATGGGTCTGCCACCACTAGGGAGTGGCCTTTGGAGAAGGAATCCGATGATGATGAGAGGATGTTATGGTCTCCCCTGTAGCACTCCCCTCACCCTCTGGGCCACTGGGTCCCTCTGTGTCAGTTGTGTCTTGATCCTAGATCCAGATCCCATACATGAGCCATGCAATATGCATGCATGCCTTCTGAACTTTCAACAATTGCCCACAGGAAAATCAGGATACCACAATAGTACGATTGCATGGCTGAAGTTGTGCAATCACAATAATCAGTCAACTATTTGGAGACACCATCATCCCCAAAGTGTTACCCCATGGAGCAGATCTTGGTTACTTGTTGGCATAGAAACGTAGGCCAATGAAAAGTCCATTTCCACAGATACTACATAGTGGTATGCATGCATGCATTTGTCACATATATTATGACCCTTCAATAAGAAATGACGTTCCAAAACTCAGCCATGTTGATGGCAAAAGTACAATAACCTGGAGAAGGTGAAACGGAAATACCCCTGTCACAGTGGGAAAATATCAACAGTTTACACTTCACCAAGTGATTTTTTGCCCAATAGAGTCAAAGAGGTAGTATAAATATCATACAGATAGGCCACACCTGTGGCATGGAAATGAACACTGTAGACATAATGTCCATAATGTCAGGGGGAAATGGTCCCAAAATACAACACAATGAATAAGCAAGCCCCAGGGTAATCACTATTAATGCTGGCACCCCGTACAATAACTATACTCTCAGTGCATCAAGACAAGCCATCAGTCCTTTGCATGTTGGAGAGACACAGAAGTAGCAAGGACTTCTGGAGGCCCACAACATGTTGCCCAATGGGAAGTTACATCATCATCACCATCATAGTCATGAAAATCCAGATGTCTGTTTGTGGATGTATGCCTGTACCCAAACATGTGTCTAAACATAACTGCAAGTCACTCCATGATGCATGCCAACAGTCAGGGCACATACCTTAACCTTTACACATGTGCAGTACATTTTCTCCATGATGCCACAACAAGCTCAAAGATATTAACATTGTAGCTTTAAACTCTAGGCTTACCTGCCATGTCCCTCACTGCTACTGCAGTAGCACATGCCAAATGACATGCTATGACACAAATGTCATCCAATAAACAATGGTGCCACACCTGTGTGTGGCACAACATGAAATGTACCCCCATTCAAATGTACTATCCCACAAATGGTTTGCCATGCACAGATAGGTGAGGGAATACAGACAATATCCCATCAACATAGGTAGCCCATGCATGAAACTGCAGCTTCCAAATGTTTCCTAAAGAGAAAGAGACACATGCTGACATGTAGGCACAAGGAATGTTGGCAGCAGTGATTCATGTCAATTGACCTTTCCCACTTACCAAGGGGAAGTAACGATTTATAGCTGCACACAAATAACAGATTGCAGTGAAGCACTAGCAACCATCATAAACTGAGAAAACAAGGTTTTGGGTGGCAGGTGCCAACATACACATTTACACAGACACATGGATGAGGACAGTGATCCATCACCTACTTACCTGTGGCCTGGAACACTGAGGAGTAGTGGTTAGTTGCATGACAATTAGACACACCACAACAGCAAACGGTATATGATTGGTAACTGTACACAGCCATATGTGTTCCTATCAGAACAAGAGGTGTGAGGATACCAGCAAGTATTTTCCTAGCTCCCTGGTCCAATAGGCAAGGCACATCAGTACAAAACGCAAGACATGTCAACAAAAACAATCTCTCCTCCACTATATGATACATTGCTCATCCCTATTAGTCAGGGGGAGCAGTCAGAACCTTTCTCAATCACTTGGCAATGGGGCAGGCAGGAATATGCCCTGTATTTACCCCCTTATTGCTGCTGTGCTGCCCTCAAACGACCATCAAGCTCAGGATAGGCCACCACCAGAATGCAGACCATTAGGGGGGTCATGGTATGACAGGCACCCCACCCATGTTGGGAGGACAGCCCCACCTGGGCCTCCATGACCTTCCAGGCCTAGAGTCTCAGGTCCTTCCACCTTTTTCTGCAGTGGGCAATCCGCGGGCTATGGAGCCCCAGGGTCCGCACCTTCTTGGCAATGGCTCTCCATATCCCTTTCTTTTGATGGGCGCTGACCTGCATAGATGCAAAAGACAAATCAAGTGATCATGATCACAAATACCATCACAAATGGTTCAGTCACATACATAGCAGTCTCATTGAGCTATAACTTCCCCATATTGTCAATACTCCCCAATTATGACATATACAAGCCAATAAGTACAGAAACATGACTCAAGACATACATTTCCCAATCTGCAGACCAAACCACCACTCTGCTCAGGTCCTACAATGGCTAGGTAGGCTTACTGATAGCTTGTGGGATGTGACTTAGCAACCTGACTGAGAAGTGAGCCACTATGAGAGACATCACACCTCTGTGACTTCTGCAAGGTAGACTCCTTAGGCATGAATTGTCCAACACATTCCCACTCTGTGAGGATGACTCTCTGCATACAGCCCTTACAGGCTACTACCAGAGTACAAACTCCAACATCCCACGAAAGGACTAGCATGGTGGGTACGGAAAGTGTCTGCCCTGTCCATGTGTGGACACTTGCAATAACCAATGCAAACTCATGCACTTCAGGGGGCGGGGTTCGGTGGTATCTACCTGTACCACAAAGCATACATTTGGACATTTGTGTCCATCCTACAGAGATGGCATCCAAAACACAAAGTGCATTGAACAGTTTCTGCTATGTGACCAAGCTACTGAGTCACATATCATGGTCTCCCGGGAATTTACACACTGTCTGCACTGTGAGACTGTCATTTATGTAATAAGCCTGCACAGGACAAATATGACCTGTATGAAGGTGCCCACAGGTCTGTGGGAGTAAGGGACCTGTCAGGAGTCATGGACACACATTGACAATGATGCTCATCTGTCACAGATCAGAAATCCACCCCATACCCACTCCCAAGCTGATCAAAGGAATGAGATATTTTGGGCCGTATTTTACAAGAGAGCCTCAAATTTGTCACATGACAGGATGTGCTGGTGTTCAGGGAGTGGACACAGTGCCACAGTTGCATAGGCACAGAGACTCCAAGCCAGACTAGACTGTGACCCATACTGGGAGATACATGTGACAGGCCCTGGTCTCTGAAGGCTGAGCAGAAGGAACGTACATGACACTCCATTCCCATCACCTCCATGCATAACAGCACATCATATAGGCACCAGCAAATTGGCATGTGGTGTGTGTGGCAACTTGGAGGGCAGAGAGAGCGAAGAAGACATGCCTTGCAAACAACAGTCTAGCAAGGGCAGAAGTGCAAAGAAATATCTGTGGCAACATACACATAGCTCACATTACTCACAACTGATACATACAACATGCATACTCAGCTCCTGCTGTCATGCACATACATGTAGTCTCACATATGCAACATTCATGAGGAAAGAGGATGGCTGTAATGTCACCTCACCTAGTTATGTGCATCCAACACAAGTTGGTTCATAGAACACAATGAACACACACACCACAATGTGAATGAACTCAACATGTGGCACTGGCCACCAGTACATGCACATTGACTCTACCATTGATGCCACACAGAAACAGACCACACCTACAGGCACATGAGTATTCAATCTGCCACACATGGGCACATTCTAGCCTGTAAGGAAGGAAAGGATGATAAAGTACATAGAAAACTATGCACATGAGGTACTTACCTGTTCCATTGGTGCACCATAGAGCTGTTTATACGGGGGTAGGACCTCTGTCACCAGCCTCTCCAACTCCTCTGGTGAGAAGGCAAGGGCCTTATCACATGCTGGACGTGACATGATTGCTCCCATAGGCTGTAGACAGCAGCTCAGTAGTGGAGGTCTTGCTGGCAGCAATGTCAGGAGTCAGATGAGGGATTTTGCAGGTTACAGGCGTCATGTTCATCATGTACGCAGTCTTCACAACCGGCGGACATTGACCTGTGACCGCCACTGGCAATAACGTTAGCTTATGGCTGTGCCCGCTGCAGTTGATACTCCCTACTGCCATGACGACTTCCGTTAGCGGTCAAAGACGGGTTCTGAATATCCAGTGGAGTAGGTGAGGCAGGTGTCATTTTAGTGGCATGAAATGAGGGATTGGGTTACTAACACTATGTCAGACCTCAGAAAATGGTGCACAAATACCTGCTCATCTTAGCTTGTCATGTGGATCTTACTGCTCAAAAACCATTGTTGTATGTTGCACAACAAAGTTGCAATTCACAGTGGAGGGTAGTCTACCCCTGTCGAAAGTCATTTTTGTGCTCAGGACATCCAGTCACAATCCAAGGGACATTTGTGATGCAAATTTTGGATTTAGGTACAGATACATGTTGTGTACACATGTGTGAAAAACCAAGGGGGTAACATTTTAACCTTGTGTCATTAATAGCTGTGATGTGTATTGTTTGCCTTGTCCATCATTTATAAATTGTCTTGTCATGTTAACCTTGAAATGCATTGCTGTGGACACAATGGCTAATGTCAGAACTCAGTTCTTGTCATATATTGGTACAAAGGGAGAGGGACGATACGACAACCACCGATCTACCGTCCACTGCCAGACCTTCAGGCTACAGAATAAAGACAAGGTATACTCCTGTATCATCTGAATCAGAAAATAATAGTGGATCTATGTTGTCAGTTGGAGCCAGATCTGATGCCAGCTGTTAGTAATCAAAACAACATGCCACCCATTGCACAAGACATGTCAGTGTTGCATTTCCAAGCCACAGGGTCCTTCCAAAATACAGTGGCCCAAATTAGTGGTATGTCCAAACCTATCTTCAGTCTGGTGTTGAAGGATGTCCTCTCAGTAATGTTGAAATACCTGGACAACTACATCCAGTTTCCCCGACGTAGGGGATTTAGCCCAGGTGAAGGTTGACATTTATGGTTTTTCAACATCCATCATGTGGTGGGGGATATTGATGGCACACATATTCGCACCTTACGCCAAAGAACAAGTATAACACAACCGAAAGAACGTTCATTCCATCAGCGTCCAAGTTGTATGTTTGGAGGACCTCTACATGTCACATGTCTGTGCCCATTTCCCTAGTTTAGTCCATGATGTCTTCATTATGCAGAATAGCACAATCCACCAGCAGATGTCACAACTGTACCCAGAGAGGGCCTCGTTGGTTGGTAAGTTACATCTGTCCTGTTTGTGTGTGTAATGTCTGATGAGGATTTACTGATAAGAGGGATTCATTGTTTCTGATATGTCCTATTCTTTAACAAGAGATTCAGGCCCTCATTACGATTTTGGCAGTCAGAAGAGGCGACCCGCCAAAGCACAGAGTCGGGATGACCGCCTATGCAGCTGTCGTTCCGCGGGCCCTATTACGAGTTTCTCGCTGGGCTGGTGGGAAACTCACAACAACATTGACGCTGGCTCGTAATCAAGCTGGTGGCAATGGTGCGGTGCATCGGGTGCCACAGCACCCGTTGCTCTTTTCACTGCCTGTAATTCGGGCAGTGAAAAGCATGACAGGGCTGTCCTTTGGTGCCTCTGCACTGCCCATGCCAAGTGTAGGTGCCATGACTAATGCATGGGCAGTGCACAGGCCTCCGTGGGGCCCCCAACACCCCATTCTGCCAGCCTTTGCATGGCAGTCCGACTGCCATTCAAAGGCTGGTTGAAAGGAAACTCGTAATCCAGAGTGCTTGCAGAGCTGCCCTTGTGGATTACGACCACTGAAAATGCCAGGCTTTTGACTGGCAGCAACCTGGTGGTGCCGGCGGTCAGACTGTGGCGGCTCTGCCATGGTCATAATGCGGTGGTCAGACCCCCACTATGGCAGTGGCCCGACCACCACCCTAAGTGTGGCAGTCTTAAGACCGCCACACTTAAAATGAGGGCCACAATGTTTGACCTGGGCCTTTTTACAGGGTCATCCCCAAACTTTTTGCCTTCTGCCTCCTTTTTTTCTGACCCCCTTCTTATGGCTTTAGGACTCTGAGCACTTTACCACTGCTGATCAGTGCTAAAGTGTAGGTGCTCTCCACTTCTAAACTTGGTATGATTGGCTTACACCTAATGTGCACATTTAATTTACCTGTAAGTCCCTTGTACAGTCATATCCCTATTCCCAGGGCCTGTAAATTAAATGTTACTAGTGGGCCTGCACTGTAGCTTGCACCACCCACAAAAGTAGCCTTTCAATCCTGTCTCAGGCCTGCCTCTGCAGAACCTGTGTGCAGTACATGCCACAGGGGCCTGCCATCTAAATTTACTTGCCAGGCCTGGAACTCCCCTTTTACTACAGATGTCACCCCTAAGGAAGGCCCTAGCTAGCTCTTTGGGCAGGGTGCTGTGTGGGTCAAAGGCAGGACATGTGCCTGGTTGTGTGGCCTGTACTAGTGGTGACAAACTACCTATTTGGTTTCTCTCTACTGCGGGTGCTCTCTCCCTCATAGGATTGCATGGGAAATGCCCTAACATAGTTCTAAGTGGTATTGTCTGATCTATGAGAGCTGGTGTTGGCAGGTTTCTTATGGTTGAAATAGTAGTGAGAAATGCTGCTTACTGGTGTGGGTGGATTTTTTTATTACCATTATAGAAATGCCACTTTTAGAAAGTGAGCATTTCTCTGTGCTTATGACTCTTGTGTTTTGCAGTTTGCCTTCAACCCACGTCTGGGGCAGAGTGACAGCTGGGCTTTGTGCATACTTCTCAGACAGCCTGTACAAAGGGAGTGTGGAGGTGTCACAAGAGTGCACCAGCATATTAAATGGTCTTCCTGGGCCAGAAGACGTAGAGGTGGGGCACACCCGTATCTGTAAAGGTTTTGCCCTGTCCTCATACAAAGGGCTTGTTTACTCCCTGCTGGTGTCTAGAGCCAGTGCTGGAGGAGAAAGGGGACAGTCCTGGAGCTGGTTTGTGCTGATTGGAACTCCTCCCCCCCTTTTTTGGAAGCTCCACAAAATGAGTATAAGTACAGTGGGTTTTCCCCAACATGGGGTGGACACTGATGGACTTGGAACTAGATGCTGCTGGAGGGGGCTGAGACACTGCAATGAACTGCCACTGGACTGACTTGTGACGTGCTGACCTGGGGTCTGCTAAGCCCCAGAGGGACTGCCACTTATTCTCCAAGGCCCCCAGTGAGCTGGCCTGCTGCTTACCCTCTGCCCTGAGTTCCCCCAGTGATCCCCAGGGGCTGGATGGAGTGCTCCAGTCTCCCCTGGATTTGTGCTGCCCTTGATCTTTATCCAGAAGCTGGGTACAAGGAGATTGCCCCTGGCTCTGGTGGAGCATGTAAAAAGCGCTCTTGAGGACATGGTATGTTAAGAGCTCTAGATTTTGGGCCCAGGAGCATGAAGAGTGCTCCACTCTTGTTTTTCTTTGCAGCATGTGAAGAGCGCTTGATTGTTTCCCCAGGAGTGTGAACAGCGTTCCTTTCCTTTTTGTCCTTCCAGTGCGTGCAAAACCGTTTGCATCTGGAGTTCTTGCCTGCTTGGGTGGGGGGAGCCAAAGAAGTGCCCACATCACCCTGTGTGGGACCCCCCCTTCAAAATGGAAGATGGGAAGAGGAGCTGCAGGCCGTGAATAGCTAGGCACTGCTGAAGCATGCCCTCAGGGGTGTCCCTGTGGGACAGGCAGGCACACACTGCAAAAGTCAGAACTGTGCATATGGTCGTGCTCCCCTTAGCTGTTCTAAATTTCATTGTGTGGCTTCTCACTGCCAGGGCCTGGGGGAGTGGTTCCTGGACACTGCAGGAGCTGTGAGATCTACACAACCAGACAGGCGCAGTGAGCTTCCCCACCCCCGGTACCCTATACACGCCAGCCCAGCTAGCTCGGAGACTGCAGTAATTGACTTGGGGCTGTGCCAAGTCCTTACATGTGGGGACCAGGGGAAGGGTTTTTTGCTCTATCCCTTTCCCCCATGGAAAACAGGTTGCAGGGGGCATGACAGACTGGTGGTCCTAGTCGGTAGGTCCTCTGGAAAGGCCCTCAGAGGCAGCGTGAGGCCGTATAAGACATCCCAGTGCATCCTGGGAGCCCACACACTACTGAAGGACCCCTGATAGGTGTACCAGAGCAGTGTTTCACCAAGAGGTGGTGAATGGACCTGTGTACATGGGGATTTGATGATGGGTCAGTGATGGTCTGCATCTTCCTATTATGCTTATGTCCTCATTTATTCCTATGAGGTATTTTCATGACATGGGGTGATTGGTTATGCCGTTTGGCCTTCCTGTGATAACTGTCACTTCAGGATCTACTGTAAACACATTGGGAGGGAGGATTTACTGATGACCAGTGCATTTTTAGTGCCTGACCTGTGCCGGATCGGAATGTTTAATTTTATGTGCATTCATGATGATGTCTCTGCATTTCTGCTAATCTGTTTATTCTGACATGTACCTTCATGGTGGTAATGACAACCTGACTCCTGCTTGTGTTACAGAATACCAGTGCCCTATATGTTTACCTAACTACTGCTAGCTTTCACAGAGTACTAGTAACCTGTGTGATGTTCTGACAACTGCTTGCGTAGCAGAGTATTACTGATATATGTTGTGTTTGGTCTTATGATGGTTTATGCAATACAATTTATTTTATATAACTTGTTTCTTTTGTGGTGTAATTATTGTGTCACATATTTTGTGTGTGTTGTGCAGACACTTCACACATTGCCTCTGAGATAAGCCTGACTGCTCGGGCCAAGCTATGAAGTGGGTGAGCTGGGCTTATCTTTGATGTGTAACTTCCTCACCCTGAACCGAGTGGGGGTAAGGTGCATACCCTAGCCAACCAGAAACTCTATTTCTAACATTCAACATATCCAAACCATCCTTGGTTCTTGACGTCGCTGAGGAATCCAACTACACCAAGTGAAGTCCACTTTAATGAGGCCCATGTAAGAACAAGGTGGGTATTGGAGTAGGCTTTTGATGTCCTGAAGGCCATATTTAGGTGTCTGGACCGGACTGGGGGAGCCCTCCTCTGCTCACCTGGGAAAGTGTGTAAGATCATTGTGGCCTGCTGCATACTCCACAACATTGTCCTATGGAGGAACAGCCTCATATCCCAAAGGAAGGGCAGACTGCAGTGCCACCGAGTGAGCCACCTGAAATGCCAAGTGAGGATGACAGCGGTGAAGAGGAAAGAGCTGATTTGTGGGAAGATCTCATTAAGAACTACTTTTCTTGAGTATAAGTATGTCATATGTCATGTGATGTAATGACTGACTGTGCGAAGGACTGTAGTTGTCAGAATATGTGTAGTTGAGTGTCTTGTCATTACACTGGGGAGCTAATGTTCAGCAATATTGAGCCAAAGGGTGCTTGAAGAATTAGCCTCTGACATATCCCCACCTTGATGCAGTTGCTTTGTTTGTGTCATTCTCATTGCAATGTGACTTTATTTCCAGATGCTTGGTATGTGATTTGTGAAATAGGTACGTTTTCAAATATATGCTCCTTTTTTTGTCTATTTCCAGGCACATTCACCCTGACAACCTCATATGAGCATTTCAAAGTTCTGGCATTTACAGGCATCTGATGCAGTTCCACCATAGGAAGTGGACATAGATTGTTCCAGGTAATGTGGGTCACAGAATGTTGGTGTATGAGACCTGTGCCAAGCCAGCTTAGACAGTCTGTGAGTGGAAGGGCTGAAGTGCACATTATCTAGTGAACTGTGGTGGGCCCAATGTTTCATGTCTGTGATCATATGGCCATGAAATATGTTGACAGCAAGTGCAAGCCAGGCATTCACCCTTCACATAGGCTAAACACTCTTCTTCTATGACCTGTGTGCAGCTGTTAGTTAGTTGTTTCATCATTGCAGGCTGCACTGCCTGGGCCACAACACTAACATACATTTGTACCAAATCACCAGATTCATGGTCATTGGATTATGATGGACCTGTGATCAGGGACTGTTATAATGCCCCCTGTATCTTGGATTATGCCATGTTGGATTACTTGGTTTTGGTGTGTGATTAGTCTCAAGCTGGTGACACCATTCACTTCTCTGTTTGCCTATCCCGTAGGACAATTTCTGACAAGACCCTTCCTGCCTGTCTGGGGGACTGCACCTCCTTATATCTACCTTGACACAATATGAGTCACCATTCTTGGCTTAGACAGTTCAGACATGTGGACAGCCAATGTGCTGTACAGTGAAATAAAATGTTTGGTGTGACCAGACACTTGGACCAATGTGTATGTGTGTGTTGGTGGTAATCCTAAGCATGACACTGTACCTGTAACACATGTTTCCTTGCACTTATGTCTTGTGTCTAAATCACTTGCTTCATATGGTCTTGCATTTCTACATAGCAACAACAGTAACAGCAAGCAGACACAAACTTTGTAAAAGGTAGATTTATTGGACATTTGTGCATAAACTGACATTGGGGCATGATTGAGAAGAAAGGTGAAGGGTTCAGTCATGGTGGATGAAATCATTGGAGTAGATGCCACAGCATTGCGAGTCCAAAGTCCAGTGTACTGGGGCGGGTTCTTCCTATGACAGGGCCTCCAGCCCAGTGGCTGGCACTGATGACAATGGGCCTGGTTGGTATTGGTGGTCTCCTACTACTCAAGCATATCCCTATAGATGTCGCTCTGCAGCTGCTTTATCTCCTGGAGTTTGGTAAGTACCTGGGTCATCACGCCTTGGGACTCTTGATAGACCTCCAAGACTTGGCTGATGGACTCCTGGCCAGGAGCATCCCCAGTGGCCTCACCCCGGTGGCCCACAACATCCCTCCCTTGTACCCTACACGACAGGCTTGTGCCCCTGCCACTGGGTGCCCACTCCCACTGGTTCCAAGACAATCATTGTCGAGGTGCTGTGCTGTGATTCAGGATCCTGGACTGGGGGCACAAGTTGGTAGGCACTAACCTAGAGACACAGGTTGGGGGGCGAATGGCTGCCTGTGATGCAGAGGCAAGCGTGCTGGGAGGACTTGATGTGGTCACAGTGAGACTCACTGTCGGGGTCTGACCAGGTTGCCCAGAAGGGCCAGAATCATCCTCCACGTCCAGACATTCAAGAGTGTCATGATCACAGAGGGCTTTATCCAGGGGGATGGTAGCAGTCTCGTCTGTAGCCTCTGTGTGCCCGATGGCAGCTCGACCTGTTGATGTGAAAGATACAATGTTACTGGTGGTATTGTGACATCTATCTCCAAAAGTTATTAGTGACATTGTGCACAGCCGGTGTACATATCTGATTTGCAGGTGATCAAAAGTGAAAGGTACCCATGCTATTGGTTGTATTGAGCTGACATTTGTGAAGCATGCCAATTCCCTTAAAGTTCAGCAGCTGCTCAGTTTAGCAGTTTATTAGCTTTTTGTGATGTTTGGCAGAGATTTACATCTTGCCAGCAGTGAAGGCAAAAAAGTGGATGGGAGGATGTGGCTTTGACCATTTTGAGGCCTAGTTGAATATTATGCAGGCCGAACCAGGAGTTCATTGTATATGTGACTGGGGTCATCATGTGGTCAATGCATTGTGAATGTGCCTGCAGCCAGTGCCATTCTGGTGATGCATCTTAAGGCCTTGCTAATAATTTATGTTGCACAATGTATGAGCTGTCCTTCCTGTCCTCAATAGTTTCAACTTGGATTAGCAAGTCGATCTGTACCTTGGTCCCTCTCAGGAGAGTAAACATGATTTGAGAGTGATCTAGGATAGGATATTTGGACCAGTGACCACTTCATAGTCTTGAGAAATGACATCCCCTCAGCTAAGTGCACTTCTTTTGTGATTTTGTGAATTCCTAAACAAGAGTCTTTGGAGGAGAGGGCACTGGCCTGGTGGTTGGAGTGACAGTAAGAGACCCTCATGTGAGTTGCAGTCATGTAGCTCCCTGTACTACAAACATTGTACAAATGGTATCCTCCTAGGTGGGTACACTTCAACTGAGAATTAGACATAGGGATCATTGGACAAGACAACACAGTGTTGGTGTTTGGCTTTCTAGCAAGAGGACCTCCTGGCATTGGCGATCATGTAACTCCATGCACTACAGACACACACACTGTACAAATGTTATCCTCCCAGGCGCATTCCCTTCAAAAGAGAGTTGAGACACAGTGGTCTTTGGCAAGAGAATATTGTGTTGGTGTTTGGTTTTCTAGGAACGGGGCCTCCTGGCATCAGCAGGAATGTAACTCCCTGTACAAAACACAATGTAGAAATGGTAACCTCCCAGATGAGTACACTTCAATTGGGAGATGGCCAACGGGTCTTTGTTGCAGAGGAAACTGGGCTGGCTGAGTGGGGTTCGAGTAACAGAGCCTCCTGACCTGAGCAGTCATGTCAGTCCCTATACTACACACAGTATGCCAAATGTTATCCTCCAAGGTGAATACACTTTAATTGGGGGTTTACTAACAGATGAATGGGGCAAATTCACAGTGGTCTGGAGCTTGGAGTTACAGGAACAAGGCCTGCTGGGAGTTGTAGTTATGCCAGTCCCTTGTACTACACACTGTATAGAAATGTTATTCTCCCAGGTGAGTACATTTCATTTGGGAGTTGACTGACAAGGTGCTTTGTTGCAGAGGACACTGGGCTGGTGAGTGGAGTAACAGTGAAGATGGCAAAAGGTGAACAGTGAGCATGCATGACAACTTTTGGTGACATTTTTCTTGTTGTGACTTACCACACTCCCCCAGGTATTTCTGTCAAGCCCTCAGGATTGCCAAGACATTCTCCACCCAGGGAAAGAGTTGTAATGGGGCACTGGGAGGGCCACTGCACGTCTTCTTGCCTTCAGATGGTGTTGGGAGACCTGGAACAGACCTTGGCCCTGAGGTCATTCCACCTCTTCCTGATGTCATCCTTTATATGCAGGGTGGAACCTACAGCATTCACTTTGTCAATAATCCTCTCCCACACTTCCATTTTCCTGCTGGGAGGAGTGTGCTGGACTTGGGCTCCAAACAATTGTGGCTTTATGATTTCATCCACCATGACTGTTAGCTCTTCATCAGTGAAAAGGGGATGGAATGAAAAATGGTAGAATAAAAAATATATATTACAGGTGAAAGTGACTTACTAAAGAGGGGTAGTGCAAAAGGGTGTGACTGGACAAAAGTGCGTGCAGGGTGTTGTATGCAACGGTGGAAAAAAAGTGGTGCCTTGTATCTTTCCAGTGTTGGAAATATATCCCTCTTGCCTCTGTGTTATGCATTGTAAATGCAAAGGATTGTGGTGTGTGAAGCGATGTGTTTTATAGTGTGATTTACAGGTGTGTGGTGAGTGTGGCAGTGCATGTCAGCTGTGCTTTCAAATCCATCCAATGTGCTGTTGTGCATTACTTTGGTGACCACGGACTGCCGTGCTTCAGACAGAGAGTGACTAACCACCTGGATTCCATCCACTGTGACTTTGGACTTGCAATACGGGCAGAGCTGCAGCCAAGCCACAGCAAACAGCTAGGTTCCAGTACTGGTGGGTGGCAGTACCCAGGGCCTTTATTGGCTCCACAAAGGGGCTGTATGGCCCCCTCTGACAAGGACTCAGCCCCAGAGAGGTGGTGGTCCCTGGGGCATGAGGGTCCCAAAGGGACCTCCTTTCTTTTTTTAAAGATTAGCCCCGGTGGGTGGTGGTCTTTGGGGTGCGAGTGTCAAAGGTCCACCTGCATTATATTTCATAAACACCCCAGGGAGGTGATACTCGCCTGGCAGTGGGAGAGGGCCAGACAGCCCCTCCCACATATAAACACAGCCCTGGGGAGGTAGTAGTCCCCAGGGCAGGAGGGGCACAAGCCCCCTACATACAAATAAAAAGCCCTGGGAAAGTGGCAGTCCCGGGGCATCGGGAGGGGCTAGGAGGCCTCCACAGCATTTAAAAAAAAAAAGCATATCAAAACAAAGGCTTGGAGAGGTGGTGGTCCCCAGGTCTGTGGGTGTGCCACAGGGTCCCCTGCATACAACTCATAAGCACCGAGGAGGTCCCCTGGGAACAAGGAGGGGGTCTGGAGACCCCCCTGCTTTTTTAAAAAAAAGCCCCTGAGACTTAACCCACACGGGGGCATTAGACTAACGAAGCGTGAGTGACTGTGCGTTGTTTTTTTAATTATGTTACAAGTGGCATCACAGATCCACCACAATTCTGCTCGTAAAATAAAAAAATAATGTTTTATATCCCTTTGAGACGCCACCACCAGAGCTAAGGGATGAGGGTGTCTGAACCCTGGCCACTTTTCCTTTTTGTTTGGGCCTTGGCTTCAGCCAATCAGATCTCTGCATGAGATTGGGAGGGGTCATGCAAGTCCTGCAAACCTGGATGTGCTCCAGTAAGGAACTCTTAAACCAATCATCTCCCTTTGCAGGGACCAATGTTTGTTGTAACCCTATAAGAATTCTTTACAGATACCAATGCTTGTTCACAAAGACCAATGCTTGTTGGCACCAGTGCTTGCACAGGACACGTTTTGCCTAAGCCTCCAGAATCCCTGTGACTCAGACTGGGTGTGGCTCCCTATGACTCAGACTGGGTGTGGCTGGATGCAGCAGGTATTCAAACCGCAACTGGCCTGACGGAATTGCTTGCTCATGAGAAGGAGTCTTGCTTCTCCACATTTGTTCTTCATATTCAGGGGCAGATTTAAGGAATCTACTGATGGAGAGAGAAAGAGATCCAGCTGGGCATAACACCGAATTTCACCTTAACTGAAGAAGGACCCAGCACGACTCTTAGAAGCTCTGCAAAGCATGTTGCCAGGATTGTGCTCTCAAATTACATTGCACTTTCCCTGCGGGGTTGAGAAAAAGGAGGTTCCAAAACACCTTTTCTCCATTTAATTTTCCATAGGGATTTTGAACAGCAACAGTGCTGGAACCACTGGACGGAATTACACTAAATTTGGCAGAAAGTGGCATTTTCATTATTTGGTGTAAATCCTTTAAGTAGTTTTAGAGAAATAAAAAGAAATTAAAGAAAATCCAAGTTTGTAAATACAGGGACGCAAAGACTTTGCAAACCCTCCAGATCCTGTGCTAAGATCTGATTGGCTGCCAAAACTTCAACAAGGAAGTAGTGGCAGCCATGCTGGGATTCGGCTTCAGCCGAGTCTCAGAAAAAAACGGAAAAAAGTAAAATACAAAAAAGGAGCCAGGGTAGAGACACCCTGACCCCTTAGCTGACATTTAAAAAAAATAATAATCTGGAGTCATGGCAGATCAGCAGACCCGCCAAATTAAAAAAAAAAAAAAAAAACACGGCATCCCACGCTTTTGTTCACTCGACCTCCCGGAGGGGGCCAGGTTCTGGGGACATTTATGTTTTCAAAGCAGGGGGGGTCCTCTGGTCCCCCGCCAACCCTGGGGACTGCCTCCTCCCAAGGGCTCCAATCAAATAAAAAATGAGGGGGCTGCCTGGCTCCCCCAAACCCCAGGCACTGCCACCTCCCTGGAACACACATTTCAAGATGGGGCCATGTAATCCCACTGCTGCCCCGGGGCTTGCCAACTCCACAGGGCAAGTGATTTGAAAAAAGGAAAGGGGGGAGGTTTTGGACCCACTCAGCTCTGAAGACCACCACCTCCCAGAGTCTACATGCAGAAATGGAGAGGGGCCGCACAGCCCCCCTTGAGGGGCCACAGATGGCCCTGAGACTGCCACCCACAAGAGACAGCTCCTGCTATGTTCGGGGGTGCCCACTCGTGAGACATAGCTGTTTGCTTTTGCTTGGTGGGAGCTTTACTAGCTTCCCCTAAGCAAAAGCAAGCAAAGTCCTCTTTCTGCAAGAGAGAACTATCAAACAGCTCTACCTTGCAGAAAGTGAAGTTTTCATCTGTCTTCCCTTCACGCAAATCTGTCCTTGAGTTATGTTCGCAGATTTAGTGGAATTTGTTTTAGATGACAATTCATTTTTCTATCAGGGAAACTTGTGTAATCAACTGTCAGGTGCAGCGATGGGTTCCAGGTTTGCTCCTTCTTATGGAAATCACTTTATGTAACTGTATGAGAGGGAGCATGTCTGAGCAGATCTCAGGGAAATTACAGACAGTCTTGTGAGTTGGGCCAACATAGAGATTATCATTTTTTTTTATTTGGAAAGGTTCTGTTCCTCCGCTTAAGGAGGATCATTATAACCTTAAGAGAAATAGATTTAATGTGACTCTGATTTTGGACTTCAGTCAAGATAGTATTTATTTTCTTGATTTAACCACTTTGCTGCCAGGCCTTTTCCTCCTCAGATGCCAGGCTTTTTTTTAGCTATTTGGGGCAGTTCGCGCTTAGACCCTCATAACATTTTGTCCACATAGGCTACCCCCACCAAATTTGAGTTCTTTTTTTTCCAACATCCTACAGACTTTAGAGGTATCCATGGTTTATGGGTCCCTCTGTAGGAGACCAAGAAAATTGGCCAAAATACAGCAAATATTTCAATTATTTTTTAAAAAAAGCTTCTTTTTTTTCCCTTGAAAATGGAATCAACAAAGGGTTTATGGTGCTAAAATCACCATCTTCCCTGCTTTCAGGAAGAGGCAGACCTGAATCAGAAAACCACATATTATACCACAATTTTGGCATTTTACTGGGACATACCCAATTTTTACAATTGTTTTATGCTTTTAGCCTCCTTCCAGTTAGTGACAGAAATAGGTGTGAAACCAATGCTGGATCCCAGACAGATAAACATTTCTGGAAAGTATATCAAATTCTGAATTTAGCAAGGTGTCATTGTGTAGATCCCACAAGGTTTTCTTACAGAAAATAACAGCTGAAATAAAAACATATTTAAATTGAGGAGAAAAAAACAGCCATTTTTCTCCACCTTTTACTCTGTAACTTTTTCCTGGTATGCCAGAGTTTCATAATCAATATACTGTTACCTCTGCTGGACTCTTCTGGTTGTGGGGATATATAGGGCTTGTAGGTTCATCAAGAACCCTCAGTACCCAGAGCCATTAATTGAGCTGCACCTTGCAACGGGTTTTCATTGTAAACTGGGTATACAGCAATTTATTTGAGTCAAAAATAGGTATCAAGGAAACCTTTGTATTTCCAAAATGGGCACAAAATAAGGTGTTGAGAAGCAGTGGTTATTTTCACATCTCTGCATTCCAGGGTGCCCATACCAGCATGTGAATTACAGGGCATTTCTCAAATAGACTTTTTTTTACACACTGCCTTACATTTGGAAGGAATAAATGTAGAGAAAGACAAAGGGCAATAACACTTGTTCTTATATTCTGTGTTCCCCCAGATCCCCCGATAAAAATGGTACCTCATTTGTGTGGGTAGGTCTAGTGGCCGCTACAGGAAAGGCAACACATCACATTTTTACATTGAAATCAGATGTGTTTTTTGGAAAGTGCCTACCTGTGGATTTTGGTCTCTAGTTGAGCCGGCACCTAGGGAAACGTACCAAACGTGTGCATTTTTTCAATGTAGACACCTAGGGGAATCCAGGATTGGTTGACTTGTGGGTCTCTCACCCGGATATGTTACCCAGAATCCTTTACAAATCTCAAAATTTGGCAAAAAAACACTTTTTTCTCATATTTCAATGATGGAAAGTTCTGGAATCTAAGAGGATCCACACATTTCCTTCCACGCAGCATTCCTCCAAGTCCCACGATAAAAATGGTACCTCACTTGTGAGGGTGGGGCCAATGTCCGCGACAGGAAAGGCAACATGGCACATCACATTTTTACATTGAACTCAGATGTGTTTTTGGAAAGTGCCTAGCAGTGGATTTGGCCTCTAGCTCAGCCGGCACCTAGAAAAACCTATCAAACCTGGACATTTCTGAAACCTAGACACCTAGGGGAATTCAGAATGGGGTGACTTCTGGGGCTCTCACCAGGTTCTGTGAGCCAGAATCCTTTGCAAACCTAAAAATTTGGCAAAAAAAAAAACACTTTTTCCTCACATTTTGTTGATGAAAAGTTCGAGAATCTAATAGGAGCCACAAATTTTCTTCCACCCAGCATTACCCCTAGCAGTGTGTTGTAGTGGCCAACAGCAAGTCACTATTTACACTGTCAGCAAAGCACCACTCCACGCACACCGCCAGCAAAGCACCACTCCATGCGCATAGCCAGCCAAGCACTACTCCACGCACAACACCAGCCAAGCGCCACTCCATGCACACGCCATCACTTTTTTTTTAAACAACAAAGAAACCACTAACTAATTATAAATAAGTACACGACTACAAACACAAAAGATCTAACAAAATACATGAGAGTAATGCCAACCGTGAACATATGAACATATAAAACAGGCGGTTTACGCTCACAGTAGTTGCAAGTAATTGTTCTGGGTGTGGTAACTCCTGAAACAGCCAGCCACACACAGCCCAGGCTTTGAAGGACAATCCGGGCATTACATCCGGCTCTCCCTCCAGCTAGCTCTTCGGGCACAGACTCTACATTTCTGAGTGGGCAAGTCTTTTTTGGGAGTGGATGGGATGTGATCAGGAAAGTGGCTATCTTTCAATCTAACCACATCCTCCACCACTGCGCTCTAGGAACTCTTGTCTGTTCTACCACGAAAGGGCTCTCCATCACTGACTCCTGAAATTTAACAAATTTCATCCTTGACTCAGGGAAACAACCCTTGAACACAATAAAATCAAATTGCAGGGCAACATTGTATACCATGTATAACTTATAAACAGCAGTATAAGGTTCCAACCTCTGATCAACTCTGTCAACACCACCCATGTGCTTATTGCAGTCCAAAATGCACTTCCAGAACCTGACCCCAAATAGTCACAGGCGAAGTACTATCATCATGGATTGTAGTTAGCATGTACACATCCCTCCTGTCTGCAAAATTCAGAATTAGCAGCTCATTATTACACAAGGCACTGCACTGTCCCCTCTCAACTTTTTACAGACAAGCTCCCTTGGATAGCCTTTCTGGTTAGAAAGAATTGTGCCACAAGCAACACTTGTGTCCACTTTGAACAATTCCTTGAACAACTGTACTCCAGTGTAGAGGTTATCTATGTACAAATGGTGACCTTTGTTGAACAGCCATCTACCAAGTTCCCACACAATTTTCTCACAAACTCAAAAACTGGGCGGACACCGGGGTGGGGGGGGGCGCTCAATACTTGAATACCCACCAGTGGAGTCCTGGAGATTATACACATATCCTGTACTACTTTCAGACAGCATATACATCTTAATTCCATACTGTGCCCTCTTCCTAGGAATGTACTGCTTAAATACCAAATGCCCCTTGAACAGGACCAAAGACTCATCTACAGATATTTTTTTCCCTGGAACATAGACCACTGAAAACTGATCTACAAAATAATCAAGGACAAGCCTAATCTTAAAAAGACGGTCACAATCAGGGTGATCTCATGGCAAGGCTAAAGTATTGTCAATAAAATGCAGCATCTGAAGAAGAAGCAAATTCTGAGTCATGGTTGCAGGAAATATAGCCATTGCAATCAAGGGGCCAGTAGATCAATAAGAAGCCAGTGATGGCTTCCTTAGCAACTCCATCAAAAAAGTCAAAACAAGGAACTTATTCAACTCTTCCAGATTTATGGCAATCAAGTGGCTAGCTCGAGACTGAAGCCTAAGTCTGACAGCGTTGTCTCTCAAATACTGCTCCGCATACAAATTAGTCTGCTCAACAATACATCGTCCATAAACAACAGAAAGAAATTGAAAGGCAAAATGTTTTCTGTATTTACTCTACACCCTGGGAGACCAGTAAAGGCAGGAAACTGTGGCTGCTCCATGTTTTGTGCAACCCAAAGTTCAGGTCTTCCAGTGGGAAACCTTTCAGCCCCAGGCTGCTGCACTGTTGGCACATCAGTGCCCTCCTCTACAACAGGCCCTTCATTTGCAGTGAGAGTGGCTTTCTCATCAGACGATTCCTCTCAGACAGAATATTTACTGCCAGAATCTATCACTTCCTTTTCTGCCTCAGATACAGAGTCAGTCTCATGATCATGGTCAGAAGACGACTCAAAAAGAATGCCAACAACCTGCTGAGCAGTCACTCTGCAGCTAGTCATGATCCTTTCTAAGAAGTGTAACTTGACAAATGTGCCAACAACAAGAACTGTTTAAAAGTAATAACAAAATAAACAAAGTGTGGCTTTATCACAAAGCATTATGGCCCTCATTACAACCCTGGCGGCCGGATTTAAAGCGGCGGTAATACCGCCAACAGGACGGCGGTAAAAAAAATGGGATCATGACCACAGCGGAAACCACCGTCATAGACAGCCACTTTAACACTCTGACCGCCACGGCGGTAGCAACAAACACCGCGTTGGTCACCCTCAAAAGACAGGAGGACGACAATCTACCGCCCACCTTATCACAACCCGCCAATCCACCAGCTTTTGCGGGCGGTACTAATGCCATCAACTACGGTGGAAACAGTGTTCTGAAAGAAAACTACTCATCTTTCGATACTCAACGAAGAACCAGGATGCCATGGAGCCCAAACTACAGGTCCTGCCGATGCTGGTGTATCTGCTAATACACCAGGAACACCAAAGACGGCAGCGGCGACGACCACAGTGAGTACTATACCTAGCACACAGAGGAAAAAGAAAGTGACACACACGCAACACCCCCACCCCCACCCTCACCCACAACACCATACACACAAACACATGCAGCAACTGTACATTTACACCCCGTGACCCCCTGGAAGAACGCAAGGACAAAACAAATTGAGTTCAAATAGTGATATTTAGAAAAATGCAGATAAAGTTAACAATTTGAAAAAACAGTATATACAAATATTTACAATATGTACAGAAGGTCGTACACTGTTCTTTGCAAATGTTTATGGCCCAGTGGGCAACAAAATCATGGGTGAAGCCCACACTTGACTCCTGCCTCAAAACGGAGAGGACACAGCAGGGGCATCAGGTCGAAAACACACAGGTACCTCAGGGAGAAGGGGAGGGGGCACCTCCGCCGGAAGATGGTACTACGCCACTGCTGCTGGAGGGGGCAACATGTCCAAAGTGATGTCCTGGGGAGTGCAAAGCCACAGTCTCTCAAATGGGTGGGTTGCCCACTGCTTGGTCCTGGGGGTGCAAAACCACAGTCTCTCAAGTGGGTGGGTTGCCCAGTGCTTGGTCCTGGGGAGTGCAAAGCCACAGTCTCTCAAGTGGATGCCTTCTTCCACTGGTTCTTTGTGCCCAGTGATGCTGCATTTGGGGTGTGGTAGTTCCCATTCCCTAACCTGGGTGTCTGAGGCACAAGATGTGCAAGGAACAGGTAGCATGATACTCCAAGGAGGCAGATCCAGACTCCATCCTGCGGCGACTAAGGCTGTAAACTGCTGGTAGTGCTGTTGCTTGAAGTGGTGGGGGGAGAGTCCAGGCCACCTCCTGCATCCCCGGACGGCTGCCCACTGGGGATGCTGCTGATGACAGATGTAGTGGCACCAGCTGGACATGTGGTGGTGCAGATGGCGGTGCTTGCGGCGGCGTCTGCAGTGGAGATGCTGCTGGTGCTGGCCGTGGTGCTGGTTCTGGTAGTGGTGGAGGGAGACACCACGCCATCTCCTGCAGCCTCGGACGACTGTCCACTGGGGATGATGCTGCAGACAGTTGTTGTGGGGTGAACGTTTGATTTGCTTTGCGTCCATCATCTGTTCTTTTTTTAATTTGTCGCCCCAGTAGTGGGAAGGGTATGCCCAGACGTGGGTCACGTGTTCACTGCGCCACTGGATTCAAGCTAGCCTAGCTGGTGAAGGGTGATACCCTGAAACCGGTCCTAGGATGCTTGTTTCCTGTCCAGGAAGGACCTGTCTTGGCAGTTCGGGCTGGACTGTTCCCATGAGGAACAGGATGAAGATTGATTTGCATATGGCTGGGTCCAAACTGGGGTGGTGTGGTGAGCATAAAAACAATGGTTAAACCCAGATCTTTGTGACTGGGGGTGAATGTTTGATTTTCTCTGCATTCCATCCATTATCTGTTCTTTTTTGCATTTGTTGCCCCAAGTGGGAAGGGTATGCCCAGACATGGGTCCTGTGCTCGCTGTGCCACTGGATTCAAGCTAGCCTAGCTGATGAAGGGTGATACCCTGAAATTGTTCCTAGGATGCTTGTTTCCGGTCCAGGGAGGACCTTGCTTGGCAGTTTGGGTTGGACTGATCCCATGAGGAACATGGTCAAGACTGATTTGCTTATAGCTGGGTCCAAACTGGGGTGGTCTGGTGAGCACAAATATGCTGGATTAAACCCAGATCTTTGTGATTGGGGGTGAATGTGTGATTTGCTCTGCATTCCGTCCAACATCTGTTCTTTTTTGCATTTGTTGCCCCAAGTTGGAAGGGTATGCCCAGATGTAGATCCCATGCTCAATGCGCCACTGCATTCAGGCTAGCCTAGGTGATGAAGGGTGATACCCTGAAACCGGTACTAGGATGCTTGTTTCCGGTCCAGGGAGTACCTGACTTGGCAGTTCGGGCTGAACTGTTCCCATTAGGAACAAGGTAAAGACTGATTTGCTTATGGCTGGGTTCAAACTGGGGTGGTGTGGTGAGCAAAAAGCAATAGATTAAACTCAGATCTTCGTAACTGGGGGTGAATGTTTGATTTGCTCTGCGTTCTGTCCATCATCTGTTCTTTTTTGCATTTGTCACCCCAAGTGGGAAGGGTATGCCCAGACGTGGGACCCGTGCACACTGTCACACTGGATTCAAGCTAGCCTAGCTGAGGAAGGGTGATACCCTGAAACCGGTCCTATGATGCTTGTTTCTGGTCCAGGGAGGACCTGGCTTGGCATTTTGGGCTGGACTGTTCCCATGAGGAACAGGGTCAAGACTGATTTACATATGGCTGGGACCAAACTCGGGTGGTGTGGTGAGCAAACAAACAATGGATTACACCCAGATCTTTGTGACTGGAGGTGAATGTTAGATTTGCTCTGCATTGCATCCATCATCTGTTCTTTTTTGCATTTGTCACCCCATGTGGGAAGGGTATACAAGGATGTGGGTCCCGTGCTCCCTGCACCACTGGGTTCAAGCTAGCCTAGCTGATGAAGGCTAATACCCTGAAACCGGTCCTAGGATGCTTGTTTCCGTTCCAGGGAGGACCTGGCTTGGCAGTTCGGGCTGGACTGTTCCCATGAGGAACAGGATCAAGACTGATTTGCATATGGCTGGGACCAAACTGGGGTGGTGCGGTGAGCAAAAAAAATGTTGGATTAAACCCAGATCTTTGTGGCTGGGGGTAAATGTTTGATTTGCTCTGCATTACGTCCATCATCTGTTCTTTTTTGTTTTTCTCACCCCAAATAGGAAGGGTATGCCCAGGGGTGGGTCCTGTGCTCACTGCGCCACTGGAATCAAGCTAGCCTAGCTGATGAAGGGTAGTACCCTGAAACCTGTCCTAGGATGCTTGTTTCCGGTCCAGGGAGGACCTGGCCTGGCAGTTTGGGCTGGACTGTTCCCATGAGGAACAGGGTCAAGACTGATTTGCATATGGCTGAGTTTAACTGGGGTGGTGTGGTGAGCAAAAAACGATGGATTAAACCCAGATCTTTGTGACTTGGGGTGAATGTTTGATTTGCTCTGCATTCCGTCCCTGATCTGTTTTTTTTGCATTTGTCGCCCCAAGTGGGAAGGGTATGCCCAGACGTGGGTCCCGTGCTCACTGCTCCACTGTATTCAAGCTAGCCTAGCTGGTGAAGGGTGATACCCTGAAACTGGTCCTAGGATGCTTGTTTCCGGTCCAGGGAGGACCTGTCTTGGCAGTTCGGGCTGGACTGTTCCCATGAGGAAAAGGGTCAAGACTGATTTGCATATGGCTGGGTCCACCTGGGGTGGTGTGGTGAGCAAAACATGGATGGATTAAACCCAGATCTTTGTGACTGGGGGTGAATGTTTGATTTGCTCTGCATTACATCCATCATCTGTTCTTTTTTGCATTTGTCTCCCCAGATGTGGGTCCCGTGCTCACTGCTCCACTGGATTCAAGCTAGCCTAGCTGATGAAGGGTTACACCCTGAAACCGGTCCTAGGATGCTTGTTTCTGGTACAGGGAGGACCTGGCTTGGTAGTTCTGCTGGGCTGTTCCCATGAGGAACAGGGTCAAGACTGATTTGCATATGGCTGGGTCCAAACTGGGGTGGTGTGGTGAGCATAAAAACAATGGATTAAACCTAGATCTTTGTGACTGGGGGTGAACGTTTGATTTGCTCTGCATTCCGTCCATCATCTGTTTTTTTTTGCATTTGTCGCCCCATGTGGTAAGGGTATGCCGAGACGTGGGTCCTGTGCTCACTGCACCACTGGATTCAAGCTAGCCTACCTGATGAAGGGTGATGCTCTGAAAACGGTCCTGGGATGCTAATTTCCGTTCCAGGGAGGACCTGTCTTGGCAGTTCAGGCTGGACTGTTCCCATGAGGAATAGGGTCAAGACTGATTTGCATATGGCTGAGTCCAAACTGGGGTGGTGTGGTGAGCAAAAAATGAATGGATTAAACCCAGATCTTTTGACTGGGGGTGAATGTTTGATTTGCTCTGCATTCCATCCATCATCTGTTCTTTTTTGCATTTGTCTCCTCAGATGTGGGTCCCGTGCTCACTTCTCCACTGGATTCAAGCTAGCCTAGCTGATGAAGGGTGACACCCTGAAACCGGTCCTAGGATGCTTGTTTCCAGTCCAGGGAGGACCTGGCTTGGCAGTTCTGCTGGGCTGTTCCCATGAGGAACAGGGTCAAGACTGATTTGCATATGCTGGGTCCAAACTGGGGTGGCGTGGTGAGCATAAAAACAATGGATTAAACCCAGATCTTTGTGACTGGTGGTGAACGTTTGATTTGCTCTGCATTCCGTCCATCATCTGTTCTTTTTTGCATTTGTCGCCCCATGTGGTAAGGGTATGCCGAGGCGTGGGTCCTGTGCTCACTGCACCACTGGATTCAAGCTAGCCTAGCTGATGAAGGGTGATACTCTGAAACCGGTCCTGGGATGCTAGTTTCCGTTCCAGGGAGGACCTGTCTTGGCAGTTCAGGCTGGACTGTTCCCATGAGGAATAGGGTCAAGACTGATTTGCATATGGCTGGGTCCAAACTGGGGTGGTGTGGTGAGCAAAAAATGAATGGATTAAACCCAGATCTTTGTGACTGGGGGTGAATGTTTGATTTGCTCTGCATTCCATCCATCATCTGTTCTTTTTTGCATTTGTCTGCCCAGACGTGGGTCCCGTGCTCACTGCTCCACTGGATTCAAGCTAGCCTAGCTGATGAAGGGTGACACCCTGAAACCGGTCCTAGGATGCTTGTTTCCAGTCTAGGGAGGACCTGGCTTGGCAGTTCTGCTGGGCTGTTCCCATGAGGAACAGGGTCAAGACTGATTTGCATATGGCTGGGTCCAAACTGGGGTGGTGTGGTGAGCATAAAAACAATGGATTAATCCCAGATCTTTGTGACAGGAGGTGAATGTTTGATTTGCTCTGCATTCCGTCCATCATCTGTTCTTTTTTGCATTTGTTGCCCCATGTGGTAAGGGTATGTTGAGACGTGGGTCCTGTGCTCACTGCACTACTGGATTTAAGCTAGTCTAGCTGATTAAGGGTGATGCTCTGAAACCGGACCTGGGATGCTAGTTTCCGTTCCAGGGAGGACCTGTCCTGGCAGGTTGGGCTGGACTGTTCCCATGAGGAACAGGGTCAAGACTGATGTGCCTATGGCTGGGTCCAAACTGGGTTGGTGTGGTGAGCAAAAAAAACATGGATTAAACCCAGATCTTTGTGACTGGGGGTTAATGTTTGATTTGCTCTGCATTCCGTGCATCATCTGTTCTTTTTTGACGGTTGTTGTGGCAGCGGCGGTGCAGCGGGCAGTGCAGGTTGCGGGGCAGATGGCAGTACAGGTGGTGGTGCATGCGGCGGTGCTTTCTGCTGTACAGGTTGCGGGCTGTTGGTACTGATGGTGGGCACCAGTCCCTCTCCTGGAGGCTCCGAAGCCTTAAGTGCCTTGCCTTGAGTTTTCTTCCCCTGCCTCACCTTGGCAGATGCTTCTGGTACCTTGGCACTGGCAGATGCAGTTTTGGAGGAGGCCTTGCTGGGTGGGTCCTGCTTCTTGGCCGTGCTGCATGCTGGCACCTTCTTCACCTTGACAGGTGGCGGAATGGTTTGGTCCTTTGCAGGGGTCGGTGTTACACTGGTAGCCCTGACGGGTGCCCCCTTTGGTCCCCTGGGACTTTCAGGTACCACAACGGACGCTGACTTGGTGGCTGAGGTGCTGGCCTGGGATCTTGACACCCTGGCCCGAGGGGAAGGACTGGGGTGGGACGCGTAGGGAAGAGGTCAAAGTTTGCAAGGAAAAGCTTTTTTAGACACACTGGGATGGGAAGATGAAGAGGGTATGGGAGTGGAGGAAGATGGAGTGGTTGTAGGAGGTGCACATCTACTGAGTTTGGGTGAAAGTGCATGGGCTGGATGCTGTTGTGAGGTGGATGGCTGTTGGGTGGGTGGGTGCTTGCGTTTGTGTACTTTGGGAGGAGGGGTCACAGACACACTGGAAGAGGACACAGGGGACGTGTGCATGGTTGTGGGGGTGGTGACTGCTTGTGAGGGGTGTGTTGTGATGGGCGTGCTGATATAGTATATGCAGGTTTGAGTGGAGAGGCTACTGTGAGGGGTTGGATGAGGACGAGGAGGGGGACACAGTGGAGGCAGTGGATGTTGGTGTGTCTGCATGGGGCTGGTGCTTGTGTGAGTGCCTGTGAGATGAAGTGTGCTGCTTGTGTTTGCCTGAGCCACTTCTGTGTGTTGATTTGGGTGATTGCTGGGCTGAAGGTGTGTTTGGGAGAGGCTGGGGTTGAGGGGATTGGGACTGGGTAGAGGAAGTTGGAGAGGGGAGGGTGGACACAGGGACAATGGCTGCCATCAGTGCTGAGGCCAGAGCCTGAAATGCTCTCTGTTGGGCCGCCAGTCCAAAATGAATGCCCTCCCGGTATGCATTTATTTGTTGCAAATGCCTCTCGACACCCTGGATGACATTCAGAATGGTTGACTGCCCAACAGTGAGGGATCTCAAGAGGTCAATAGGCTCCTCACTGTGGGCAGCAGGGCTGACTGGGGCAGGGCCTGGGGTGCCTGGTGCGACGGAGATGCCCACCCTCCTGGGTGAGCAGGCACAGGATACACGCGGAGGAGCTGTTGGGAGGGCAGTGCTGGTAGGGGGGGTGGCAGCTGTACCTGTTGTTGGGGTAGGCACAGTGGTGTCCGCCACCGCCAGTGATCTTCAAGCGGAGGAGGAGTCACTGTCACTGGTCTCCCCTCCTGTCCCCGTTGTGGAGCTCCCCTCACCCTCTATCCCACTGGTGCCTTCACCCTCAGTGGATTCAGCCTCCAGGCCCATGTGGGATGCAGCTCCCTCCTTCGCCGGTGCCTCTGCTCCTTCCCAGATGATGCTAATGCACACAAGGACAGGGTTACAAAACAAAAAGGGAGGGGAGAGACAGAGGATACACTTGGTCAATGACAGCAACAACACTACCTTTAGCGTACACAACACACAGGGAGCTGCCCTATGCACTAGGCCATGCCCAACCAGTCACTAAGGTAGTCACCAGCCCATGGGGTACAATGCCTAACGCCAGCATCTGCACAACTGACACCCACAGGACCCTGCCCAGTAATAGATGCCCACTAACACCATTGTGTTTGGAGAGATTCAGAGCCTGTACACAAGGGACCTACCCTGCCCTGGGCTGGGGCACCCACAGCCCACATCCCCCACCCAGCTAGCTCCTAAAGTGCGCAAAGTCAGGATTCAGAATCTGTTCTCACCCCTTGTGGCTACTGTGATGCCCTCAAGCGCCCATCCAACTCCGGATAGGCCACCACCAGGATGCAGAACGTCAGGGGAGTCACGGTGCGAAGGGCACCCCTTCACGTTGGGAGGCCAGCCCCAGCTGGGCCTCTGCTGTTTTCTTGGTCTAGCGGTGCAGGTTCTCCCATCTTTATCGGCAGTGGGTGCTCCGCCTGTGATAGACCCCAAGGGCCCTCACCTCCTTGGCAATGGCACGCTAAGGCCCATATTTATACTTTTTGATGCTAAACTGCGCTAACGCAGTTTAGCGTCAAAAGATTTTGCGCCGTCTAACGCCATTCTGAAGCGCCATGCGGGCGCCGTATTTATGGAATGGCGTTAGCCGGCGCAAGCGGACCGGCGCTGCCTGGTGTGCGTGGAAAAAAACCACGTAGACCAGGCAGCGCCGGCGTAGGGGGAAAATGGCGTATGGGCGTCTTAAAATGGGGCAAGTCAGGTTACGTCGAAAAAATCGTCGTAACCCGACTTGCGCCATTTTTTTTCGACGCCCATCCCCCATCAACATGACTCCTATCATTGTAAAGATAGGAGTCATGCCCCCTTGCCCTATGGCCATGCCCAGGGGACTTCTGTCCCCTGGGCATGGTCATTGGGCATAGTGGCATGTAGGGGGGCACAAATCAGGCCCCCCTATGCCACAAAAAAATTAAAAAAAAATACTTACCTGAACTTACCTTAATGTCCATGGGATGGGTCCCTCCGTCCTTGGGTGTCCTCCTGGGGTGGGCAAGGGTGGCAGGGGGGGTCCCTGGGGGCAGGGGAGGGCACTCTGGGCTCATTTTGAGCCCACTTGTCCCTTAACGCCATGCCTGACCCAGGCGTTAAAAAGCGGCGCAAAAGTGCCGTTTTTGGCCACGCCCACTCCCGGGTGTCATTTTTGCCCGGGAGTATAAATACCACGTAAAGGCCTGGGAGTCATTTTTTAAGACGGGAACGCCTCCCTTGCATATCATTAACGCAAGGAAGGGGTTCACGCTAAAAAATGACGCACTCTCCGGGCACTTTGGCGCCCGAAGCGTCTAACGCCATAGTATAAATATGGCGTTAGTTGGCGTTAGTTTAGCGTCGAATTTGCGTCGAAAAAAACGACGCAAATTCGGCGCAAACGGAGTATAAATACGGGCCTAAATACCCTTTTTCTGGTGGACTCTGACCTAGAGGGAAAAGACAGAAGAAAAGGAAATTACTTACCCGTCCGGACCGGCATACTCATTGCCCCCCAGTTCCCACCCATGCCCTGACGCACATACACTGACCACCTCTCATGCAGCACTCAGGCCGGGACGCCTCAGCACCCCTCAACATGTGGCTTACATACTCACCACTCCGAACATGTATTGCCCACACATCATGCTAACAGTGTACTCACCTGTTTGTCTGGAGGACCATAGAGTAATGTGTACTTGGGTAGGACCCCATCCACCAGTTTCTCCAACTCCTCCGCAGTGAAGGCAGGGCCCTTTCCCCAGACACCCTGGCAATTGTCGCTTCCAGACTCAGGTCACAGCAGCACTTGCAGTGTAGGTCCTCTCCTGTTGACGGTCAGGTGGCAAGTTAGTGAATAGTTAGAAAATGGCGGTGACGTCCGCAGTGGTGCGTACCGTCACCGCTGGCTTACTTCGCCATTGGCTCCTGGAACCCATAGGGCCCAATAATAACCAATGCAAAGTCGCACAGCGGTTATCGACCGCCTACTGCGACGGAGCACAACGCCAGTGCACTTACCTCATTTCCAGTTGTCCCTCCTCACAGGTCAAGCAGCCGCCATTTCAGGGGGGCACATGGCATGGCACCTAACTGCGTCACAGCAGACATTGGCCCATTAACTGACTCTCGACTTCACATACTGCTTCAGTGACCTAAATTCCCCAACAGTTGTGCATTCTAAGTGGAAATATGACCTTCTGCTCACCGTTCTCCTTCATAGGCTACAACCGCTGAGGCAGATGATGAGATGGCGGCATCCTCCGGTGTACAGACCCCTGGTGGACCTGTCGACAATGGAGGACAGACACATTATTATCACATACAGATGTGATGATGCCACAATCCAAGAACTGTGTGCCCAGTTGGAGCCAGACCTGATGTCAGCCATCCGCCAGCCGACAGGAATACCCCCTCTAGTGCAGGTTCTGTCAGTGCTGCATTTTCTGGCAAGTGGTTCCTTTCAAACTACAGTGGCCATGGCATCAGAATTGTCTCAGCCAATGTTCTCCAACATGTTGTCCAGAGTGTTGTCTGCCCTGCTGAAACACATGAGCAGCTACATCGTGTTCCCCCAGGTGGATGATTTGGCCACAGTGAAAGCTGACTCTTATGTCCTGGGACATATCTCCAACATAATTGGTGCCATTGATGGTACACATGTGGCATTTGTTCCCCCCCCCCGGAGAAATGAACAGGTTAACAGGAATAGAAAAAGGTATCACTAGATGAATGTGCAGATGGTGTGTTTGGTGGACCAGTACATCTCCCAGGTGAATGCCAAATATCCTGGCTCTGTGCATGACGCCTATATCTTGAGGAATAGCATCATCCGTTATATGATGGGTCAACTCCAGAGGCACTGGGAGTGGCTAATAGGTGAGGCCAAGTTCCCCACACAGTATAAATAGGTGTCTGGCTATGGGGTTGTCCCTAAGGGTTAGTGTGTGGCTAACAGTTGTCCCTCGACATTTACAGGTGACTCTGGTTACCCCAACCTCTCATGACTACTGACCCCAGTGAGGAATGCCAGGACAAAGGCAGAGGAACGTTACAATGAGGCACATGGGAGTACAAGGAGGATTATTGAGAGAACCTTCGGCCTCTTGAAGGCCAGGTTCCGGTGCCTCCATCTTACAGGTGGATCCCTGTACTACTCGCCCAAGAAGGTGTGCCAGATCATCGTGGCATGCTGTATGTTGCACAACCTGGCCTTGAGACGTCAGGTGCCTTTTCTGCAGGAGGATGAGCCTGGAGATGGTCTTGTGGAAGTGGTGTAGCCCGTGGACAGTGAGGAAGATGAGGCAGAGGATGAGGATGTGGACAACAGAACAGCAATCATCCGACAGTACTTCCAGTGACACAGAGATAAGACACTGTAACTTCACCTACCATTGCAGTTTTGTGTTGTAAGTTTTCATTGGCAGGCTGATGTTCCCACTACTATGGTCACTTACTGTACCCTTTGACATGTCTGTTCAGAGATATCTGTGCCCCACTCTGGCTCCTGGTGTACTGACTGCAGCAAACTACAGGCCATACCTAAGTATGCATGACTGTACAGTTGAATTGCAATGTCTACAGATTGTGAAACGAATACACAGTCCAATCACTTGACATACTCAATACTTGTTTTTTTTACAAGGATGTTTATTCATGTGCTAATAATTTAATATTGCTATAGGCTGGGGGGTGGTGGAGGAGAGTCCAGGATAGAGTCCAGTCTATTTGTATCACAGGTGCATTGTCCAAGGGGGCATATGAAGTGGAGCAATGGCAGTTCAAGGTGAACAGGGTGACAGAGTGGGACACAAGGGTGACAATCAGGAGAGTCTTATTTCCTGGTGGGGGTCTTGGCAATGTTCTCTGGCTTCTTCCTGGATGGCAGGGACTGTTTGAGGGGTGGTTCTCCTTCTGCAGAGGGTGGGGTGCTGGTGGCCTGTTATTCCTATGGTGGGGCCTCCTGTCCACTAGCATCAGCGGAGGTGGAGGGCTGTTCATCCGTGTGGCTAGTGTCAGGTGCCCAGTGGTGTGCCACTGCCACCCTCATGGTGTTGGCCATGTCTGCCAGTACCCCTGCGATGGTGATCAGGGTGGTGTGGATGTCCCTCAGGTCCTCCCTGATCCCCAGGTATTATCCCTCCTGCAGCTGCTGGGTCTCCTGCAACTTGGCCAGTATCTGGCCCATGGTCTCCTGGAAATGGTGTTATGCACCCAGGATGTTGGTGAGTGCCTCCCCTCCTGGAGACTGGGTTCCCTGGGCCTGTCCTCCTCCTGTCACACAGCAGTCCTCCAAGCTTATCTGTTGTCCTGTGCCTCTGTCCCTTGAACTGTGTGCCCACTGACACTGACCCCCGGTCCCTGATTGTCCTGTGTTTGTGGGGTGGCCTGGGGTCCCTGTACTGGTGGACAAACTGCTGATTGACGTGCCCTGGGGACAGAGGTATGGGTCTGCTGGGTGGGTGCTGTGGTGGTGTTTCCTGAGGGGGGAGGCTCTTTGGTGGTATGGGACTGTGCCTGGGTAACCGACTGTCCGGAGGTCCCTGATGGGCCAGGTTGGTCATCCTGATCCAGGCGAGCAGAGCAGCTGTTATCACCGCGGGCCTCTTCTGTGGGGGGACTGGATGTTGCTGGCACCTCATCTCCGGAGACGTTGGGTGTGGGACCTATGGGGATGTAAATGCAGTGTTATTGTTTCTGCGTGTGACATGTTGTGCATGGGTGTGTTGACTTGTATTGTTGGAATTGCCCTGTCAGCTTTGCCTTGTGTGAGTAGTTATTTTGTGGGCTAGGTGATTCTCTCTAATATGCATGCTTTAGTGATGGGTGTCCATGCAGGGCTGTGAGTGATGTCCATGTATTGGTGGTGCATGCAAGGCTAGGTATTGGGGTGGGTGGGTTGTGATGGTGGGGTATATGTGAGGTGGTGGGTTGATGGAGGTGAGGGTGGGGGTGGAGGTATGTGATGGCATGCAGGTAGGGGGGTGATAGTAATAGAGATTTGACTTACCAGAGTCCAGTCCTCCTACTACTCCTGCCAGGCACTCAGGATGCAGTATTGCAAAGACTTGCTCCTCCCATGTTGTTAGTTGTGGGGAAGGATGTGAGAGTCCACCGCCAGTCCTCTGTACTGCTATCTGGTGTCTTGCTACCACGGAACACACCTTCCCCCGTAGGCCGTTCCACTTCTTCCTGATGTCAACCCTTGTTCTGGGGTGCTGTCCACGGTTTTGACCCTGTCCACGATTCTCCGCCATAGCTCCATCTTCCTAGCAATGGATGTCTGCTGCACCTGTGATCTAAATAGTTGTGGCTATACTCGGGTGATTTCCTCCACCTTGACCCTTATCTCCTCCTCTGAGAACCTGGAGTGTCTTTGTGGTGCCAAGGGTGTAGTGTGAGTGGTGTGTGTGAGGGTGTGTGGGGTGATGTGTTGGGGTGTGTGCTGTGAAGTGCGTGGATGGTGTATGGGTGATGGTGTTCTGTGGCTCTGGTTGTGTGGGTGATCTTGTTGCATCTCTCTCTAGTGACAATTTTTGTTAGTCATAAAGGGATGTGCGTAGTGTGTGTTTTATAGTGGTGTGGGTGTGTAGGCGTGGTGTGTGTATCTGCGTCAGGTGTTTGTTATTCAAATTGACCAATGTAGAGTTGCTTTGTTAGGTTGTGTGTATTTTGAGTGCAGGGGGATTTACCGCCAATGGTTTACCGCGGTTGAATGTCCGCAGTGGTGATTTGTGGGTCATAATGATGTGGGCGTAGTTCTGTTGGTGTAATGGTGTGGGTTTTGATAGCACCAGTTAATTACTGACCTTTGGGCTGGCCGACCTGTGTGTGTGGCTGTATAGTGACAGATTGTTATGTGTGGGTCATAACATGGGTAGCAGTAAACCACAGCGGTCACGGTATGTTGGCTGCAGTCGGCATGGCCGCAAGCGGGACCTCCCGCCAATGTCATAATGATTGCCCATAATATAAAAATACTATGAAGTCTGTGAGGGAAACCACCAAAGGTCGGCAATCATAGGTGTTTGATTGCATCCTTTAAATATTATGTAATTTGTGCAGTGAACTACTACAGATGTGCTTAGTTTTCAATGTTACTGGTGCAGATAAATACTATAATACCTGTGAGGCAAATTACCACAGTTGAATGAGCATAGCATGTGAAACCAGCGACTGTAAATTTGATGAAACCTGTGAGGCGAACTACCACAGATGTCCCTCATATTGGGTGTGATGTGTGTCTACAAATACCGTGAGGCAAACTACTTCAGACAGACAAGCACCCCATTTGCAATACCACTGACCTTGTCAGTGCACTGCTTTGCCTCCTGTGGCTCCACCTTGCAAGTAGAGCCCTTTCCTCTGTCAGGAGTTTGAGGCCCTCCTCCACTTGCAGGCTTCTGCCTGTGCCTCATCCCTGCTGTCTAGTGGGAGAGCTCTGCTTTCCTACTAGGCTACCTTCTGCCTTGCTCCTCCTTTTCTCCTCCATTCTCTGCTTTGCTCTCTGCTCTGCTGCACTTCAGTCCCTTTGTGCTCTTTTTGCTTTGTGCTACTCTCTTCCTCATTTTTCTCTCACTCCCCTCTCTCTCTCACTTTTGCTCTCCTCTCTCTCTCTCTCCCACCGATGCTGCCCAGCGGCCTTCCCCCTTTTTCATGCTGTTTTCCGCCCCCACTCCCGCCTTCCAGCTGTCCTCTCCTCCCCCCTCCTCCCTACTTAATGGTGGCCGAAGGCATGCCAAAGGCAATCCCATCTGCGCCCGGCCGCGCCTGGAGTGTGCCCAGTGCCAGAACCTCTGGCTCCCGTCCCCCCACCGCTGCCACGCACCTCTTCACTAGGATGATGCCGCCCTCCACACTCTCAGCACAGGCCCCTCTCCCGCCTGCCTTCAAGCCTCCCCACCGACCACCCGCAGACCGTTCTCCTGCCAGAACTGCACCTTCACCAGCCTCCTCGCCAACGACCCACCCACCATGGCAGGACGCAACGATCTCAGATTTATCCTCCTCAACACGCTCTCCGTCCACAAGCACACAGTAGAGCTATGGAATCCACTCAACTCAGCCTCCCCAGACCTCGCCTTCTGACCGAGACCTGGATGAACCCCTCCACAGCGCCTGAGATCGCCATAACCATCCCAGATGGCTACAAGACTATCCGCAGGGACTGCTCCAACCAACCAGGAGGAGGCATCGCCATCATCCACAAGAACACCCTCAAGATCACGACCAACACCGTAGATGCCCTCAGCATCGCCGAACCCCTGCACTTCCAGATCCACACTGACCCAAACACCACCCTCCGAGGGACTCTCATCTACAGGCCCCTGGGCCCCCGACAGCAGTTCAGTGACTCCCTCACCGACACCCTCTTGCATCCACTGACTACATTCTCCTTGGGGACTCAAACTTCCATCCCGAGAACACCAACAACAACAACACCGCCACCCTGCTCGACAACCTCTCCAACCTCGACCTCAAACAGCTCATCACGACACTGACCCACTCCACAGGACACACACTCGACCCTATTTTCTCCACCAGCAATCACGTCTCCTTCAACCACACCACCGAACTCCACAGATCACCACTTTATCCACTTCTCCTTCAAGAAACCCACAACACACCACCATCCGCAATGGATCCCCCACCGCTGTTGGAACAAGGTTACTGAAGACCAACTTATCGCTACCCTCTCCCGGAACCCACCCATCGACACCACCGACACTGATACAACTTCAGGCAATGGGTCGAGACCTGTGCCAAAACTCTCGCCCCAATCAAGAATCCCTCCAACAGACGCACTGACAGAAAGGCCTTCTGGTTTACCGCTGACCTCCACACATCTAAGCAAACCTGTGGGGACTCGAAAGAAAGTGGCGCCAAGATCCGACTATGTACAACCACATAGCCTTCAAAAACATCATCTGCAGACACCACCAACTCATCCGAGCCACCAAGAGACCTGCCTTCAAAGACTGATTCAACAACAGTGCACACAGCCATAAGGAGCTCTTCAACGTAATAAAGGAACTCTCCAACCCCAGCTCCAACAACTTCCCGCCATCCCAAGAACTCGGAGACTCCCTGGCCTCCTACTTCCATTGCAAGATTGTGGACATCCATGACAGCTCCAGCACACAGATCCCCCGGCAACCACCAACATCACAGATTCACCTTCAACTAACCTCCTGCTCTCCTGGACCCCCGTCAACGACAACAACACCATCGAAACCATGAACACCATCCACTCCGGCTCTACATTTGACCCCTACCCTCACCACATCCCCAACAAAGCAAGCTCCGTCCTTGCACCCCAACTACAGAAGATCATCAACAGCTCCTTCGAGTCTGCCACTTACCCAGAGAGCTGGAAACATGCAGAGATCAACGCCCTCCTCAAAAAACCTAAGGCGGACCCAAAGGACTTCAAGAACCTCCAGCCTATCTCCCTGCTCCCCTTCCCAGCAAAAGTCATTGAGAAGGTTGCCAACAGAAAACTAACCTGCTTCCTCAAGGAGAACTGCACCCTGGACCCTTCCCAATCTGGATTCCGCAGCATCCACAGTACCAAAACTGCCCTCATCGCTGCCACCGACGACATCAGAACCATATTTTACTATGGCAAAACCGCAGCCCTCATCCTCCTGAATTTCTCAGCCACGTTTGACACTGTCTGCCACCACACCTTATGGTCACACCTCAGCAGTGCAGGAATCCGCGAAAGAGCCCTAGACTGGGTCACCTCCTATCTCACCGGCAGAACCCAGAGAGTCCGCCTCCCACCATTCTGCTCGGAGGCCACCGAAATCATCTGCAGTGTACCCCAGGGTTCGTCCCTCAGCCTGACCCTCTTCAACATCTACATGGCCCCGCTCGCAAACACTGCCCGATCCCATAACCTCAACATCATCTCACACTCTGACGACACCCAGCTGATCCTCTCCCTCACCATGGACACCACCAAGACCAGCCTCCTAGAAGGAATGAAGGCCATCCCTGAATGGATGAAGAGCAGCTGCCTCAAACTCAACTTGGACAAGAAGGAAGTCCTCATCTTTGGCTCCACTCCCTCCGCATGGGATGACGTCTGGTGGGCTGCCACTCTCGGAGCCGCTCCAACTCCCACCGTCCCTGCACGCAACCTATGATTCATCTTGGACTCCTCATTATCCATGACACAGCAAGTCAACACCATCTCCTCTTCCTGCTTCAACACCCTCTGCATATTCCGAAAGATCTACAAATGGCTACTCACTGAAACCAGAATAACAGTCACCCAAGCCCTCGTAAGCAGCAAACTGGACTATGGCAATGCCCTCTACGCAGGAACCATGGCCAAACTCCAGAAGAGGCTGCAACGCATCCAGAACGCCTCTGCATGCCTCACCCTAGACATCCCCCACCACTGCCACATTACAGACCACCTGAGAAACCTGCACTGGCTCCCAGTCAACAAGAGAATCACTTTCAAACTCCTCACCCATGCTCACAAAGAACTGCACAACACCAGACCAGAATACCTCAACAGACTGCTCTCCTTCTACACCCCGACCCGGCATCTCTGCTCTGCCAACCTCTCCCTTGCAGCCGTCCCTAGCGCCTGCAGAACTACAATAGATCATTCCTGCACCTCGCCGCCAAACCGTGGAACACTCTTCTCACCCACCTGCACCAGACCAAAGACCTCCTTACCTTCAGGCAACTTCTCAAGACTTGGCTGTTCGAGCAGTAGCAGCACCTCCCCCCCCTCCCCCCAGCACCTTAAGACCCTCATGGGTGAGTAGTGCGCTTTACAAATTCCTGATTGACTGATTGATTACCTCCAAATGTTATAGAACTGCCATCAATGTCTGCATGTTACCTGTAAACACTATGAAAATTGGAGTCATACTATCACAGGCCAGAGAGCAAAGTGTCTGTGACTGGTGACTGTCAGTATGTGAAACCTGTCAGCTGACTTCCTACAGACAGACTAGCATACCATGTGTGACTGTTTCCTGTAAGCACCATAAATCCACTGTGGTGAACTACCAAAGACATTCCTTGTTTTGATTGTGACTGGCACCCTAAATACTATGAAAACTGTGAGACAAACTACCACAGACGGGTGAGTGTAGGGTCTGTGGCTTATATATAGTATTATGTACCCTGTAAAGCAAACTACCACATATGTGCATAGTGTTGGTTGTAACTGGTGTCTATAAATAGTATGAAACCTGTGAGGCAAACTACCACATATAGTGAGTGTAGGTGTGTGACTGCTACCTCTAAATGCTATGCCACCTGTGAGGTGAACAACCACAGACCTCATTTTGTAGGCTGTAAATAGTACCTTTAACTATTATAAAACCTGTGAAGTGAACTTCTACACAAATGCAAGTGTAGGGTTTGTGACTGGTAGCTGTAAATCCTTGAGGTGAAATATCAAAGATATGTGTAGTGTTGATTCTTGTTGATACTTAGTAATAATGTGAAACCTGTGAGGCGAACTATCATAGAGATGTGTTGTGATTGCTGTGACTGTCATCTAAACGTACTATGAAACCTGTGAGGCGAACTGCCACAGAAGGTTGATTGTAGTATGTAACAGATACATATATAAATACCATGAAACCTGTGAGGTGAATTACACATATGGGTGAGTGTAACATGTGTGACTGATTTCTGTAAATACTATGAATCCCATGAGGTGAACTACTGCCGATGGGTGAGTGTACCATGTGTGCTGGTACTTGTAAATATTATGAATCCTGTGAGGCAAACTACCACAGACTGGCAAAGTTAGAGTTTGTGACTGGTATCTCTAAATACTGTGAAACATGTGAGGTGCCCTAACTCAGATGGGTAAATGTACTGTATGTGACTTTTTCTTGTAAATACTATGACTCCAATGAGGTGAACTACCACAGATGGGCGAGGGTAGTGTGTGTGACTGGTACCTATAAATACTATGAAACCTATGAGGTGACCTAACATGGGTGGGCAAGTGTTGCGTGTGTGACCGTTACCTGTAAACTCTATGAAACCTGTGAGGTGAACTAACAGAGGTGGACAAGTGTAGCGTCTGTGACTGGTGCCTGTAAATACTAAGAAACCTGTGAGGTGAGCTTCCATGATTGTCCATAGTTTTGTTCGTAACTGGCACCTATAAACGCAAAGAGAGACAAAAGGAAAGTCTCACATGAGTACAGAACTCTGACTGCCACCTACATAAATGCATTTTGAGAAATGAGATTCAGTCATTGAAGAGAAGAAAACAAACAAGATACAATAAAGAATGTGACTAATTCTTTAAAGTGACTGGCAACTTTATGTCCGAAAAAGTGACATGATTAGGTTAGGTGGGGTAGGACATTGCTGTGGCTCGGTCATAAGTTGCTGATATGCTTCTTTTTATGTCACATTGCAGGTGACTTTTCTCTGTATGACAGAGGGTGGACAGTTACGTCATAACCTGGTTATGTTAGGTAGTGCATAATGTGTGTCTGATTATGTTCTGGTGTGTTTGTAACCATGATTGTGTCCGGGAAGGAGGGCATGTGGCTTTGATTATTTTCTGGATCAAGAGCGATAAAACTCTGGTTGTGCCCTGAAGCATGATGTCACTCTTGTTATGTTCGGTGGGGTGTAAATAGGACAGTGGTTATGTCTAAGTAGAGGCCATTTGGCTCTTGGTAGGTCCTGTTCAATCACAGAAGATGAGTGATACACCTCTTGGTTATGTCCTGATGTGTGCAGTGGCTCTTGTGATGTCCCAGGGAGCAGATGTGACTCTGATTACATCAGTAGGTCAGTGGTGTGTTTCATGTTATGGCTCAGGGTGTATGACTCTGCTCATGTCTCAGACAGTGGGTGATACACCTTTGCATATGTCGGATGCTGAGTAAGATGACTAGTTTTATCAAAGGATAAGCTGTATAGCTCCAACCATGTTGTAGACCATGTGTGTGTGTGTGTGTTTGTGTGTGTGTGTGTGTGTGTGATTTGACCAGGTTCTCCCCATCTATGTGATAGAGCTCTATATTTATATGTCTGGGGATGAGATGGGTCTGGATCTGTTAGAGAATGCATGGTGTATCTCCTATTAATGCATGAGGGATGTCTGGTCACCGTGCTAGGGGATATAGTTCTGGTTCTTTTGCAGAGAATGAGTGAGATTCTGGTTCTGAACCAGAGAGTGGCTTATATAGCCCTGGTTCTGATCCAGAGACTGGGTGATAAGGCTTCTGTTTTGTCCCAGAGAGTGAGTGATACAGCTCTGGTTCTGAGCCAAACAGGTGGCAAAAAGGCCTCTGGTTCTGTCCCAGAGAGTGACTTGATTGGAACTACTCGGGAAGCTTTAAGGCTCCTGCGGTTCTACCGTTTGCTTCGGGAGCCAGCATTGCATCTGCACGCAGGGAGTTGCTGCAAATAGCAGCACTCTGCATGCAAAATCATAATTGCATCTTGCCAAGAAATGTCCACTCTGGCTAAGCAAAAGCAAACAGCTACCTCCAGAGAGTGGGCATCTCAGGAGGTAGCAGGAGTTGAACATGGAGGTGGCGGTTCCTAGGGCCATTAATGGCTCTCTATTGCAAAGGCCAGTCCCAGGGAGGTGGTGGTCCTCAGGGCCAGATATGACTGAGGAGGGTGACCACATAGCACCCCACCCTTTTTCTATAATCAATAGGCTCTAAGAAGGTGGGGGTCCCCAGGAGGGGGAGGTACACACAGACCCCCACTATTAAGTTTACTGTCACACTGGGGAGGTGGCAGTCCCTTGGACACGGAGGGGCCTATGTGGCCCCCTGTTTATTTCACTATAAAGCCCCATGGAGGTGGTGGACCCTGGGGCCAGAGGGAGTCCTTTTGCCCCACGCATCATTATAAAGTTCAAGCCACAGGGAGGTGGTGGTCCCTTCGGGCTGTCCTTGAGGCCCCCTGATATAACATTTTTTAGCCTTGGGGAGGTAGTGGTCCTCAGGGCCTGGGGATAACCGTAGGCCCCCATCATCACATAAATTGTAGGTTTTTGGTGGTTCTCAAGCCAATTTAATCCCTTTTTTCTCTCCTGCTCTCTCCTTGCCTGTGGGTTTAAATGTATCCCTACTTACTTTAACCATGGCACAGATTACCAGCGAAGAGGAGCTAACCCTATGATGATGACGTGTGAGGGCTCTTGATTCTACTGAATGTATAGAGGTGCCTAGTGGATTTCTAACCTTTTTTTGAACAGTGTACTTTTGTGTTTCTGTAACTTTCTTTTCAACGTCAATGTCTCCAAGAAAACATTCTTACACAATGCAGGAGATTATGAAAGCTATGGATTTAGATATGTTAATTGCGCAGCGCAAAATACATGTTCATGTTTAGGAACCCTTTGAATAGGAGCTGAATGACTGAAACTGTCTTGAAAAACGCAGATGTTTACGAATGGCATGATCAAACATGCAAAAAAGTAGGCAAAATCCATGCGAGGTTCATCTATGGGCATAGATGAAACAAGTGCAATTTCTGCAATTAATTTTCCTGTTTGAGACGTAGTATGTACACAGGGAGCTCTGATATTGCCGGAGCCCGTGACAGTTTTCTAATTCTCTGGCTTCAAACAGAAGGTTAAAGAATTTTCGAATGAATTAATCTTTTCTAAATTGGCAGAGAAAATCGTATTCTGAATAGCCCTCTGTCTGTACAGGAAATCCACCAAGCTATTAAAATCTTGAGGCTGGAAGGCATCCAGGCCTCATGGCAAAGGTGAGTTTCGAAGGATACGGCGCACACAGACGAGTTGCTTAGTAGTATTTTGTAAACAGAAAGATGTTTGGAAACACACCTATCAGGATGGTTCATATATTGTATATTTCCCACAGCCAAACAGATTTGATTCTTAGGAATCAGACAACGTCTTGTTTGGCGAACTCACCGAAAAGGCAGCCTTCACACAATGCTTCAATGGCTTTAACCGTCCATTTAAGGGATGTTGGCTCATTCGGTATAACAGCTACACCGGTAGTTACTGACCCATCAAAGTATTCATGTACAAAGGAAACTGCCTATGTGAGTACGCTCAGCATGCAACTTTCCATGCCCTGCTGTGAGGCGGAAGTAGCCACATCTAGTGTACATGGGCCACGCGGGAGTACAGTGTGGATGGCTTCACCTACTCTGCCTTTTTAAGGATTGTTGGGGCACCATGTAATAGAAATATTTTGTAGCCACCTCTCTGAAATAACTTTTAAAGTATCACCCATTTTCAGCTAAATACCTTCTCACGATATCAAACAATATTGAATTACGCATAAAGCTTTCAGAAACCAGACACACAAAAAACAGCCTAAAACTCAAAATGCTGGCATCTACCTACCAAACCGTACCACATGAAAACTTGGGCAAACATTGATAAAGCAATTTCTTTTTGCGCTTGGACATAGGTTTTTTACGTCTGGCAACATTTTACAACGAATTAAAGGGCCGGATTTGCCATAGTGTTGCGTTATGCTAGGCAATGCAAGGGCAACGCAACACTAAACTCAGATTTACCAAGCCACACAAGATCACCTTGCATGGCCCTGCTGTCTTGGTGTATCTAGAGTAATATGATGCAGCACAAGTTGCTCCCTTATGTTACTCTCCCTAACGGAGTCGTTATGTGAGTGGTGCGTGGGTACTGCCACGCAACCACCAGTAGATTTGAACTCATTCCCAAATTTTTCATAAGTGGTAGAACTAGGAATGGATCAAAATTCTAGTCCTCCCCAGGGGAGGCATAACGAGGAGAGGTTTCTTTATTTCTCCTTATTGTTCCTCCTTCTACATGTGCTATGTTCTTTAGCACATATAGAAACATCACCTCAGGTGATTGTTTTTGTGCAGGATGGTGTCCTTTCCTGCACACAAATAATCGTGCCTGCAATGTAGGCACCCATACACCTTAACGCAAGGGTGCATGCATTGACACTAGGTAGCCGAAAATGTGTCATATAATGTTAAATATGGCACGTACCTGTTGTCTCCATTTCACTCAGCGCAGCAAGGTGTCGTCCAGCATTGTGTGAAATCTTGATAAATCTACTCCAAAATGTGTAACATGCTAGTTCATCCCAATGTTAAAAATAATGGGGGACCTAGTGGATGTTTAATGAACTAGAGATAACATAAAAGTAGGACATGCACGTAGGACTTGAAGTTTTAGTGTCACATATCACGTATGAGCAATTCCTCTTCACAACTGGCAGTCCTTCTGTAACAAGGAACATCAAAGCATTCCACCAATGTTTTCACAATTCCATTGGACGAAATGATATACATTTTCCCTTCATATACATCCCCTGCCATGTCATCTTCTCCTCTTTATAGGAATACACTTCTCTTTCTGGACAGTGACCCCTGGTACCACTCTGCAAGATAAATGGGAGTGGCAGAAAAAAGACAAAATATAAAGTGAAATGCTTAGCAAGATATGTAAAATAGATGGAGAAGGGACTCAAAGGTATAGAAAATGTTATAGATGAGGTAGAGGGATAAGTGATGCAGGGAGTGACTAAGATAAAGGGAGATATGTGAGGTTACTAGAAAACAGATATAAATAGGTAGACAGAGAATGATCGATAGAGAGCTAGGGAAGGTTTTATAGTGAAGTGGAATGAAAGAGTTAGAAAGAGGAAAAAAGAAATGTAGAGTGAGGGAGAGGGGTAGGGTATACAGAGGCGAAATACAGAGAGAGACAGAGGAAGAAGAATACAGTCAGAGAGGTAAGGGAGTGAGAAAAGGTTAGAGAGATGCAATGTGCAAGGGGAGAGGTGAAAGAAAAGGAAAATGCCTTTCAGGAATCAAGACAGGTCATGCAAGAACAGTAGTCAAGCAGCAGGAAAGCAGATGCCATCATGTGTTAAAAATTCTGAAGTGGAGAGACCCAGGTGAGTTAGAGAACTATTGGTGAGCTTAAAACAATATAGAGAATGTGAGGCAGAGACACATTGATGAGATAGCAAGGTCTATATGGAGAGAGGGAGTATAGAAGGAGGCCGGTTAGAGAGGGTGAGTTGAAATACATGAGATAGAAAGAGAGGAGAGTGAAGGTGATAACACAGAATAATATGTAGAGAAATAGAGGTAGGGTGAAAGGAGTAAGGAAGATGGATGTGTTTTAGAAGTGACTGTGATGAAAGAGAGAAAGGGAAAGCAGAGAGGTGAAATAGTGATACATGAGGTAGATTTAGGGGTAAGGTACTGAGAGAGAGATACATGCGTAGAGAGAAATGAAGTAGAAAGTTCAGTGAAGTAGAAAGAGATGAGGTAAAAGAGTGAGAGAAGGTGGCAGAGGTGAAGTAGATAGCCAAGGTACAAAGAGATAAAGAGCAATACACATGTGAGTTCTAAAAGAAATGAGCATGAAAGAGAGGTGAAGCAGGTGGAGGAAAATACAGGGATGTAAGTTTGAAATATAGCAGCAAAGTACGATGAGAGGGTTGAGGAAGAGTTAGCTAAGATAGCAAGAGGGTGTGAATTGTTGTAATGTATATGTAAGAACAATGAGTGTTAGCAAGAGAGGAAAGATGATTAAAGACAGATGGTGGTGTGGCAGAGTGAGGTGTCTTGAAAGAGAGATGATGAAGAGTCACAAGCTATAGAGCAATGAGGCTAGGTAAACAACAACATTTAGTAATAGGGAGAGAGAGATAAATAAGTAGGTTGAGGTACAAGAGATGTGAAGTAGGGAGCAAGCTGTGAGACAGAAGGAAAGTTGAAGCCGAGAAAGGTTGTTTGATGGTGGTAGAGCACTGTGACATAAAAGTAGTCAGAGGAGTAGATAGAAAAATAAGAAGAAAGAAGGACAGGATCTTAGTGATTGATGAGGTAGAGATATGAGTTAAAATAAGTTAAAAAGAGGTATGAGATAAAAAAAGGTGATGTACAAAGAAAGGGAATTGGTACCAAAATGTGCCACACCTCACACTATGGTAGGAGCTTTTACCTATACCCACTGCTGTTTCTCATGCAGCTCCCACCCTCACACCCCACACAACCTAAAATAATGAAGGGGGCCCATTGCGGATCCCCAGCCCTAGGGACCCGCACCTTGCTGGGACTATTTTACATTGAAGGGGACCCCGCGGGGCACCCTTTTAGAGCAAATAAAGGCTCTGGGTACTGCTACCCTCCAGGGCAGGGTCCTGCTATGTCCCGGGGTGCCCCCCCTGGGACATAGCTGTTTGCTGTGACTTGGTGGGAGCTTTGACAATTCCCAACAAGTCAGAGAAAACACTCCACTTTCTGCAAGTGAGAGCTATGTCAGTAACAACAAAAAAATCTTTTGAATCCAAAAAACAGAAATTTACCAGTTTTATTTAGCAGAGCTAACTATAATTTGTGCCCCTGCCATTCACTGCATATAACCCCACGTATTGCTTCTATTCCATCAATTATGATATTATTGATGACATCCCAAACTACACTATTGATGCATTTTCCAGAGCAAATGAGTCTGGATGAAATTACTCTAACTTTGTCAAAAAATGATCTTTACATAGAATGCATGTTTTTTTATTTGGTGTAAATTTGTTCAGGAGTTTTTGAAAAACTAAGGTTTGAAATTTCAAGGTTCAACAGAGATAACTATAACTTGTATCTCCACCATGTTCAGTGTTGTCATGAATTATGCCATTTGGGAGATTATCAGTGATGTGATCATACATGTCATTGATCATGTCACAAATGATGCAATCAGTGAGGTCATAAGCACAGCATGATGGGGGCACAATTCTTAGGTAGCTAGGTAAATTGTTACATTTTAACTAACATGGTCACCAAACTATAATGCCATTTTAAACGTTGTTTTTTTTCAGTGAATCTATCTCTCTATCTATCTATCTATCTATCTATCTATCTATCTATCTATCTATCTATCTATCTATCTATCTATCTATCTATCATGTTTGTGTGTGTGTATTCTATATACATTCATTGAAAAAGACAAAAGTTACAGGAACTTTACAGTTAGGTTCAGATTTTACACACAGAAAATCATAGGAATTTAGCAGTTATAGTTACCTGAACTAAGTATAACTTACATCACATAAAATACATTACTTATGACCTCACATATTATATCATTCATGACATGGCCAGTGACATCACTGATGACATCTCAAGTGACATCACTGATGATATCACTAATTGCATCATCTAGCCAGTGTAAGTGTTTTGTAAAGGTTTCTGACATTGAAAGATAAATACTAAGCTACTACATATGTTAAATTACTATTCTTTCTGTACTACTAAGGAGCGTTAGTATTTCTAACATATATCATCTGAACTATAATTATTTTTTTTAAGTAGATGTACTAATTACAAGTGAACTAGCCATTATGCTGACACATGTCCCCTACTGATGTATGTGTATGGTAAAGCTTTGCAACAGTATGAGCAGTTCATTGAGAGGTTACGCCACACTGATGACTGACTATATCTGTGTTTTCCAGAATACTGACCACTTTGCTTAGACCTCTCTTGTGTTAACCCACAGGTCATGCCTCAACCCATTGCTCACTCATCTCATTCCAGCACAGTCTGTGGGGTCACGCAGTGAACCATGATTGATTCCAAAGCATTCTGCATCATACAGCAGGACACTCCTTTCACTCACTTGCAACCTAGGGGGCTGCCCATTCTTGGTTTCTGCTGGGTGACTTGCATGAAGGCATTCTTCTCCTTGGGAGCCATGTTCCTTTGCCTCATAGTTCTTTTTCTCAGAATCCCTCAGGAAGGTTTTTTTTACACCTGTACATCATGGAGGTGCTACCATGTGTTTTCTGTTGCTTTTCCCTATTCAAAATGGCAGCTTACTGTTCCTCTGTTATCACTTCCTGTCTCTGGATATATAAGGGTCAGAACTATCCTGGTTACTTGCTGACTCCTCGTTCCTATTGCCTCCGTTCATTGGTGGTTCTGATTTCTGAGTACTGTCCTGATTATTCTTTGGGCCTTCCTTGTCTGCTCCTCTCAGTCTTGTTCTAGCCTTGGATTCTTCATTCTTTCAGTCATCTTCCACCTCCTGGAGTCTCCAGGCTTCATCAAAGGTTTTTACCCTTCGGGGTTTCTCCTCTGAGGGACTCCTTCTGAAAGGCACCATCTGTTGAGGCATTCCATTGACTGCAGCACCAAGGCTAATAGAAAGGGGTGTTCCTACCCTGCACTAAAACCTCTTTCCAGTTTGACAAATAGTGTTGTGGTTTGTGATAGAATACCCTGTATGGTTAGACGTCTAATCATTTTATGTTTGCAGTTTTGGTTTATAAGACGGGGCAATCCACTGAGAACTCTTTCCTGGGTAATAAGTGAGTGTAATAGTTGATAAGGGCACAGTGAGATCTCTGCCATACACCTCTCACCTGTCTCCTTGTATTTTATGATGTAAATTGAAGTTAACTTCTTGCTGGATGATGTCATCAGTGATGTAATTTGAGATATAATTCTTAAGGTAATTTGAGATGTCATCAGTGATGTCACTGAGTATGTCACATGTGATGTAATATGTGAGGTCATTGGGGGTCATAAGTAATAGTTAGGCCAGGTAACTATAGCAGCTGAATGTCTATGGTTTTGTGTGTGCAAAATCTGAACCTAACTATAACAACCCTGTATCCTTTGCTTTTTCAGTGAATTTCTAAGGTTTGTTTTAGTTCTGTTCCTTATCTATAATGTTCCTGCAGTCTTTGTGATTTTCAGTTGATTTCCAAGGATTTTTAAATTCTATTTCCTAACTAGAATATACCTGTAACTTTTGTTTTTTTCACTCAATTTCTAAGCTTACTTTATCATACCTGCATAAGTTAAATCAAGGTAGCACAACTAACTTCTTCAATATTCATTAAGGGCAAACAACCTATAACATATTATTTCAAATAATTTTATTAAAGAGCATAGTTAATCAAAAACAACACATCATCAAATAAAAAAGTGGTACTCATAAAGACTTTTATAGTGTAGACCCATAACATCATTTAACATTTAATATACATAAAATATGGTACACAAAGGATATATAACAGCTAAAAATGTTCTACTAAACCATGAGCCTATAACAACAAGGTAAGTGATTTTAAAGTGCACAAGTGCTTAGACTATACATTGCAAATACTTTGGTTTCAGGGATTTTGAAAAAACAATAAAAAGTAGTGAATTCAAAAATTTTAAAGAATACAATTGATCAACCTGCCGTGTTTAGATTCATCTTGTTTTGTGCATGCACTTTTTTGAGGTCAGGCATAAAAATGTTGTTAATCTCGCTAAAAAGATATTTATCAGCAAGAAACGTTCCCCTTAAAACCATATAACCTATCACAACAAGGTAAGTGATTTTAAAGTGCACCAGTGCTTAGACACACCTCTTGGGTACTTCGGTTTCTGGGATTTTGAAAAACAGTAGAAAGTAGTAGTTTCAAACACCTTTAAAAAAATACAATTAACATACTTTAAAGGGAGTCATTCGACTTCCTTGTTTAAATTCATCTTACTTTGTGCGCACAATTTTTTTTGATGTCAGGCATGAGAATTTTGTTAATCTTGCATTCAGAGTAGTATCAGAAGATTTAAAACCGATAACCTCCGCTTGCCTACATTGTTGTCTACCACTCTGATTAAAGGCATCCTTCAAATGTCTTCTGCATTCTTTCAATAACCCCCTACATAGACAAACCAGGTGGGTAAAGTTCTCCACCCCGCAACCGCACAGGATACATGGGAAATTTAAACCATAACGTCCCCAAGGGTCGTTAGCACAACCTGGGAGAAGGAACAAAATGACATCTAATAAATAAATATCTTTCTTTGAGCATCCTGACTAAAGGTACACCTGGTATTTCAGTGTTTTATACTAATTTATTATCATCTATGAGTGGGATCTGCCCGAAAAAAGACCTTTGTCCGTAATGAAAGATATAGGCCCTCATTACAACGCTGGCTGTTGGTGATAAACCAGTGGTAATACAGCCAAAAGGTCGGCGGTAAAAAAATAAATGGAATCATGACCACGGCTGAAACCGCCAACACAGACAGCCACTTTAACACTCTGACCGCCATGGCGGTAGCAAAAAACACCGCAGCGGTAACTGCCAACAGCCAGGCGGAAGACAATGTACCGCCCACCCTATTACAAAAAGCCAATCTGCCAGCTTTCCCAGGGCGGTACCAACGCCATCAAAAGCAGGGCAGAAACAGTGCACAGAAGAGAAACAACTCACCTCTGGACAATCAGGTAACAATCACAACGGCACAGAGCCCGAACTGCAGGTGTTACTCATGCTGGTATACCTCCTCCTCCACCAGGAACACGAACGGCGGCGAAGACAACCACGATGAGTACTGCACCTAGCACACAAGGGAAGGGGTAGGAAAAAGAGAGTGACACACACGCAACACCCCCACCCCCACCCCCAACACCATACACAAAAACAGATGCAACAACATTACATATCCACCCCATACCCTCAGGAATAAAACAAGGAGAAAAGGAAGGGAGCAAAGTCAGTGTGATAATATAAGTTGCGGGAAATACGTCCTCAAAGCACAAAACAGTATATACAATATATACAAATGTAGGGACACTGCCCAGTCCAAAATGGCCGTGGCCCACAGGGCCATATCACATAGGCCAAGGCCCCACATGTCTCCTGCCTCAATACGGAGAGAACACTGCTGGGGCATCAGGTCGAAAATACACAGGCAGCTCAGGGGGAAGAGGAGGGGGGCACCTCCGCCGGAAGATGGTATAATGCCACTGCTCCTGGAGGGGGCTACACGCCCACTGCTTGGCTCTGGGGAGTGCAAAGGCACAGTCTCTCTAGTGGGTGGTTTTCCCACTGCTTGGTCCTGGGGAGTCCAAAGCCACAATCTCTCTAGTGGGTGGTCTGCCCACTGTTTGGACCTGGGGAGTGCAAAGCCACAGTCTCTCTAGTTGGTGGTTTGCCCACTGCTTGGTCCTGGGGAGTGCAAAGCCACAGTCTCTATAATGATGGTCTGCCCACTGCTTGTTCCTGGGGAGTGTAAAGCCACAGTCTCTCAATTGGGTGGTTTGCCCACTGGTTCTTGAGGGTACTTTGTGCCCAGTGTGGTTCATCCTGGCAAGGGGGGGTGAGTGGATGCCTTCTTCCACTGGTTCCGGAGCGGGGCTTTGTGCCCAGTGTGCTTCATCCTGGCACAGAGGGGATGAGTGGATGCCTTCTTCCACTGGTTATGAAGGGGGCTTTGTGACCAGTGTGCTTCATCCTGGCAAGGAGGGGGTGAGTGGATGCCTTCTTCCACTGAATCTGGAGGGAGTCTTGTGCCCAGTGTGCTTCATCCTGCCTAGGAGGGGGTGAGTGGATGGCTTCCTTCACTGGTTCTGGAGGGGCTTTGTGCCTAGTGTGCTTCATCCTGGCAAGGAGGAGGTGAGTAGATGCCTTCTTCCACTAGTTCTGGGGGGGGCTTTGTGCCCTGTGAAGCAGATCTTCGAGGGTGCAAGGTTATAGTCTCTCACCTGGGTGTCACACCTACAGTTGTTGCAGGGGCTAGGCCGCACTACAGCCCATGGAGGCACGACTACACACTGCCCGCCGGTGGTCACGATTGCTCAGTGGTGCCAGTGGCGGGACTGGCGGCGGTGCTGCCTGTGGTGGGGGGAGGCTCCAGCCCTTCCCCGCAGCCTCGGACGGCTGCCCACAGGGGCTGCTGCTGCTGGCAGTGGTGCTGGTGCGGTGCTGGCGGCGGTGCTGGCTGATGGTCTGCCGGCGGTGTGGGGAGACTCCAGCCCTTTCCAAGCAGCCTCGGACGGCTGAAGTGCCATGGCTGGTGTTGTGTGCCCAGATGCTGCTCCAGCACCAGGCTCCATATCCATCCTGCCTGCGGCGTCTGTGCCTTTCTCATTGTCCCTGGCAGCTGGTGTTCCCTCCCTGCCCTTGCCAGCTAGTGGTGCCTCCTTGCTTCTGCCAGCTGGTGGTGCCTCCTTGCTTCTGCCAGATCGTGGTGCCTCCTTGCTTCTGCCAGCTGGTAGTGCCTCCTTGCGTTTGCCAGCTGGTGCTTTTTGCCCTTGGCAGCAGGTGCAGGCACACTGACTGTGGACAGGTGTCTTCATGGTGCCTCTCACAACTGCAGTGGCTGCAGAAACAACAGTGGCTGTGGACTGGGTGGCTGAGGTGCTAGCCTGGAACCTGACCACCCTGGCCCAAAGTGAAGTACGGGGGCGCTGGGATTAGGTCAAGGGTGGAGAGGAAAAGCTTTTTAGGGACACTGGGGATGGAAGAGGGTGAAGGTTTGGGAGTGGAGGAAGAGGGAGTGGTTGTAGGAGGTGTCTGTCTGCCGTGTTTGGATGCAGGTGCATGGGCTGGATGCTGTTGTGAGGTGGATTGCTGTTGGGTGTCTGAGCGCTTGCGTTTTTGTACTTTGGGAGGAGGGGGCACAGACACAGTGGGAGAGGACACAGGGGACGTGTGCATAGATGTGGAGGTGGTGACTGCCAGTGAGGGGTGTGTAGTGATAGGCATGCTGGTGATGGAGGTAGTGGATGAGGATGTAGTGCAGCAGGTGTGAGTGGAGATGATACTGGGAGGGAGGTGGACGACGAGGAGGAGGGGACACAGTGGAGGCAGTGGATGTTGGCGTGCCTGCATGGGGATGGTACTTGTGTGAGTGCCTGTGGGGTGAAGTGTGATGCTTGTGTTTGCCTGAGCCACTTCTGTGTGTTGATTTGGGTGTATGCTGGTCTGAAGGTGTGCTTGGGATATGCTGGGGTTGAGGGGAATGGGACTGGGTAGAGGAAGTTGGAGGGGGGAGGCTAGAGACAGGGACAAAAGCTGCCATCCGGGAGTTGGCCAGAGCCTGGAATGATCTCTGTTTGGCCACCAGAGTGAAAGCCCCACCAGGAATCCATTTGTTAGTTGCAAATGCCCTGCCAGACCTTGGATGGCATTCACTATGGTTGACTGCCCAACAGAGATGGATTGCAGGAGGTCAATAGACTCCTCACTGAGGGCAGCAGGGCTCACTGGGGCAGGGCCTGAGGTGCCGGGGTGAAGGAGATGCCCACCCTCCTGGGTGAGTGGGCTCAGGAAACACACTGAGAGGCTGCTTGGAGGGTGGTGCTGGTAAGGGGGGTGGGGGCTGTATCTGTAGTTGGGGTGGCCACAGAGGTGTCTGCCACCGCCAGGGAGCTTCCATCGGAGGAGGTGTCGCTGTCAGAACTGTCCCCTCCAGTCTCTGCCGTGGTACTCCCCTCGCCCTCGCACTGGGGCCCTCACCGTCGGTGGATTCGGCCTCATGGGCCATGTGGGATTCAGCTCCCTCCATCGCCTGTGCCTCTGCTCCTCTGCCAGATGATGCTAACGCACACAAGGACAGGGTGACAAAACAAAAAGTGGGAGGAGAGATAGGGGCTACACTTAGTCAATGCCAGCAACAACACCACACTTGGAGTACACAACACATAGGTAACAGCCCTATGCACCAGGCCATGCACTACCAGTTACAATCCTAGTCCCCAGGCCATGGAGTACAATGCCTAGCGCCAATAGCAGCACAGCTGAAACCCACAGGACCCTGCCCAGTAGGAGATGCCCACTAGCATATTTTGGGTTGGAGTTCATCAGATCCTGCCCATGAAGGTACCTACGCTGCCATGTTTGTCCTGGGCTAGGGGCACCCACAGACCCACATCCCCCACCCAGATAACACCTCAACACACCCAATTTGCAGAATCTGAAACTGTACTCACCCCCTTGTGGCTGCTGTGATGCCTTCAAGCGCCCATCCAACTCCAGATAGGCCACCGCCTAGATGCGGAACATCAGGGGGGTCATGGTATGACAGGCACCACTTCCTCCTTGGGAGGCCATCCCCAGCTGGGCCTCCACCGTCTTCCTTGCCCAGAGGCGCAGGTCCTCCCACTGTTTACAATAGTGGGTGCTCCGCCTCTCAAAGACCCCCAGGGTCCGCACGTCCTTGGCGATGGCATGCTAAATACCCTTTTTCTGATGGGCGCTGACATGCATAAAAAGATATATAGAAAAAGGTATTAGTCATACTGTCTGGTCTGTTACACTCATGGCCCACCATATCCCTCCATCCCCTTACGCACAGACATTGACCACCAGACATGCAGCACTCTGACCAGGACCCCTCACCCACCCCCCTTACACAAGGCTTACACACACAGCACTCCATGCATTCATGTCCCATGCATCGTGCTCACAGTGTACTCACCTGTTGGTCTGAAGGACCATAAAGTTAACGGTACTGGGGTAGGACCCCATCCACCAGTCTCTCCAACTCCTCCGAACTGAAGGCAGGGGCACTTTCCCCAGACACTCGAGACATGGTCGCTTCCAGACACAGGTCACAGCAATACTTGCAGTGTAGGTCCTCTCCTGTTGAAGGTCAGGTAGCAAGTGAGTGAACAGATAGAAAATGGTTGTCACGCCCATGGCGGTGCGTACCGTCACCGCCGAAGTACATCACCATTGGCTACTGGAACCCATAGGGCCCAATGATAACCAATGAGGTGTTACACGGCAGTCGTCACCCGCCTCCTGCAACGGTACACAACGTCAGCAGAATTACCTAATTTCCAGTTGTCCCTACTCACAGGTCAGGCTGCTGCCATTTCAGGGGGGAACAGGCCACGGCACCTAACTGTTTCACGTCACACATAGGCACATATATGGAATTACATGTTCACATATTGTTTCTGTCACAACATGCAAGGCATTTTACTCTGAGGATATGTTTGAATATGACCATCTGATCACCGTTTTTCACCCTAGAGTTCAACCGCAGCAGATGAATAGGAGATGGAGACATACCCCCGTGTACAGACCTGGCAACAATGGAGGACAGGCACATTATCCTCACCTAGAGACTTGATAGGGCCAGAATCCAAGAGCTGTGTGCCCAACTGGAGCCAGACCTGATCTCAGCTATCCTACACCCCACTGGGATCCCCCCTCTTCTGCAAGTCCTATCAGTGCTCCATTTCTTTGCAAGTGGCTCCTTCCAAGCGACAGTGGCCATGGCAGCAGGGATGTCACAGCCAGTGTTCCCAAACGTGCTGCCCAGAGTGTTGTCTGCCCTAATGAAACACATGCGCAGCTACATTGTTTTCCCCCAGGTGGAGTATTTGGCCACAGTGAAGGCTGACTTCTATGCACTGGGACATATCCCCAACATCATTGGTGCTATTGATGGTACACATTTTGCATTTGTCCCCCCTCTGGAGAAATTATCAGATGTTCAGAAATCGAAAGAGCTTTCACTCTATGAATGTGCAGCTAGTGTGCCTGATGGACCAGTACATCTCCCATGTGAATGCAAAGTATCCTGGGTCTGTGCATGATGCCTATATCCTGAGGAATAGCAGAATTTCATATGAGATGGCTCAACTCCAGAGGCACCGAGTGTGGCTAATAGGTGAGCCCTTGGTCCCCATCCAGTGATTGTTGGTACATGGGTGTAGGTTGGCCCTAAGGGTGTGTGTCTGGCTAACTTGTATCCCTCGGTATTTGCGGGTGACTCTGGTTACCTCTCATGGCTACAGATCCCAGTGAGTAATGCCAGGACAAGAGCAGAGGAACGTTACAATGAGGCACATGGGCGAACAAGGAGGATCATTTAGTGCACCTTTGGCCACCTGAAGGCCAGGTTCAGGTGCATCCATCTGACAGGTGGATCACTGTGCCACTCACCCAAGAAGGTCTGCCAGACCATCGTTGCTTGTTCCATGTTGCACAACATGGCCTTGAGACACCACATGCCTTTTCTGCAGGAGGATGAGGCTGGAGATGGTCATGTGGCAACTGTGGAGCCTGTGGACAGTGACGAAAAGGAGGCAGAGGATGTGGACAATAGAACAGCTATAATACAACAGTACTTCCAGTGACACACAGGTAAGACATTGTAACCTCACCTTCCATTGCTGTTTTGTGAAGTGAATTTTCTCTGGCAGGCTGCTGTTCCCACTGCAAAGGCCACTTATTGTACCCTTTAACATGTATATTTGCAGATATTTGTGCCCTCCAGTGGCTCTTGGTGTATTACCTGCAGCACATTACAGGTCATAACTATCTTTACATCACTGTACTGTCTATTTGCAATGTCTACTGATTGTTAAACAACTACATCCTTAAATCATTTGACATACTCCACACTTCTATTTATTCAAAAGGAGTTAGAAGGGGATGTGCAATGGGCTGGGTTGCCGATGGAGGAAAGTCCAGGGTAGAGTCCAGTCTATTTGTATCACAGGTGCATTGTCCAAGGGGGCATAGGAAGTGGAGCAATGGCAGTTCAAGGTGGATAGGGTGACAGGGTGGGACAGAGGGGTGACAATCAGGAGAGTCTTACTTCCTGGTGGGGGTCTTGGCAATGTTCTCTGGCTTCTGCCTTGATCACAGGGACTGTTTGTGGGGTGGTTCTCCTTCTGCAGGGGGTGGGGTGCTGGTGGCCTGTTCTTCCTGTGGCAGGGCCTCCTGTTCACTAGCTTTGGCATAGGTGGAGGGATGTTCATCGGTGTGGCTAGTGTCAGGGGCCTGTTGGTGTGCCACGGCTGCCCTCATGGTGTTGGCCATGACTGTCAGCACCCCTGCAATGGTGACCAGGGTGGTGTGGATGTCCTTCGGGTCCTCCCTGATCCTCAGGTACTGTCCCTCCTGCAGCCGCTGGTTCTCCTGCAACTTGGCCAGTATCTGGCCCATCGTCTCCTGAGAATGGTGGTATGCTCCTAGGATCCCTGCAAGTGCCTTGTGGAGGGTCTGTTCCCTTGGCCTGTCCTCGACCTGTCACCCAACAGTCATCCCAGCTTTCCCTGTTGTCCTGTGCCTCTGTCCACTGAACCGTGTGCCCACTGCCACTGACCCCAGGTCCCTGATTGACTTGGGTTTGTGGGGTGGCCTGGGGTCCCTGTAGTGGAGGACACACTGCTGATTGATGTGTCCTGGGGACAGAGGTATGGGCCCGCTGGGTGGGTGCTGTGGTGGTGTTTCCAGAGGGGGGAGGCTCTGTGGTGGTATGGGACTGTGGCTGGGTTACTGACTGTCCAGAGTTCCTTGATGGGCCAGGTTGGTCATCCATATCCAGGCATGCATAGCTGCTGTCATCACTGTGGGCCTCTTCTGGGGGTGGACTGGATGCTGCTGGCACCTCCGCGCCGGTGATGTTGTGTGGGGGTCCTGTGGGTATGTAAATGCAGTGTTATTGTTTCTGCGTGTGACATCTTTTGCATGGTTGTGTTTCCCTTTATGGTTGTTAATCCCAAGGCAGCTTTGGCTGGTGTGAGTTGTAATTTGGTTGGCTAAGTGATTGTCACTACTGTGCATGCTGTGGTGATGGGTGTCCATGCAAATCTGTGATGGGTGTCCCTGCATTAGTGTTGCATGCAGGGCTTGGTATTGGGAGGGTGGGTTGTGATGGTGGAGTATCTGTGAGGTGGTAGAGTGATAGGGCTGAGTGTAGGGGTGGGAGTTTGTGATGGCATGCAGGTAGGGGGGTTGATAGTAATAGTGATTTGACTTACCAGAGCCCAGTTCTCCTGCTACTCCTGCCAGGCCCTCAGGATGCATGATTGCCAAGACTTTCTCCTCCCATGTTGTTAGTTGTCGGGGAGGAGGTGGGGGCCCACCACCAGTGCACTGTACTGCTATCTGGTGTCTTGCAACCACAGAACGTACCTTCTCCCGTAGGTTGTTCCACCTCTTCCTGATGTCATCCCTGGTTCTTGGGTGCTGTCTCACGGCGTTGACCCTGTCCACGACTCTCCGCCATAGCTCCATCTTCCTAGCAATGGATGTATGCTGCACCTGTGATCCGAATAGCTGTGGATCTATCTGGATGATTTCCTCCACCATGACCCTCAGCTCCTCCTCAGAGAATCTGGGGTGTCTTTGTGGTGCCATGGGTGTAGTGTGTGTGGTATGTGAGTGTGTGTGGGGTGATGTGTTGGGGTGTGTGCTGTGAGGTGCGTGGATGGTGGATGGGTGATTGTGTTCTGTGGCTCTGGTTCTGTGGGTGCTCCTGGCATGTCTCTCTCTCTGTTGTAAATTGTTTGGTGTGGTAAAGGGATGTGGGTAATGTGTGTGTGTGTTTTATAGTGGTGTGGGTATGTGGTTGTGGTGTGTGTATGTGTGTCAGGTGTGTGTAGTTAATTGTCCAATGTGATGTTGTTTTGTTAGAGTGTGTATTTTGAGCGCAGCGGTATGTACCGCCAATGGTTTACCGTGTTTTAATGTCCGCTGCGGCGATTCGTTGGTCATAATGATGTGGGCGTAGTTCTGTTGGCGTAACAGTGTGGGTTTTATCACTTACTTTGGTGTGGCGGACTTGTGTGTGTGCCTGTATAGTGGCAGATTTCTATGTGTGGGTCATAATACGCGTAGCGGTATAGCTCCGCGGTCGCAATATGTTGGTGGCAGTCAGTATGGCGGCAAGTGAGACATACCGCCAATGTCATAATGAGGGCCATAATCTTCATTGTGCAGTTTATGATTTTTTTAAATGCATCATAAGGGAAACTTTTAGCCAACAATGACCGAGCTCCCACGTCATTTAGGGCCTGATCCAAATATTGCCGGGATGGAGCCAAAGAATTCAGAATCATCGCTTTCCAAAGTGCCTGACACAATTGATCCCCCTTTGTCTTTTTGTAAATTTTTCCAAGTCTTAATATAGTTACCTTTCTTTGCTATAGTTTGGTTCAGGTATCTGAACTCTAGCCTGATTTGAGCCTGTGAGAAATTCCCTGGAAGATGAAACATGGACCTGAATACTATTCGAATTATCCCATTCAGAGTGCCAGCATCTCTTTCTCACAGAGCTTCATTTCAATAACTAATATCTATATGATTTTACCTATTCTAGTTCTTGCCCTTGAAGGTGCCACTTGTTAATTTTTATGTATTCTATTGCTTACTTCCACAACTTTATTTTTTTCCTCCTTTATTATCATTCCATTCACTTTAGCAAATTCGGTTAGTTTAGCTTAGCAATAAGCCACCGTAACACTACTTTGGTTTGAATTAAAAGGATTACATCATCTGCATGAAGCAAGTTTGAGATTGCAAGTCTCACATCTTTAGAGGGTGCGCATTCACCTCATTTAGCTTAACCGTCAAATCTGATAGAACATTTTTTAAAAGATATAGCGCAAGCACGCAGCCGTGCTTGAGACCTTATTTTGTTTCAATAGTCATCGATAGAAATTAGACATCCCCTACCTTCACTCTAGCCCAAGTACCAGTATGTAGCATCTGTGTGGCTTATAGTCATCGGGTAGGAATACCCCAGGAGGCTAACTTTACCCATAAATGACTACGCTGTACCAGATCGAAAGTATTAAAGATGACACTTTTGCAATACTAAAATGCAACTGGGTGTGTAAGTGGCTGTATGGGTGTCTCAGTGGATGCTGTGAGTGGCTGTATGGGTGCATTAGTGCTTGTGTAAGTTGATCTCCGAGTACGTGAGCAGTTGCATGGGTCTATGAGATGGTGTGTAAGTGTTGTGCACATGTGTGTGTGAGATTCTGTATGGGTGTGTGAGTCTATGCAAGTAGGTGTGTGGATGTGTAAATGGGTATGTGAGTGAGTGTATGGGATTGTGAGTAGCTGAATGGCTCTGTCAGTAGCTGTGTGAGTGACTGTATAGGTGTGTTAGTGGAGATGTTAATGTTGTTGTGTCTGTATGTAAGTTGGTGTGCGATTGTATGAGTGGATGTGAGTGGCTTTGCAGGTCTGTGAGTGAGTGTGAGGCTGACTGTATATCGGTGTGTGAATGGGTGTCTGAGTGGTTGTGTGGGTGTGTCAGTGGTTCTGTGAGTGATTGTACGGGTGTGCTTATGGGAATGGAAAAGTCTGTGTGTGAATGTGTGAGTGGTTGTGGCTAAAAGGCTGTGTGAGTAGGGGTCAGAATGCCTGAGTATGTGCATGAATATCGGTATGTGTCAATTAGTCTATGTGAGTAGGTTTGTGGATGTGTAAACAGGTGTGTGAGTGAATGTATGGGTATGTGACTTTCTGTGTCATGAGCTGTACGAGCAACTGGATGGGTGTGTTAGTGGGGATGTAAATGTCTGTGTGTGTTTGTAAGTAGGTCTGTGAGAGGGTATGTGAGTGGCTGTGTAGGTCTGTGAGTGGGAGCGGCTATAAGGGTGTGAATGTGAGTGTCTGAGTGGCTGTATGGAAGTGTCAGTAGCTGTGTGAGTTACCGTATGAGTGTGTTAGTGGGGATGCAGATGTCTGTGTGGGTGTGTAAGTTGGTTTGTGAGTGTCTTTATGAGCCTGTAAGTGGGTATGAGTGTGGGTATATGTGTTTCTGATTGGGTCCCTGAGTGGCTGTGTGGGAGTGGGAGTTGGTGTGTGAGTGTGTAATTAGCAGTGTGAGTGACTCTATGGGTGTGTTAGTAGGGATGCAAATGTCTGTGTGGGGGTGTAAGTAGGTGTGAGTGTGTGAGTAGGTGTAAGAGTGGCTGTGTAGGTCTGTGAAAGGGTGTGAAAGTGGCAGTATGAGTTTGTGAGTGGTGTTTGAGTTGCTGAGTATATCCTCTTCTTCCAAAACAACAAACATCATCATTAAAAACTTCTGTGTATCGTCTTAAGTATTTTGAGTAAACTATAGAGATCCACTATATATATCTACAGTATCTGAAATGACTGATGCAAAATGTGCTTTAGTTCGCTCACCACGCAGACAGTCCAGCAAAACACACTGGGGCATATAGAGTAGTTGGTATGCATTACGTATGCCCCATGCATGCATCAAGCAATGTGGTACATGCACAACACAATCTAACCTGTGATTTGTGCTGTTGTCTTCATAAATCCGGAGTGAGGCAATGCAGTGCAAATTGTTGTCTTGTCTTACTCTGCTCTGGGAGGAGGTTCCATGGGTTTTGCGTGGGTGTACCCACACGACTCCCATGGTTTGTGATGCATTCCCAGATTTACCAGAAGTGGCAGACCTGGGAATGTGCTACAAAGATACACCTTTTCACAGCACATATTGAAAGAGGAATATGGTTCTCAGGATTGTTTCTCTCCAGGATGGGAAAGGAAACAATCATGCATTCAACACAGGTACCCTTGCACCGTGGTGCAAGTGTCCTGCATTGGGGCTAGGCAGTCCACTGTGCACCAGCGCTGGTCAAAAGGACAGGAATGCACCATATTGCCTTAAATATGGTGCATTTCCGCCCTTTCCCTGTGACGCACTGCAGCATAGCAAGGTGACTTGGTGTGCTGCATCACATTCTCATAAACAGGTCCCTCAGAGCAGAACACTATACCTTCTGTTGTTTTGCTTGAATTGTATCTACAACACAAAGTAATGCAAACAATACATTTACCACAACATGAGCATAGCAGTTCATACTAGAAGGGTTTGACAAATAGTAAACAACAGTATTTCCCTCATGTCCAATGTTTTTTAACAACTTTCTTCTTCTCTTTCATTTCATACCTTGCAACAACATCACTATACTACTTTGAAACTCTCTGGTTTGAACAGAAAGAACATTTCTCTAAAGCTGGATTCCGTCCTAAATGAGGGGCATACAGACTTCTTAATCGGTTATATTCTTTAACACAACTTGAGTTTGTGTTTACTCTGCTCTCATCAAATATAACTAGCTAACCAAACAATGTCCTACCTTGAGGCAAACTACATCTGAAATACCTACCATAAACACTGTACTAACAATATTAATAAGTGCTGCATCTAAACTTAAACCTTGTGATTTGCGAATAGTAATAGCATAACCAGGAGAAACTGGAAATAGTTTCTGTGAAACATATAAATTAGGTGAGGGTGAAAAATTCCACTCGTCTGGTGGAGTTCATGGAATTTGAGAATTCCACACTATGCGTGTATTGTGGAGTTTTCACTAAATTTTACCATCCAGCGCATAGCAGATTTTTTTTCTTTTTACATGCCTCAGAGATGCAGTCCACTAGTGAGTGAATGCAAGATTTGCTTGCATTGCTTCTGTTTACCCTAGAGCCTCCAGGTGCAATTTTCCTGACACTGGCGAGTATAAGCAGGTTACAGCTGCTTCTCTAGCAGAGTTTTCATTCAAGAAACAGCTACTACTCTACTAAAAGAGGTGTTTTTGGGTGAATAGTCTTCTCCAAAGGATAATTCAGGTTGTTTATTGAGTGTGAAAAGCATTTTTTTATTTTAGATTTTTTTTCACAGGTATGAAGTGCCCCAGAGACTCCAACTTCCTGTTCCTGGGCAGTAGGCTCCTCCCAGTGCTTCGTCCAACTCCTGGTAATTTTTTTGTTGGATTTCACGGTGGAAGGATCATTCTCTATCTGCAAATCCTGCAGCACATATTCCATTGGATTTTAAGGACTATGGGCCGGATTTAGATATTGGTGGACGGGTTACTCCATTACAACAGTGAATGATATCCAGTTTGTAGAAATGTAAATCCCATTATGGATTTAGATTTCAGCAGATGGGTATCCCGTTTTCAGAAATCTAAATCCCATTATGGATTTAGATTTCAGCCGATGGGTAATCTGTCACTGTTGTGACAGAGTAACAGGTCTGCCAGTATCTAAATCAGACCCTTTGTTTTTCTGATATCACAAGTAAGATGAAAAACCTTTGTATAAGGGTATTGTTTGTTTGATAGAGGGCATGCACCAGTATTAAGTTGCACTTTTATTTGATTTTTAAATGTGTTTTTGGTTTTTGTGGGTGGTTTGGAGTTTCAGTCGGGATCTAGTTACTATTTTGCATTAAATTGTTTATTGTTTTTAAGGGTAAAAGGTTGCACAGTTCAATACATTTTCTCCATGGTGGTAACATTTGCACTATTAATTTATTTTAGTATGTGGACTAATCTGCCCATGCGTAATCAAGCCAGTACTAGTAATGGGTACATGAAATAACTCTTTCTTAAGTATATGTTGATTTCAAACATCATGTAGGCCACAGATAGCATTGGATTGAATTAAAAATGAGAGATTTATTTTCTATTTCCTTTTTTTTCTACAAAAAGTGTATGTTGGTGGGGTAATATTTCATGCATTGGGAATGATATGTGTTGTTGCAAAATGTTTATAGTTCATACCATTGCTGAATTAATTGTAGTGTTTTCTTCATTGTTGTTAGCATGCCTTCTTTGTCTGGCCAGTGTGTTGGTTTGCGTATGCCACCATTAGTCTTTATTCTCCATGCCATATGACCGGGGGCCTTTTTGAGCAGTCAGTGTCCATAGGCCTGCATGAGTTTGTTGTTATCCATGCCTCCTTGCTTGTTGTTTGAAAATGTGGCAGATGACCATTTTGTCTAGCCAGTCAGTGTGCTTTTGACATAGGTCTGCATATGTTCTTTGTTCTCCGATGACTCCATGCTTGCTGTTGTTGTTAGACCATGCAGTCAGTGGCCATTTTGTCCATTGAGCTGGTGTGCTTTTTCCATAGGCCTACATGTGTTCTTTGTTGTACCTGCCTCCTTGCCAGTGTGCTTTGCTTTTGCCATAGGCTTGCATGTGTTCTTTGTTCTCCAATACCTCCTTGCTTACTGTTGTTAATGTTGTTTGACCATTTGTGGAGCAGCCATTTTGTGCAGCCAGACAGTGTTCCTTGTTTTTGTCATAGGTCTGCATCTGTTCTGTATTCTTCAATGCCTCCTTCCTTGCTGTTGTTCATGTTGTTTGACCATGTGGCTGGTGGCCATTTTGTGCAGCCAGCCAGTGTGCTCTCCTTTTGCTGTAGGCCTGCATGTGTTCTTTGTTGTTACCATGCCTCCTAGTTTGTCGGTGGCCATTTTGTGCAGGTAGACCGTGTTCTTTTGTCATATGCCTGCATACATTCTTTGATATACGTGCCTCCTTGCTTGTTGTTGTTTGACCATGTGGCTGTTGGCCATTTTATGTAAGCAATCAGTGTGATATTTCCATAGTATGACGTGTTCTTTTGCCTATGCCTCCTTGCTTGTTATTTGATCATGTGGTTGGTGGCCATTTTTTGTAGGGAGTCAGTGTGCTTTGCCAAAGGCCTGTTTGTGTTCTCCAGTACCTCCTTGCTTGCTGTTGTTGATGTTGTTTGGCCATGTGGCCGGCTGCAATTTTGTGCAGCCAGCCAGCGTGCTTTCCTTTTGCCATAGGCCTGCATCTGCTCTTCATATGCTCTTCGTTGTTACCATTCCCATTTTTTGTTGTTAGACATTGTGGTTGGTGGCCATTTTGTGCAGACAGCAGTGTTCTTTTGCCATTAGCCTGCATGTGTTCTTTGTTGTCCATGCCTCATTGCTTGTTGTTGTTTGACCATGTGGTTGATGGCCATTTTGTGTAGGCAACCAGAGTGCTTTTTCCATTGCCCCTCCTTGCTTGTTGTTTGACCATGTTCAAGGTTCAGGTTGGGAGTCATTTTTTGTAAGGAGTCAGTGTACTTATGCAATAAGCCTATGTTCTTTGTTTTCCAATGCCTTCTTGCTTGCTGTTGTTGATGTTGTTTGACCATGTGCCCACATTTTGTGCAGACAGATGGTGTGCTTTACTTTTGCTATGGGCCTGCATGTGTTCTTCGTTGCTTCAATGCCTCCTTGCTTGTTGTTTGACCATGTATCCAGTCGCCCTTTTTGTGCAGCCTGCCAGCCTGCCAGTGTGCTTTTGCCGTAGGCCTGAATGGTTTCTTTGTTGTCGTGCCTCCTTGCTTGTTGTTAGACCATGCGGCCCGAGGGCATTTTGTGCAGCCAGTCAGTGTGCTTATGCATAGGCCTGCATGTGTTCTTTGTTGTCCATGCATCCCTGCTTGTTGTTCAACCAGATGGCTAGCGGACATTTTTCAGTGACAATCAGTGTGCTTTTACAATAAGCCTACATGCTTTCATTTCTCAGTTTAATTAATATGCTTGAGGATCATTGTGATACATGTGTGAACAATTTTTTAAAACACATTTTTAGTAGGGATGCAAATGTCTGTGTGGGGGTGTAAGTAGGTGTGAGTGTGTGAGTAGGTGTAAGAGTGGCTGTGTAGGTCTGTGAAAGGGTGTGAAAGTGGCAGTATGAGTTTGTGAGTGGTGTTTGAGTTGCTGAGTATATCCTCTTCTTCCAAAACAACAAACATCATCATTAAAAACTTCTGTGTATCGTCTTAAGTATTTTGAGTAAACTATAGAGATCCACTATATATATCTACAGTATCTGAAATGACTGATGCAAAATGTGCTTTAGTTCGCTCACCACGCAGACAGTCCAGCAAAACACACTGGGGCATATAGAGTAGTTGGTATGCATTACGTATGCCCCATGCATGCATCAAGCAATGTGGTACATGCACAACACAATCTAACCTGTGATTTGTGCTGTTGTCTTCATAAATCCGGAGTGAGGCAATGCAGTGCAAATTGTTGTCTTGTCTTACTCTGCTCTGGGAGGAGGTTCCATGGGTTTTGCGTGGGTGTACCCACACGACTCCCATGGTTTGTGATGCATTCCCAGATTTACCAGAAGTGGCAGACCTGGGAATGTGCTACAAAGATACACCTTTTCACAGCACATATTGAAAGAGGAATATGGTTCTCAGGATTGTTTCTCTCCAGGATGGGAAAGGAAACAATCATGCATTCAACACAGGTACCCTTGCACCGTGGTGCAAGTGTCCTGCATTGGGGCTAGGCAGTCCACTGTGCACCAGCGCTGGTCAAAAGGACAGGAATGCACCATATTGCCTTAAATATGGTGCATTTCCGCCCTTTCCCTGTGACGCACTGCAGCATAGCAAGGTGACTTGGTGTGCTGCATCACATTCTCATAAACAGGTCCCTCAGAGCAGAACACTATACCTTCTGTTGTTTTGCTTGAATTGTATCTACAACACAAAGTAATGCAAACAATACATTTACCACAACATGAGCATAGCAGTTCATACTAGAAGGGTTTGACAAATAGTAAACAACAGTATTTCCCTCATGTCCAATGTTTTTTAACAACTTTCTTCTTCTCTTTCATTTCATACCTTGCAACAACATCACTATACTACTTTGAAACTCTCTGGTTTGAACAGAAAGAACATTTCTCTAAAGCTGGATTCCGTCCTAAATGAGGGGCATACAGACTTCTTAATCGGTTATATTCTTTAACACAACTTGAGTTTGTGTTTACTCTGCTCTCATCAAATATAACTAGCTAACCAAACAATGTCCTACCTTGAGGCAAACTACATCTGAAATACCTACCATAAACACTGTACTAACAATATTAATAAGTGCTGCATCTAAACTTAAACCTTGTGATTTGCGAATAGTAATAGCATAACCAGGAGAAACTGGAAATAGTTTCTGTGAAACATATAAATTAGGTGAGGGTGAAAAATTCCACTCGTCTGGTGGAGTTCATGGAATTTGAGAATTCCACACTATGCGTGTATTGTGGAGTTTTCACTAAATTTTACCATCCAGCGCATAGCAGATTTTTTTTCTTTTTACATGCCTCAGAGATGCAGTCCACTAGTGAGTGAATGCAAGATTTGCTTGCATTGCTTCTGTTTACCCTAGAGCCTCCAGGTGCAATTTTCCTGACACTGGCGAGTATAAGCAGGTTACAGCTGCTTCTCTAGCAGAGTTTTCATTCAAGAAACAGCTACTACTCTACTAAAAGAGGTGTTTTTGGGTGAATAGTCTTCTCCAAAGGATAATTCAGGTTGTTTATTGAGTGTGAAAAGCATTTTTTTATTTTAGATTTTTTTTCACAGGTATGAAGTGCCCCAGAGACTCCAACTTCCTGTTCCTGGGCAGTAGGCTCCTCCCAGTGCTTCGTCCAACTCCTGGTAATTTTTTTGTTGGATTTCACGGTGGAAGGATCATTCTCTATCTGCAAATCCTGCAGCACATATTCCATTGGATTTTAAGGACTATGGGCCGGATTTAGATATTGGTGGACGGGTTACTCCATTACAACAGTGAATGATATCCAGTTTGTAGAAATGTAAATCCCATTATGGATTTAGATTTCAGCAGATGGGTATCCCGTTTTCAGAAATCTAAATCCCATTATGGATTTAGATTTCAGCCGATGGGTAATCTGTCACTGTTGTGACAGAGTAACAGGTCTGCCAGTATCTAAATCAGACCCTTTGTTTTTCTGATATCACAAGTAAGATGAAAAACCTTTGTATAAGGGTATTGTTTGTTTGATAGAGGGCATGCACCAGTATTAAGTTGCACTTTTATTTGATTTTTAAATGTGTTTTTGGTTGTTGTGGGTGGTTTGGAGTTTCAGTCGGGATCTAGTTACTATTTTGCATTAAATTGTTTATTGTTTTTAAGGGTAAAAGGTTGCACAGTTCAATACATTTTCTCCATGGTGGTAACATTTGCACTATTAATTTATTTTAGTATGTGGACTAATCTGCCCATGCGTAATCAAGCCAGTACTAGTAATGGGTACATGAAATAACTCTTTCTTAAGTATATGTTGATTTCAAACATCATGTAGGCCACAGATAGCATTGGATTGAATTAAAAATGAGAGATTTATTTTCTATTTCCTTTTTTTTCTACAAAAAGTGTATGTTGGTGGGGTAATATTTCATGCATTGGGAATGATATGTGTTGTTGCAAAATGTTTATAGCTCATACCATTGCTGAATTAATTGTAGTGTTTTCTTCATTGTTGTTAGCATGCCTTCTTTGTCTGGCCAGTGTGTTGGTTTGCGTATGCCACCATTAGTCTTTATTCTCCATGCCATATGACCGGGGGCCTTTTTGAGCAGTCAGTGTCCATAGGCCTGCATGAGTTTGTTGTTATCCATGCCTCCTTGCTTGTTGTTTGAAAATGTGGCAGATGACCATTTTGTCTAGCCAGTCAGTGTGCTTTTGACATAGGTCTGCATATGTTCTTTGTTCTCCGATGACTCCATGCTTGCTGTTGTTGTTAGACCATGCAGTCAGTGGCCATTTTGTCCATTGAGCTGGTGTGCTTTTTCCATAGGCCTACATGTGTTCTTTGTTGTACCTGCCTCCTTGCCAGTGTGCTTTGCTTTTGCCATAGGCTTGCATGTGTTCTTTGTTCTCCAATACCTCCTTGCTTACTGTTGTTAATGTTGTTTGACCATTTGTGGAGCAGCCATTTTGTGCAGCCAGACAGTGTTCCTTGTTTTTGTCATAGGTCTGCATCTGTTCTGTATTCTTCAATGCCTCCTTCCTTGCTGTTGTTCATGTTGTTTGACCATGTGGCTGGTGGCCATTTTGTGCAGCCAGCCAGTGTGCTCTCCTTTTGCTGTAGGCCTGCATGTGTTCTTTGTTGTTACCATGCCTCCTAGTTTGTCGGTGGCCATTTTGTGCAGGTAGACCGTGTTCTTTTGTCATATGCCTGCATACATTCTTTGATATACGTGCCTCCTTGCTTGTTGTTGTTTGACCATGTGGCTGTTGGCCATTTTATGTAAGCAATCAGTGTGATATTTCCATAGTATGACGTGTTCTTTTGCCTATGCCTCCTTGCTTGTTATTTGATCATGTGGTTGGTGGCCATTTTTTGTAGGGAGTCAGTGTGCTTTGCCAAAGGCCTGTTTGTGTTCTCCAGTACCTCCTTGCTTGCTGTTGTTGATGTTGTTTGGCCATGTGGCCGGCTGCAATTTTGTGCAGCCAGCCAGCGTGCTTTCCTTTTGCCATAGGCCTGCATCTGCTCTTCATATGCTCTTCGTTGTTACCATTCCCATTTTTTGTTGTTAGACATTGTGGTTGGTGGCCATTTTGTGCAGACAGCAGTGTTCTTTTGCCATTAGCCTGCATGTGTTCTTTGTTGTCCATGCCTCATTGCTTGTTGTTGTTTGACCATGTGGTTGATGGCCATTTTGTGTAGGCAACCAGAGTGCTTTTTCCATTGCCCCTCCTTGCTTGTTGTTTGACCATGTTCAAGGTTCAGGTTGGGAGTCATTTTTTGTAAGGAGTCAGTGTACTTATGCAATAAGCCTATGTTCTTTGTTTTCCAATGCCTTCTTGCTTGCTGTTGTTGATGTTGTTTGACCATGTGCCCACATTTTGTGCAGACAGATGGTGTGCTTTACTTTTGCTATGGGCCTGCATGTGTTCTTCGTTGCTTCAATGCCTCCTTGCTTGTTGTTTGACCATGTATCCAGTCGCCCTTTTTGTGCAGCCTGCCAGCCTGCCAGTGTGCTTTTGCCGTAGGCCTGAATGGTTTCTTTGTTGTCGTGCCTCCTTGCTTGTTGTTAGACCATGCGGCCCGAGGGCATTTTGTGCAGCCAGTCAGTGTGCTTATGCATAGGCCTGCATGTGTTCTTTGTTGTCCATGCATCCCTGCTTGTTGTTCAACCAGATGGCTAGCGGACATTTTTCAGTGACAATCAGTGTGCTTTTACAATAAGCCTACATGCTTTCATTTCTCAGTTTAATTAATATGCTTGAGGATCATTGTGATACATGTGTGAACAATTTTTTAAAACACATTTTTTTCATTTTTTCATCTGCACCTCCTTGCATCCCAAATCCCATGGGATCCTCATTGCCCTATACTACACCAGCAATTCATTTTTTTTATTTATCAATTTGCGTATTTTTTATGTATTTCTATTTATTTCTAATGTTCTTCATTATTTGCTTTTAATTTATTTTTTACAATTTGCATTATTTATTTATTTTTGCATTTTTACACCATCCATCCCCTCACTTCCATAGGCAACTGTCACAGACCAGCATTTTCTTTATAAAAGATTGTCATTACTCATTCCCTGTACTGCCTGCCCATTATAGGTTCACAGTACCGCAAAGACCAGCATTCATTTTTTCAGTATTATTCCATTTACCCCGGAACACCTTGCCTACCATAGGCGCAAACCAGCATTTCTTTTATTAGGATTATTCCATTTTCCCCTTGACCCCACTGCCTGCTATAGGTGCACTCTACACCAGCATTCATTTTTTAAGGATTCATTATCCCCTGGACCATGCTGGCTGCCACAGGTGTCTCCCATTGAATGCACTTATAGCAAAATGTTACATCTGTATGTTGTTATCCTGATTGAAAATGAAATATGTTATGGTGATGTAGTCTGACTTGAATGGATACACTAACCACAAATTGTCTTTAAGATTCATAATTAAAAGAAATCTGCAAAAATTCCACTTTTCACTAAATGCTTTTTTTGCTTGTTTGCTTTTAGGCCATTCTGTGAAGTCAGTCAAGTGCAAAAGAAGCACACAGTACTGCCATACAGAAGGCTGGCACAAGGTGATATAACGACAAGATGTGAGTCCTTCAATCTCTTCCCCTTGTGCAGCTAAATGGCACTGCCAACTGACAGAGCTTGAAGATGATCACAAAGAAAGGTGCTGCCAAGAAAGTAGCCAGTAAGGAGGAGAAGAAGAGCAGATTTCATTTTTTTTTTTAGAGGAAATACATGTCTGCCGCACCATCCTCCAGCCAGCAAGGTGGGAACAGCAATCCTGCATCAACAGCACCACACCAACCTCAGCCCAAATCCATGCCTCTTAGCAAGGCAGCCACTGCAAACATGGTGATGAGCAGTTAGTCTGAATTGTAATTGTCTCAGCGTATAGCTATTACTCAGTTATTGCAGTGGACTGAGCAAAGTGGACAACAGAACAGCCAGCAAAAGTAGATCTTCCTAAAGGAGTAGCAGAACAGGAGGTTGAGCTTCTTTCTGAGCAAGATGTACCTGTTCTTGAACATTTGGCTTCCCAATCTCCAGCAAGAAAAAGGAAGGCTACTCCTATAGCTTCCCCAGGCCCCCCTTCTGATGATCTGGACATGGATTGGTCCCTGGCTGAATCCAAGACTCACCTTGAGAGACAAGGGAAAAGGAAAGTTCTTGAAACCTTTAGAACTATGGAAGAGGAGGATAAGCCAGTCCTTCATCTTTTTTGGGAGGAGTGGGATTTTTATAATTTGTGGCGGCCATCTGCCCAAAATGGAAGTTTCCAGTCGGACCTATTTTGATGATGTGCTGCAATTGGTTTGCAGCAGAGTTCTGTTCAAACTATCCACCTGATGACAGACATGTGAACTAGTTGTCAATCAATTGATTACATGTGAATCACTGTACACTGGATCTCTTCTATGGGAGGTTATGGAACAGCTATACATGTGTCAGTGCTGAAGAAACTTTTAAGGGCGTTTGGCTGTCTGCCATGTTTGCCATGGAGAAATCCCATACAGCTGCAAACATCTTGAAAGCAAGGTAATTGAATTGCTGCGATCCAGAGGTCTCAGAATTGAATTTGTTGCCAAGAACAATTACATCAATATAGTTAAGGCCAGGGCAGATGGTGGCTAATTCAGGGTCCTGTGTTTGGTGCATTGCATCAATCTGGTTGTGCAGGACTTTCTCAAAAAAGAAGATATAGTGCGTGATTTACATCTTGGCGGTGTTACCGCCAAACTGCTGCAGCGGTTAACCTGCGAAGACCTTCAAGTCGACGGTGTTACATGCACCATTTATAAATGTTACAATCCTGCAAGCAGTGTATTGGAAGTGGTTAGTGATTTGCTGATGAAGGGAGGACATTGCAGGACCCAATAAACAGCAGACAATGACAGTGGCTATGGAATACACGTAAGTCACACACACACTGTACCTTTGCCATACATGTTCCCATGCATAACATATGGCACACCACACCACATGCACACTATTATCCGTTGCCATTCCACCACAACACAACTTGTACTTGCCACAAACACACATTGACACACATCAATTACACAACATACACACACTAGTGATGCTGCACCTACACATGACACAACCACCAACACAAATACACACTCACCTACAGAAACACACTCACACATCACAAATACATACATCACAACAATGGCCACCACACTGCAAAACACCTATATGTTGCCAGCAACAACACAACACACCACACAACATATACCAAAACATCAATGCCATGTGCAAGTGGCACACATGCTAACATAATCACAGCACTCACTACACCTCCCTCCACCTCAACTAGCCAATTGCATTGCACACACACACACATACACATACTGAGTTATATACACAACTTGAAGCACAACATAACAGGTACAGGTCCCCTTGCAATGTGCACACATGGACTCAGTCGACCTGCATGATTATATAGTCATTGCTGTGCCAGCATTTATTTGGCAATGAATACTGACACCAAATAATATTTGTGTATGTGTGCAATTTGTGTTGTGTACCAGTGTATCCCCATTTGTTTTTATCCCACTCATGTCCCCGACACAGTAATTTTAAAAAAAATACTTTGACAGAAATATCTACAGTGGTTCAGAGTTCATGTGCAGTGATCCCCCAGTGTACACAGCAAATGCAGGTACCCTGCCTATGTGTCCAGCAACGGGGTCTTCGTTTTTTCTCTGAGGTCCAATGGCAGCTGTGACATAGTGTGTCCAGCCTGAAAAGGAAGTGGAATTAGGAAGGAAAGATGAGTTTTCACCACTTTTCTCCCCAAACTGCCAATTTAGACTTGAAGGCCAAACCACCATGTTTTGCTTGGTGGTGAGATGCGTCCAAATCTGCACAGTGGTAAGTGTGGCTGATGCTGGGGCCATGGAGGCAGATGGGAATCCTTGGAAGAGTCGGCGGGACCACAGGCAGGTTATCATACATAGGACCACCAACATCTAACATCTAAATCAGGTGGGGGTACTGCCGAGCTAGCGGATTGGGTTTCTGTTGGAAAAGTGGTGGCAGACCTGTTATGAACAAAATCTAAATCAAACCCATAATCAACAACATATTGACCATCTGCAGAAGAATTTGCACTCTTTTCAGGCATTCTTTTAAAGCTCAGAAGCAGATGAGGATCAATCAGAGTGTTAAAAGAGTACCAGGGAAAGCCCTCATGCAGGAGGTGCCAACACGTTGAAACTCAACCCATTACATGTTTCAACCTCTTTTTGAGTAGAACAGATTGATCAATAACTATGGCATTCAAAGAGGAGGAGATGTGGTTTGGAAAAGTGTGACCATGGATGTGAACAAATGGGGCCTAGTCACATTCCTGACACAGATGTTACTTCACTTTGAAGTTTTCACATGGGAAGTCAGCAAGGAGGACAGTTTGATAGGCCAAGCTATCATGTTGTTGTATGTGCTTCAGGACTAGTTAAAAAGGTCTCATAAAAGATGCAGGTGTGAATGAAAATGCAGAAGCACATGTCTTGGTTGAGAGCTTATTCATTCACTTGGCTGTTAGTACAAGGCTGCAAAGAGACATTGGCCCTCATTATGTCCCTGGTGGATGACGGTATTTTGGAGAAAGGCACCACCAAACCGCCAATGTACCACTCCTTCTGCCAGGGCGGTAACAGCCGCCGGGCTGGAGACGTTAGTCTCCAGCCAGGCAGCTGTCACTGTCCCACCCACGGGATTATGACCCCGCCCACCACCATAGTTTTTGTGGCAATCTTACCGCCACGAAAACCATGGTGGTAGGTACTATCAGTGCCAGGGAATTCCATCCATGACACTGTCCCCCTCCCCTTCCCCAGAGTTTCTCCTACCCTCCCCCTCCTCCTCCCAAATCCCCACCACATACACGTACATTCATGCACCAACATAAACATGCATACGCACACTCATACCCACATTCATACACGCATGCATACATACATTCACACACACATCAACACACACTGACATACATTCTAGCACAAGCGCATTCACACCACACAACATACACACACAACCTTTCATGCACACACACATTCCACACGCCAAACATCTGCATGCACCACACACAAACATACCACCACCCCCACCCACTCCCCTGTCAGAGAACCCGACTTACCTGCTTATAGAGGGTCCTCCAGCAGGAGACGGGACACGGCGCTGCTGCCAGCAGCAGCATACGCCAGCAGAATGCTGCCAGGCCATCAAGACCGTAGCTGGAATTCAGCCAGTCTTCTGCCTGAATTCCGGCTATGATCATAATATGGCGGATGGTAGGTAGCCACGGCAACGGTGTTTTGGTGGCCATCACTGCAGCGGTAGGCGGTCATTACTGCCAATGTCTTAATGAGGGCCATTGTGTCATCCAAAGAGTATATCTGTGCCACAATATTTGATCCACGGCACACAAAAATACTGGACACTTTCAGTCCTTGTTCAGAAGGGGATGTTTCACAATACAAGATGTAGATTGTTGAGCAAGCCAGAGTCCTGGAAAAAGAACAGCTGAAAATTAGAGCCACACTCCCAAGCAGAAGTTCTAGGGTGCCAGCTTTAACTTCGAAACCAATTGGTGTATTGGTATAGAAAGATGTACCAAAGGCCAGAGTTAAGCAGGCTGGCAACAAAGTATCTGGCTTGTCCAATAGCCAGGTTGACTGCTGAACTTGTGTTCAGTGCAGCAGACATAGAGGGTCATTCTGACCCTGGCGGCCGGTGGCCGCCAGGGCCACCGACCACGGGAGCACCGCCAACAGGCTGGCGGTGCTCCAATGAGCATTCTGACCGCGGCGGTTCAGCCGCGGTCAGAAGCGGAAAGTCAGCGGTCTCCCGCTGACTTTCCGCTGCTCATTGGAATCCTCCATGGCTGCGGAGCGCGCTCCGCAGCCATGAGGATTCTGACCCCCCCTACCGCCATCCAGTTCATGGCGGGAAAGCCGCCATGAACAGGATGGCGGTAGGGGGGGTCGCGGGGCCCCTGGGGGCCCCTGCCGTGCCCATGCCAATGGCATGGGCACGGCAGGGGCCCCCTTAAGAGGGCCCCAAAATGTATTTCACTGTCTGCCTTGCAGACAGTGAAATACGCTACGGGTGCAGTAGCACCCGTCGCACCTTCCCACTCCGCCGGCTCGATTACGAGCCGGCATCCTCGTGGGAAGGTCGTTTTCCCCTGGGCTGGCGGGCGGTTTACCTGGAACCGCCCCCCAGCCCAGGGGAAAACTCGTAATACCCGGCGCGGTCTTTTGACCGCGGCGCGGTAATTTGGAGGGCGGGATCCTGGTGGGCGGCCTCCGCCGCCCGCCAGGGTCATAATGAGGCCCATAGTTGTCACAGTGAGAAGGACCAGTTTCCTATCAAAAAATGTGGAGAGATGACCATGGTCAAAATGAACCAGCACTTCATACAACACAATTATACTGCTCCTGAAATAACACAGGAGGAGGATGAGGGTGATTGGTCAGACTCAAGTGTGTTAGCTGACCACCTCCCGGGCAATCCATCTGAGTTTTAGGACAAACTTACTTTCCTTACTGAGTAGGCCACCATAGAACTTTTCAATTGTTTTTTGTTGAACTGCTTTACAAAAATATAAAAATATAGCTAGTCGAACATTATGTTCATGTTTGAATTATGCAGTCCCATCATATTTAGGCATGTGTGTGGCCAGATTGGAATTGGGCCAGTGTGTAGTGAAGAAGCCTCCCCATTCCCATCAGGACATTGGAGACAATGCCTGCCACCCTCCCATGCCTATTCTTCTATTGTCATCACTTAGCAGGGCTGACCCGGAAGTTCACTTAATTTATAAGACTGCCAAATTCCAATGTATTGGTTGCATCAAAGAGGAGATAAAGTTGTGTACCTATGACTGTGCATGAATTGGAAGAGGTAACATTGCACCAAAGGGTGATATATTATTTGAATGATTGCAAGTGATGGCTGATGATTCGTGTGGTGGCAGACAATGAGGGAGGGTGTTCAGCTAATTTGTAAACTTAGACTTTTTGGGGGTCTAATGGGTGATCATTTTCCTGAAGATGATTGGTCCTTTGATGTTTACTGAGTTTACTTGTAAGGTCCACTCATTATTTTCTGGTTCTTCTGAGACCAGACCATTCAATTTGGTTAACAAACACAAATCTACCTATATAAAATAAAATACTAAATTTATGTTTCTCTTTTTCTTCTTCTTCAACAGCTGTGCATTATCAGTCAATCAGCAACATTTACAGAGCCCAACTTGTCACCCATAGGCTCTCCAGGTGCTAGCAGGGGACATGGGTCAATCGAAGATCCAGGTCTTGAGGGCATTCCTAAACTGAGCCAGTGATGGGGACTGCCTGAGGTGGAGAGGCATCGAGTTACAGGTCTGCGTGGCAAGGTAAGGAGAAGGATCTTCCTCCAGCCGTGTTTTTCCAGATCCTGTGGATCACACCAATGGTCAGTTGCACTGAATGGAGTTGCCTGGAGGGAGTGTAGAAGGAGAGGTGATGATTGAGGTAGGCAGGTCAAATGTTGTAGAGGTCCTTGTATGCATGGGGCAGGAGTTTGAAGGTGATATGTTTGCTGATGGGGGGCAGTGTAGATCTCTCAGATGGGCAGAGATGTGGCTGTGGCGAGGGATCTCCAGGGTCAGTCTGGCAGCTGTATTCTGAATCCTCTGGAGTCTTGCTTGAGTTTTTTTGTTGATTCTGGCATAGAGCGCATTTCCGTTGTTGAGCGTGCTGCTGACAAATGTCTGGGTGACTGTTCTCCTTGTGTCAAAGGGGATCCAATTGAAGATCTTCTGGAACAGGTGAAGGGTATGGAGGCATGAAGATGAGGTGGTGCAGACTTGGTGGGCCGTGGACAGTGATGCGTCAAAGATGATGCCAAGGTTGCGGGTGAGGTTGGTCAGAGTTGGGGCTGTTCTGAGGCAACTTGGCAACCAGTAGACATTTGAAGCTGAAGTGGTGGACCCCAGGCTGAGTACCTCTGTCTTGTCAGAGTTGAGCTTGAGGCAACTGTCCCTCATCCAGTCAGCAATAGATTCCACTCAGATGCGAAAGTTCTTTTTTTGCAGTTGATGATTTGTTGGTGAGATAGAGAATGACCTGTGTGGTGTCTGACAATCCTGGTGAGCTGGACCATGTAGATGTTAAAGAGGGTGGTGCTCAGGGAGGATCCATGGGTAACTCTGCAACTGGTTTCTGTCGGCTTCGAGGTGAAAGGTTGAAGCATGACTCTCTAAATTCTGCCAGTGAGGAAGGAGCGGATCCATTCCAGGGCATTGCCACAGATACCGGCGTTGTGCAGTCTGGTGCATAGGGTGGTATGGGAGATGGTGTTGAATGTGGCGGAGAGGTTGAGAAGTATGATGGCAGCTGTCCCACCTTTGTTCAGTAGAGTGTGGTTGTCATCTGTGGCTGCCAGAAGTGAGGTTCAGTGCTATAGTGGCTCCTGAATCTGGATTGGGAGGTGTTTAGGATGTGGTTGGCTTTGATAAACGGTGGCTGGGCGTTGATCGCTTTTTTGATGTCCTTGGCTGTAAAAGGAAGAAGGGAGATAGGTCTGTAGTTTTCAGCTCTGTAGGGTCTGTAGAAAGTTTCTTCAGAAGGGGCTTTATCTCTGCTTGTTTCCAAGTGACTGGGAAAGTGGCAGTTTTGATGGAGCAGTTGATGGTGCGGCATAGTTCAGCATCTATGACAGCACAGGCTAGACTGAAAATGTGGTGGGGGCATGGGCCCGAGGGTGCCCCAGAAAGAGTGGTATTCATAAGCTTGAGGGTGTCCTCTAGGGTGATGGAGGTCCAGTGCTCCAAGGTCGGTTGGTGATAAGTGTCCGAGGTGCTTTTGGGCATGGAGTTGGTCCTCTGCTTACAAATTCTTCATAAATGTCCTGGATTTTCTGGTGAAAAAAGAGGATAGGCTGTTGCAGAGGTCTTGCGAGGGAGGGATATCCGTGGTGACCGTGTCAGGATTTGTGAATTCCTTGACTATGGTGAAAAGTTCCTTGCAGTTTTGTACATTAGTGTTGAGACTCTCCAGAATGGCTGATTCCCTGGTTGATCTGATAAGATGTTGATAGGATGTAACGGCATCTTTAAAGGCCTTGTGGTCTGTAGTGCTCATACTGCTTCTCCACTTTCTCTTGAGTCATCTGCATGTGCTCTTAGATGCCTGGAGGTTGGAAGAGAACCAACTGGGTCTCTTGTGATGATGATTGCTGGTGGTTTCCATTAGGGGGGCTGAAGTGTTAGAGCAGTCGGTGATCCATTGGTGAAGGATGTGGGCTGAGGTGTTGGTGACTGTGGTGTCTGGTGGTGGAGAGTGACAGAGCGCTGTGGTGAGCTGGGCTTCTGTGATCTTGGTTCAAATCCTGCACAGTGTTGGTGCATTTCGACTGTCTTGGTGAAGGAGAAGTGGACTCAGTGGTGGTCAGTCCAGTAGAGTTCGGAGGTGTGTGAGAAGGAGATGTGGTTTCTGGCAAAGAGGTCAGGGTTGAGTGTGTGACCTGCTGAGTGCAGGGGGAGGTTAGCCAGCTGCTTAAGTCTGAGTGTGGCAAGGTTCTGCATGAGGGTGGCCATGTTTGTGTCACTGTGGTCGTCGAGATGAAAGTTGAGGTTGCCGAGGAGCATGTAATCCGTAGAGGTGAGGGCATGGGTGCGATGAAGCATGCCACTGCTTTGCTAAAGGGTGGGCAGAGTCCAGGGGGTCTGTAAATGAGTGCTCTTCAGAGGGTGGTGTTTGTATTAGTCTGGATCTGAAAGTGAAGGTGTTTCACGATGAGGGTTTAGATATCGACGCTGGATGTTAGGCAGAGTGTTTTTTTGTAGATGATAGCAACACCTCCTCCAGGCGGGCTGACAAGGTCTTGATGTATGATCTTGTAATCATCTGGGATTGAGGTGGAGATGTCCAGAGCTGAGGAGGCAGTGATCCAGAGCTCAGTGAAGAAGACAATGTTGGGGGCGATGGAGTCGAGGAGAAACCCAAACCTTCTATTGCAATGTTTGATGAGGGAGCAAGTGTTGAGTAGTTTTCATCTGAGATGTCCGAAGATCCTATTGGAGGGGTTATTTAGGGTATGAGGACTGGTAAAAGTGCAGTTGCTGCAAGAGAACAGACCTTGGGTATTCTTGAGTGAGGCACAGTGACAGGCAGCTGAGCCTCCAGTGTTAAGGGCATGCAGGGTCCTGACATTGTATTTGTGGGCAGAGCGGGGACTAGGGTCCGTGGCGCTGGGTGCAGTCCAGGCAAGGAGAGGCACAGATGGGCTTACCTTTGACATGCCAGTGGCATGTCCACTGCACACTGCCTTGCAGCGGCCACCATTAAGAAGGGGAGGGACAACGCAGGGGTTGCTCATCTGGGAGGCAGGAGGGGAAACACATTGGTGTGTGGGGGGCGGGGTCACAGGGGCAGCAGTAGCAGGGGAGACACAGGGAAACATAGAAAGGATGAAAATCAGTGACCCAAAGGCAAAAAGAGGATAAAAGAACAGAGAAAAGGCAACAGAGCAAAAAGGCATTAAAAGGGCACAGAAAAGAAAGAGGCAGCAGAGAGAGTGACAGAACACAACCACTTGGCCATCAGGGATGAGGCAGTGGCATGAGCCTGTGGGTGGAGGAGGTCTTAGACACAACAAGCCAGGCAGGGTCAGAAGGTGAAACACAGCAACAGCAACAGCAACAGATGGAGCTGCATGGGACAGAGAGGGCAACGCTGACCAGTGATCAGTGTATTTGTTCTACTCACTGCGCTGAGACTGTCAGGTATGAGGTGCAGGCGGGAGGCTGTGGAAGGAGGGCCTCAAAACACAACAATCCAGGCACGCTCAGAAGGTGAAAGACAGTAGCAGCAACAGGTTAAGCTGTATGTGGTTAGAGAGGCTAATGCTGACCAGAGGTCAGTGAAGTCACTCTACTCACTACACTTCTTCCAGTAAGAAGGTTTGCTCAGCTGGGAGGTGGGAGGGGAGAAACACATTGCTGGGAGGGAGGTGGACCGCAGGGTCAGCAGCAGCAGGGGAGACCTGGGGAAACAGAGAAAGGAGGACAAAAAGGAAAAAAGACAAAAAGAGAATAAATGAACAGAGGAAAGGCAACAGAGCAAAAGGCAGAAAAAGGGCACAGAAAAGACAGAGCACAGCAGAGAGAGGGACATATAGCAACCACTAGGCCACCGGGGATGAGGCGCACGCAGGAGCCTGTGGGTGGAGCAGGGCCTCAAACACAACGAGCCAGGCAGGCTCAGAATGTGAAAGGCAGCATCAGCAACAGATTGAGCTGTGCAGGGGGAGTGAGGCTAACGCTGGCCAGAGATCAGTGAAGTTGCTCTACTTCCCGTGCAGAGACCGCCATTAAGAAGGGGAGAGAGAATGGAGGGGTGACTCAGCTGGGAGGCAGGGGGGCGGGAGGGTGGGAAACACGGAGATGATAGGGGTCGGGCTGCAGGGGCAGAAGCAGCAGGGGAGGGGCAGGGAAACAGAGGTAGGAGGATAAAGAGGCAAAAAGAAGATAAAAGAACAGAGGAAAGACAGCATAGCAAAAAGGCAGAATAAGGGCACAGAAAAGGCAGAAGGCAGCAGAGAGAGGGACATAATACACACACTAGGCCACCAGGGATGAGGGGAAGGCAGGAGCCTGTGGGTGGAGCATGGCCTCGAACACAACAAGCCAGGCAGGCTCAGAAGGTGAAAGGCAGTAGTAGCAACAAGTGGAGTTGGGCGAGGGGAGCGAGGCTAATGCTGACCAGAAGTCACTACAGGTCTATCTCACTCAGGTCTGGGGACATGGGATGTAGTTGGACTAATTTGTTACCTGGAGTACTGAGGAGGTGGGAAAGACTCAGGTTAGGACTACCTAAACAGCCAGACGAAGGAAGTTATAAACATCAATGGGAAACCATGATGATGATGATGACTCTAAAGCCTAATCCACTCTGTGGACTGAAGGGAGGTGCATTGATTTGAGACATGCGGCTGAGTGTGTGATGGTTCATATGTGAAACTCCTCTTATGTGGTGTGGTCAGTGGGCCTGTTGCATGTAACTGGAGACAGACTTGTGATGCCACATCATCACATGATGCACACACTGAGATAAATGTTATGATGACAGTTGTGACATTGATCATCCCAACACATGCAGCTATTTATCAGTTATTGGTTGCAAATTATGCTCACTTCTCAGTTAATCCATTGCACAGGACATAACATTAAATGAATGATTGCATCAGTCTATGCTCTTGTTCTGCCTCTGAGTCTTCTTGGTACACTCTTCAAGCACCTTACCTTCTGTTGTTTTCCTTCACCTTACAATATATTTTCTGTTTACAATCCACAGGCATTTTCTTCTCCTGCATGAAGGATGAATGCTCCATATTACTCCTGCTTACCTTACTGGACCGGTGCAGAGAAGGCACCCAAGAGTGATGGACATTCCAAGAAGAATGCAAATGCATCACTCAATTTGTCAATTCAGTATATTCTTTTTTTTTTCAACCATGTGAATTTTTAAAACTCAATGGGTTCACGTCACCCCTCCATAATTTGTATCTTTCAAACCCAGATGACAGAACATTTAGATATCTAATAATAACTTGGGTCGCTGCGGTTGAAGAACTGTTTGCAGTGCATTTAACTGAACTCTGTTATACTCATTCCTTTGTTTCCTTCCAAAACAGATTGATGATGAGGTGCTTCTCATGATCCTGATGAATATTGCTGTTGTGTTGTGTAATGGTTGTCTTTGTCACACCTTTCCCCGAATCCCCTTTCCCGTCCATTCATCAAACCACTAAACCTATACCTCTAGGCTTTGTGGTTAATTTAGGCATGACTTAATTTACACTATAAAGGAATCACATACTTGGTGGGGGGGAGGTGTGGTGAAAGTAACATCAAATCACTGCAGGATCTCCTATTACCTGAACAATAGCCCACACCTGCCCCACTTACCCTCCCACGCATAAAAGGGATACATATTTTAGATCTAGAACATCATTCATCAACATCATTTTTCAGGCTTATGTTGCATAAATGCTTAACCTTGTTGACACCACTCCTGACTCTGAGTCCACTTCCCCTGACTTGAGGATTTCATATCTTTACTTTTGATTAAATACTACCTCCCATTACTTAGAAGAAGTTACTATTGCTGGTTTTTGTAATAATATCAGATATTCTTTTCTTTTTGGTTCATGGTGGTAATTGCCTGCTCTGTGTCTTTGTAAGGCTATGATATAAATACATAACACACTAACTAACGTGTTTTTCTTTCAATTTAGATGCCTATGATGGATGTAGGAAAGTACCATCTTGCCTGTTACCCCCATTTTACTTGGGTGTATGTGTGTTTTTGCCTGTGTCACTGGGATCCTGCTAGCCAGGACCCCAGTGCTAATAACTTATGCCCTGTATATGTTCCCTGTGTGGTGCCTAACTGTATCACTGAGGATCTGCTAGCCAGAACCTCAGTGTTTATGCTCTCTCTGCTTTTAAAATTGTCACTGCAGGCTAGTGACTATTTCACCAATTCTGATTGGCACACTGGAACACCCTTATAATTCCCTAGTATATGGTACCGAGGTAGCCAGGGGATTGGGGTTTTAGGAGATCCCTATGGGCTGCAGCATTTCTTTTGCCACCCATAGGGAGCTCAGACAATTCTTACACAGGACTGCCACTGCAGCCTGAGTGAAAGAACATCCACGTTATTTCACAGCCATTTTACAATGCCCTTAAATAACTTATAAGTCACCTAAATGTCTAACCCTCACTTAGTGAAGGTTAGATCCAAAGTTACTAAGTGTGAGGGCACCATGGCACTAGCCAAGGTACCCCCACATTGTTCAGTGCAATTTCCCCGGACTTTGTGAGTGCGGGGACTCCATTATATGTGTGAACTACATATAGGTCAATACCAATGTGTACATTCACAATGGTAACTCAGAACATGGCCATGTAACATGTGTAAGATCATGGAATTGTCCCCCCAAGCCAAATCTGGTATTGGGGGCCTATCCCATGCATCCCCGGGGCTCCAGCATGGACCCCGGGTACTGCCAAACTAACTCTCTGGGGTTTTCTCTGCAGCTACTGCTGCTGCCAACCCTCAGACAGGTTTCTGCCCCCCTGGGGCCTGGGCAGCCCAGTCCCAGGCAGAACAAAGGATTTCCTCTGAGAGAGGGTGTTACACCCTCTCCCTTTGGAAATAGGTGTTAAGGGCCAGAGAGGATGGTGCCCTCCTTGCATAAACCAGTCTACACTGGTTCAGGGATCCCCCAGACCCTGTTCTGGTGCAAAACTAGACAAAGGAAAGGGGAGTGACCACTCCCCTGTCCATCACCACCCCAGGGGTGGTGCTGAGAGCTCCTCCAGTGTGTCCCAGACCTCTGCCATCTTGAATGCGGAGGAGTGAGTCCACAATGGAGACCTCTGAATGGCCAGTGCCAGCAGGTGACATCAGAGACCCCTCTTGATAGGCTCTTACCTGGTTAGGTAGTCAATCCTCCTCTGAGGGATATTTAAGGTCTCTCCTGTGGGTTTCTCTTCAGACAACGGATGCAAGAGCTCACCAGAGCTCCTCTGCACTTCTCTCTTCAACTTCTGCCAAGGATCAACCGCTGACTGCTCCAGGATGCCTGCAAAACCTCAACAAAGTAGCAAGAAGACTACCAGCAACATTCTAGTGCCTAATCCTGCTGGCTTTCTCGACTGTTTCATGGTGGTGCATGATCTGAGGGCTGTCTGCCTTCAGCATGCACTGGAAGCTAAGAAGAAATCTCCTGTGGGTCGACGGAATGTTCTCCCTGCTAACGCAGGCACCAAACTTCTGCATCACCGGTCCTCTGGGTCCCCTCTCATCTGTTCAGGTGCTTCTGTGGGTGCTTCTTGCTTCTGCATGAGCTTTCTCTGTTGCTGAGTGCCCCCTCTGTCTCCTTCTCCAAGGGGTGACCTCCTGGTCTTTCCTGGGCCCTGGTAGCACCCAAAATCTTCAACGTGACTCTTCCAGATAGCAAAACTTGTTTGTGGTCGTTCTGCGTGGAAACAACTCTGCATTCTCCAGCACGTCATGGGACATCTTCTAACCAAAGGAGAAGTTCCTGGCACCTTCTGTTGTTGCAGAATCTTTGGCTTCTTCCACCCGGAGGCAGCTCTTTTGCACCTTCATCCAGGGTTTAGTGGGCTCCTGCCCCCACTGGACACTTGCGTTACTCTTGGACTTGGTCCCCTTCCTTTGCAGGTCCTCAGGTCCAGGAATCCATCTTCAGTGCTTTGCAGTCAGTTGTTGCCTTTACAGAATCCCCTATCTTGACTTTACTGTCTTTCTGGGGTAGTAGGGTAACTTTACTCCTACTTTTCAGGGTCTTGAGGTGGGGTATCTTGGACACCCTTAGTGTTTTCTTACACTCCCAGTGACCCTCTGCACACTACACTAGGTCTGGGGTTCTTTTGTGGTTCGCATTCCACTTTTGGAGTATATGGTTTGTGTTGCCCCTAGGCCTATTGTCTCCTATTGCATTCTATTGTGTTCTACAGCAGTGGTTCCCAACCTTTTGACTTCTGTGGACCCCCACTTTATCATTAATGAAACCCAGGGACCCCCACTGAATTATCATTGGAATCCCGGGACCCCCACTGAGCCATTACTGAAAGCATGGGACCTAATTTGTCAATATTTGTTAATATTTTTTAATTTTCTAAGCAGTCGCGGACCCCCTGAGAAGGCTTCGCGGACCCTTAGGGGTCCCCAGACCACAGGTTGGGAACCACTGTTCTACAGTGTTTGCACTTATTTCTAAGTGTTTTACTTAACTGATTTTGGTTTGTGTGTATATTTGTGTATTTTAATTACCTCCTAAGGGAGTATGTCCTCTGAGATGCATTTGGCATATTGTCACTAAAATAAAGTACCTTTATTTTGAGTAACTCTGATTATTGTCTTTCTTATGATATAGTGCTATATGATATAAGTGGTATAGTAGGAGCTTTGCATGTCTCCTAGTTCAGCCTAAGCTGCTCTGCTATAGCTACCTCTATCAGCCTAAACCGCTACAACACTACTAATCTACCAATAAGGGATAACTGGACCTGGCACAAGGTGTAAGTACCACAAGGTACCCACTATAAACCAGGACAGCCTCCTACAATGGATAATCATTTTCATGAATCCTACAGTTGAAACTCACCTATGTAGGAGTGGGACCTCCCTTGTTGTGAATGTGATGCCTTTACTGTCAGTACACTAGCCTACAACTACCACCACCAAGATTAACAAGGTACCTTGTTAATCCCTGCAGTAGGTTTTGGAAGATTGAGAGAGGTAGCAACCATTGCTTCATCTATTCAGGTAAGAAAACTGTGGAGTGAAGTTAACTAATTTAGTAAGTAACTAACTTCTACTGCATATAAGAACTTTGATTTTCCTTGTTTGTCAAGGTTGATCTAGGCAATGTAGTCAATGACAGCACACCCCTCCCCCGAATGGTCATTTATATAGTTTCATAGGGTAGTAGGATAAATAGATTTTAAAAAACAGGCTGTGCAAAAAGGCAGCAGTGCAAAGTAAAAGTAAAACACAAAAAATTACTTCAGGCATAAAGGATCAGAAGAATATATTTCCCTTTACTTTCAACAATGTAAATCAATCTTATAAAACCCACCCTCTCTACTCACAACAGGTCCACCTTTCTTCTCTTACAAATCACCCCGTCCCCAACCAATGTCCAAAACAATTTCCAATCAATACTAGTGCAACAAAATCCAAAGTGCAATCTCCCAGTCCATTTCCAATTCCCATCCTCTCCACCCACAAAAAAAGTCCCTCCCACCAAAAATGTTTTTTAAAAAGGGGTTAGAAGAGCGTGTTCTCTATGTAAGTCTGGAGCTCCTCCTGGTTTTCCTCTAGGCGTGCCATCCAAGGACTCAGCTGTGCCAATTGGTACAGGATACGGTGTTGAAATTGGTAGTCTGGGAGTAAAGGAGCAGCAGTGGTGGTTGCATGGGTGGCTGTCAATGTTTCCAGAAGGTTGCAAGTGCTGTTGGCTGGCTGGAAAAACTGGGGCATTGGGCAACGGCAAATGCCTCAGCCATCTCCTCCTCCACAATCACCAGCCATTAGTACTCGGAGCCCAGATGGCCTCTAACCTCTGCCGCTATCAGATATAAACATCTTGTCTGCCATAGGTAGATGGTGGGAAAAACGATGCACTGCTGTAAAGGGAAAGGAACGGAATATATAGATTGTATTTGGCACATTTGTCAGAGTATCCCATCAGCAAAACTTGAAATCAGGCACTTAGGTGGTCATTATGACATTGGCGGTGAGTGATAAAGTGAGAGTAAGACTGGTGGTAATTACTGCCAAATTATGACCATGGCGGTGATAACTCCCATAGACAGACAATGTCCACACCAACTGCCAGGGTGTAAACACCACTTGCCATGGCGGTAGCCATCAACAGCCAGGTGGAAGACAAGGTACTACCCACCATATTATGCTAGAACACACCACCACGATTTCCGGGGCAGTATCAAAGCTATCAAAAGCCTGGTGCAAACACAACACAGAAGACCAAAGACACACCATTAGAGACACAGAGAAGATCAACACTGCCATGGAAACAGAACTGCAGGTCTTCCTGATGCTTTTCCATGCCATGCTCCATCTGGAACACCAATGCCTACGAAGGCGATGACAGTGAGTACAGCCGCCTAGAACACAACGGAGGAAGGGAGGAAAAGGAGAGTGACACACACACGCACAACACACACCAAACACACAACCAGCTGCAGACGAAAACAATGTCACAGGACCCACATCATGATAATGCAAGGACAACAGTAAGGCAGAATTGAAAATGCATTCCCATGGGAACAACCACCATCAGTACCAAAGTGACAAATATTATACCTGAACCATTGTCCAGAAAGAGCCAATGCCCAGTCCAAAGTTCAAAACTGTGCAGGAACAACATGGTGGAAGTAGGCAGGCACCTCAATGGGAAGAGGGGTGGGGGCACCTCAGCTGAACAGGAGAACCTGCTCACTGGTTCTGGAGGGGGCTCCATGCCAATTTCCAAATGCTGGGCAGTGCAAGGTCACAGTCAATGAAGTGGGAAACTTGCCCACTGCTTCTTGAGGGGGCTCCCTGTGCAACAGTCCTTGGATGGTGGCCTACATGCCCTCTGCTGGAGAGGAGGGCTGAATTGTCTCTGCTGGGGAGGTGTCCCCTGTGCAGCCACTGCTGGAGGTAACGGTTGCATTGTTTCTGCTGAAGGAGGTGTCTCCTGGGCAGCCTCTGCTGGAAGTGAGGGCTGCATTGTCTCTGCTGGGGGAGGTATCTCCTGGGCTGCCTCTGCTGGAGGTGAGGGCTGGTGTGTCTCAGCTGGAGGTGAGGGCTGGTGTGTCTCAGCAGGAGTTGAGGGCTTCTTGCCTTTCATTGGCGGTTGAGTGGGAACCATTCCTATCATTGATGGTTGAATGGGAACCTCTTCTGTCATTGGTGATTGAGTGGGAACTGCTGCTATCCTTGATGGTGGAGTGGGATCCTTCCCTTTCGTGGCTGGTGGAGTTGGATACTTCCCTTTCCTGGCAGGTGGAGTGGGATCCTTCACTTTCTTGCCTCAACGACTAGGAGGTGCCTCGACTGTCCCCGTGGACTGTTTGGCTGAGGTGCTGGACTGGGTCATTGGGACCCTGCTTTTACTGGCAGGAGGTGGGAGGGAGAGGGAAGAGGTCAATTTGGGCAAGGAAAAGCTTCTTAGGGATAGTGGGGTGGGATGAGGGAAGAGGGATGGGAGTGGAAGTTGAGGGAGTGGTTGTTGGAGGAGTATGTCTGATGGGCCTGGGTGCAGGTGCATGGGTATGCTGATGTGAGGTGGATGGCTGTTGGGTTTCTGAGTGCCTGTGTTTGTGTCTCTTAGGTGGAGGGGGCAGACAGGGTGGAGGAGGACACTGGAGATGCATGGATGGATATTGTGGAGGTGTCTGCTATTGAGGTGTGTGTGCTGCTTGGTGTGGTGATGGTTGTGCTGGCTGTTGAAGCAGTGCATTCAGGTGTGAGTGTGGATGTGATTGTGAGAGAGGAGGAGGAGGGGAGACAGTGGAGGCAGTGGATGGTGTTGTGTGTACAACTGTCTATTGTTTGTGTGAGTGTTTGTGGCTTGAAGTTTGGTGTTTGTCTGTGCCACTCTTGTGTGATGTTTTGTGTGCATGCTTGTCTGTGTATGCATGGGATAGGTTGGGTTTGAGGAGACTGGGACTGGGAAGTGGTAGTTGGAGGGGGGAAGGTAGGACCAGGGACGCTGGCTGCCATCAGAGAGGAGGCCAGACCCTGAAACAATCTCTGTAGGGCCGCCAAGCCACCATGAATGGCCTCCAGAAATGCTTTGCATTGCTGCATCTGGGATGCCAGCCCCTGGATGGTATTCACTATTGTTGACTGCCCTACAGAGATGGATCTCAGGAGGTCAATAGCCTCCTCACACAGGGCAGCAGGGCTCACTATGGCAGGGCCTGAGGTGAAGGAGATGCCCACCCTTCTGGGTGAACGGACATGGGCAACTCTGTGAGGGACTAATGGAAAGGCATTGTTGGTAAAGGGTGGAGGCTGAACCTGGATCTGGGTTGGTCCCAGAGGTATCCGCCACCACTAGGGAGCTCACATCGGAGGAGGAACCAGAGTCAGTGTTGTCACCTCCTGTCTCCGTTGTGGTGCTCCCCTCGCCCTCTGTCCCACTGGTTCCCTTGGCGTTGGTGGGGTCTGCCTCCTGGGTCCCGTGGGATGCAGCTCCCTCAGTCGCCAATGCCCCTGCTCCTCCGCCAGATGATGGTAATGCACACATGGACAGGATGACAGAAGAAAAAAGGGGGGGAGAGAGAGAAAGAGAACACTAGGTCTGTTACAACTCCAACACCACAGTTGGCATACACATTACACACACAGGGTTCAGGATTGAGCACTATGCACCACACTGGCAATCAATTGGCTAGGTGCCACAGCAAGATGAGGGTCAAACACTGCCAACTGCAGCCCTCCTGGGACCCACTAAGCCCTGTCTGACATGGAATACAACCTAGCTAGGTTTCCTGACTTTCTACACATCCATTAGCCTTGAGCTGGGTCACGCTGCAATGTCTGACCTGGCATTAAGGGGCACCCACTGACTCACAACCACCACCCGGATCCCATGCTACCTAACAATGATTGCAGTTATGCCCACTGTACTCACCCCCCTGTGGCTGCAGTGATGCCCTCAAGCGACCCATCCAGGTCTGGGTAGGCCACTGCCAGTATGCGGGCCATTAGGGGGGTCAGGTTCTGACAGGCCCCCCTTCCTCATTGGGAGGCCATCCCCAGCTGGGCCTCCGTAGACTTCTGTGCCCAACGTTTCAGGTACTCTCACCTTTTCCGACAGTGGGTGCTCCGCCTGGTGTAGACCCCCAGGTTCCTCAGTTATTCGTGATGGCACGCCACAATCCCTTCTTCTGATAGGTGCTGATCTGCAAAGAAAATACAGATGGAAGGACACCATTACACGTACAATCCAGCCAGTCACATATGTGGCCCACAATCCCATTTCCATCTCCGTTGGCACACACATCACCTGGTGCCCGCCATGTACACTGCCAACAGACCTACCACCCCCAAAATTACACGATGCTTGCACACACATCTCCATGCTACCTTGGCACATGCATGGTGCCTAAGGTGTACTCACCTGTTGATCTGGAGACTCATACAGCAGTCCATACTGGGGTAGGACTCCTTCCACCAAACGCACCAACTCCTCTGAAGTGAAGGCAGGGGCCCTTTCCCCGGTCACATGGGCCGTGGTAGGTTTCAGACAAAGGTCACAGCAGCACATGTAGTGTAGGTGTTTTCATGTAGGAAGGCAGGAATCAAGTGAGGATTTAGATAGAAAATGGTGGTCACGTCCGCAGTGGTGTACACCGTCACCGCTGATCCCCATTGGCCACTGTACTCCATAGAGCTCCATATTAGCCCATGAAGAATGGCACGGCGATGCGAGACCGCCTCCCACCATGACGCCCAACATCAGCAGAGTTACCTCACTTCCACCTGTCCCTAGATACAGGACAGGTGATCACCATTTAATGGTGGTGGACAACATTCAGATAATCCATAACTGCATCATTGATGATGATTGCACGTACATTGCCATTCGAACTGTCCAATCACAATAATGCTATATGTACATTGAGGTGGTGGTTCCATTGTTCAAATTGTGACAGCCTACTCACTCTTGTGTCCCTTAGATACCTACCACTGGAGATGAATAGGAGGAGGAAGCAAGTTCCCATGTATAGACCCCTTGTAGACTTGGCTACACTGGAAGACAGGCACATAATACTCATCTATAGACTGGACAGGGCCACAATCACAGAGCTGTGTGCCCAATTGGAGCCTGATCTGATGTCAGCTATCCCTCAACCCACTGGGATCCCCCCTCTTGTGTAAGTTCTATCAGTGCTCCATTTCCTGGCAGATGGTTTTTTCCAAGCGGCAGTGGGCTTTGCAGCAGGTATGTCACAGCCTGTGTTCTCAGTCGTGCTGCAAGAGTTCTGTCTGCCTTGGCCAAAAACATGTGCAGCTATATTGCTTTCCTCCAGGTGGATGATTTGTCCACTGTGAAGGCAGGATTCTATGGAATGGGACATATATCCAATATTATTGGGGCGATTGACGGAACACATATTGCTTTTGCCCCCCCCCCACCAAAATGAAGAGGTATTCAGGAATCTGAAGAGTTCCCACTCACTGAATGTGCAAATGTTGTGCTTGGCAGAGCAGTACATCTCCCACGTCACTGCCAAGCATCCTGGGTGAATGCATGACACCTTTGTTCTGAGGAATAGGAGCATCCCACAGCTGATGACACAACTACAGAGGAACAGAGTGTGGCGAATAGGTGAGCCTGAGTGCCCAACCAATGTATGTCAATGTATGCCTTCTGGTGTTAACCCCATGCCATTGTGTAAGGCTAATGTTTGTCCCTAAATACTTGCAGGTGGCTCAGACTACCAAAACCTATCATAGCTCTTGACCCCAGTGAGGAATGCCAGGAAAGGGGCTGAGAATCATTACTATGATGCACATGGGCGAACCAGAAGAGTTATCGAAAGGACTTTTGGCCTCCTGATGTGCCTTATCTGCAGGAGGAGGAGACTGGAAATGTCCCTGTGGCAGCAGTGGACCCTGAGGACAGTGAGGATGAGGAGGAAGAGGATGAGGATGTGGACAAAAGAACATCAGTTATACGTCACTACTTCCAATGACACACAGGTGAGACAGTGTAACTGACCATTCCTCTATGACTATTGTTTTATCTGTGTGGCTGTAGAAGGATGGCATTCACTTCCTTTGCATCTCAACTTACTGTCACCTATGGCTTCTCATTTTGCAGATGTTCATGATATTACAACAGTGTACTGATTTGATGACTATAGAAAGCTACGGGTCATTAATCGTTTGCTATCACAGTTTTCAGATCATTTGCACATGATGTGACTGTTTCCATAAATGCACATTTTCATCACATAAAACATTATCAGTCAAGTTGTGTTCAAGGGTGTTTATTGTAGTACAAATAATTGATGGGAAGGTGCAATGGAATAGGGTGATAGTAGAGGAAAGTCCAGGGTATGGTTCCATTCTGTTTGTAGCACAGGTCCAGTGTCCAATGTCCATAGGAAGGGGAGCAAAGGCAGTTCAAAGTGGACAAGGTGACAGAGTGGGACACAAGGGGGACATTCAGGAGGGTCTTATTTCCTGGCAGTCATCTTGGTCTTGGCAAGTGTCTCTGGCTTCTGTCTGGGTCGCAGGGAACATTTGCAGGGTGGATCACCTAATGCAGGGGGAGGGGTGTTGGTGACCTGTGGGTCCTGTGGCAGGGCCTCCTGCCCACTAACTGCAGCAGAAGTGGAGGGCTGGTGAGTAGGCTGGCTAGTGGTAGGGGCCTGCTGGTGTGCTGTCCATTCCCTCATGATGTTGGCCATGTCTGCCAGCACCCCTACTATGTAGATCATGGTGGTCTTGAGGGCCTTCAAATCCTCCCTGATCTCCTGATGGTGTTCCTCTTGCAGACGCTTGTTGTCCTGCATGGTGGTAAGGATCTGGCCCATCTTGACCTGGGATTGTTGGTAATCCTCCAGGACATTAGTAAGTGCCTCCTGGAGAGTCGGTTCCCTGGGCCTGTCCTCCCCATGGTGCACAGCGGTCCTCCAAGTGTCCCTGTACCCCTGTCTCTCTGTCCTCTGAACAGTGTGCCCACTACCACTGACCCCAGGGCCCTGTTTGTCTTGGCTGTGAGGTGTGGACTGGGGTCCCTGTACAGGTGGGCACACTGCTGATTGACGTGTCTTAGGGACAGAGGTGTGGGGACATTGGGTGGGTGCTGTGGTGTTGAGGGGAGGCTCTGTTGTGGACTGTGAGTGAGCTGGGGTGGCCAACTGGCCAGTGGTCCCTGAGGGGCCAGGTCGTTCATCCAGATACTGAAGTCCAGAGTTACTGTCATCACTGGGGGCATATTCTGTTGGGGGACTGGTTAGACGTGGCACCTCCTCTCTGCTGAGATTGGCTGGTGCACCTGTGGGGATGTAAGTGATATATTATGCCTCATGTCCGTGGCTTTCCCTCTATCGTGCTTTTGTCCTGCCACCTTTGTTTGTATATGGTGATTTATTGTGGGCTTGTCAGTTCTCCATGCTGTTCATGCTTTTGTGATGGGTGTCCATGCATTGGTATAGCATTCAGAGCTAGGCATTGGGGTTATTAAAATGTGTAGGTACAGTGTGTGGGATGGAGTGGAGTGATGGGTGTGAGGGTGAGGGGGTGTGATGGCATGCAGTTATGGGGGCTGATAAGTAGCAAATCTTGACTCATCAGTGTCCAGTCCTCCGGCACCTCCAGTGAGTCCTTCAGGATGCAGGATTGCCAGAACTTGCTTCTCCCATGCTGTGAGTTGTGAGGGAGGAGTTGGGGGTCCACCGCAAGTCCTCAGTATGGCGAGCTTGTGCCTTGCTGCTACGGAATGTACCTTCCCCCGTAGGTCGTTCCACCACTTCCTGATGTTGTCCCTTGTTCTTGGATGCTGCTCCACGGCGTTCAGTCGGTCCATGATTCTGCGCCATAGCTCCATGGCAATAGATATTTGCTGTACCTCTGCTACAAACAGCTGTGGCTCTACCCTGACCATTTCCTCCACCATGACCAGCAACTCCTTATCAGTGAAACGGGTGTGCAGTAGTGGGGACATGGGTGCTGTGTGGTGTGTGTTGGTGAGAGGGTGTTGAGTAATCTGGGGTGTGAGATGTGGGGTGCGTGACGGATGTGTGTGTGTTTGTGGAGTGTGTATGTATAGTTGTCTCAGTGGTCTTGGTTTTAGTCTGGTGGTAATAAATGGTGTTTGTAAAGGGTTGTGGGTAATGTGGGAGTACGTTTTATTGTGCTGTGGGTGGTTGGGTATGGTGTGTGTATGAGTGTCAGGTGTGTGATTTCAGTTTAGGCCAGTGTAGTGTTGTTTTGTATTTGGGTGTCCATTCTGAGCGTACCAGTGTGTACTGCCAATGGTTTACCGCTGATGAATGTCCGCCGTGGTGATTTGTGGGTCATAATGTGGTGGGCATCATTTTGTTGACGTAACGCTATAGGTGTTGGTACCCACACTTTACCACTGACCTTTGGGCTGGTTGATTTGTGTATGTGGCAGTATTCTGTCGGATTGATTTGTTTGAGTAATAATATGGTGAATGGATATCCGCCACCGGGGTGGTATGTTGGCAGCTGTCACTACGGCGGTAAGGGGGATTTACCGCCAATTTCACAATGAGGGCCTTAGTCTCAATTTACTCTATAGTCTATCCCTCCAACACAAATTATTTCCAACAAATACAGTTGCTTTGCACTTAGGAAAGTAAACTGCAGGGTGAGTTAGAGCAATTAGGCTAGGTAGGTATAAGTTCTGCTATAGACTAGTGGGGTGTCATTGATCATCATTATTTGCCTAAGCTTTGACTTAGTCAGTCACTGTAGTTGATTAATGTCAAAAAAGAAAAGTTTGAACAGGTGTAAATCTCTTATGGAAGCCGTGAAATATATGAATCACTTTGCCAGAAAAATGTGGCACAAGCCAAGAATGGATTTTTCAATTGTTTTGGAAGACTGAACTTAGGAGAGTATAAAGGAGTGAAGTACTAGGAGGTGAATGCACTGAAAACTTTGAAAATCGTGCATTAACTGAAGCAGACACACATTGCACAGCCAACACTGTTGTGCCAAATTGAACAATGCTTCAGTTAGGTCATGAGTGGCGAAATGCCCTGGGCAGGGAGGTGATGAATGATGATGGGTGAGATACATATCTGCTTCACTTAACAAATACAGTGAGTCAATGAATTAGACAAAAAATTAAAATGTTCCTCACTTTGAACCTAAGCTTTGATAAAACCAAGCAAGCGCAGTAAGTGATCACACTCCTCTCCAGAAGCGCTCCCTTTTTTCTTCAGCCAAGCAATTATCCATTCATTCTTTCATTGTTCTATTCACCCTTTGATATCCACCATATGAGCTTTACATTCTCACATCCAGTCTTTTACCATTCCAATTCATCCATCCATCCCTTCACCTATCAAGCCTTTCAACCATCCTTTGCTTTTATCCATTCATTTACTCAACCATTCATCCTTTCACCCACCCACCATTTTACCATCCTTTAACCCATCAGAGCATCCTTTCACCCACCCACCCTTCCACCAACCCATTCATCTTTTCACCCATATACCTTTTCATCCATCATCCATCCCTTCACTCACCCATGCATCCTATCAAACATCTATGCATCCTTTCACCCACCAGCACATCCTTTTACTCATCTATCATTTTATCCAACCTTTCTTTTAACTTTCCATTCTACTTTCCCTTTTCAATCACCCATCATTTTTAGCATTCATTAGAAGTTTTTGTCTGCTGAGTTGCAGATAGAAGAGGTCATTAAGAAATCAACCCAGCTGTAGCTGCTAAAACAGGGGGGGGGGGTGGGGGGTTCACAAAACCCTTGCAGTGAATATACTTGCAATTGCTAACAAGCAAGCAATATGATTTGTCATCACCCTTCTCTGCTGCCCCTGGGACTCCTCCTCCAACCGCCGCTGTGCCTGCTTCATTGGCACTGCTGCTGGACCCGGCACTGCTGGTCAATGTGGCTGGAAAAAACATAAGACATTTTAGATGCCAGATACCGCTCCCTTTGTTAAATTATTTAACAAAATACATCTGCAATATATCACTAGAGTTTGGTTAGTAGTATCTTCAATCAAAATAGTCACTTTGGACATTTTCTTCTTCGACAATGTTAGAAGAGCCAGGTAGCCAAGCCAACGAAAACATTTTGTAATGGAGAAGCAGAACTATGATGACTCTGAGTCATGGAAATGCAATGAAGTGATAGAATAATTGGTCAATGAAGGACATATCGTCTTGGTTTGCAAATGAAATGAGACCGTCCTCATTCTACTTTTCACACAGGCTGCACTGTTATCAAAACTGCTGGTATGCAACTGTATAAATGAATGATAATATATACAACACAATGTTGGGGGGGTTGACCATGACCATGGCCACCCCCTCAATTTACTGTTTGAGCAAGAGCAAGAAAAATAAAGCCTTCTCAACAAACATGCATAGAATAGCTTCCATGAGCATGAAGTTTTCACAGTAGAGTACCTGTCCTAAAATCTGTTCTCTTAGGGCCTCATTACAAAGTTGGCAGGCTGCCTGTTGGCCCACCAGCCCCATGGAGAAGAGACTGATGCAGAGTTGGTGGTCTCCCCCTGGCCGGTTACAAGGTTTCCACTGGGATGACCAGTGGAAATCTCATGTATCTGATGTTTCACTGGTCAGCTGATTGAAAATACCCTTAAAATACACACTGTCTTGCCATAGCATGTGGTTGTGGACACGGCATGGGTCCCGTTGTGGCCCTCAGCACTGGCTTTCGGCCAGACTTTTCATGGCAGGGTCCCCACCATGAAAAGACTGGTGGAAACTGGACTCGTAATCTGTATGGTGGCACCGAACTAAGTGCCGCCATACCTGACCATGGCTGTGACCACCAACACCCTGCCGGGAACCATGTTCCAAGCTGTGGCGATGGTCCCTTGGCTGTCCAACCATCAGGGTCATAATTTGGTGGTCGGACTAGCAGGAGTGAGGCAGTATGACTGCCATTGTGAGTCTGGCAGGCTAAAGACCGCAATACTCATAATGAGACCTTTAGTCTTATAGTAAAAGACCACAAGATATATAAGGGGAGAGGGAAAGCTTACTAACAAAGCAGAACTAAACCTACATACTAGTAGAGACAAGAGGAAGTCAGCTAAAGAAACATAAAATATGGAAAACAATTAGATAGAATGAAGAGGAGTTAAAAAGAGGAGACCGGCACAGCAAAAAAAAGGAAAAATTATTCTAAATGAAAAAAGGTAACAGTTAGGTAAACAATAATAATAATAAAATGAACAGGAGGACTTACTGGAGCCAAGCAATCCATCAGCCATGGCGCTGTTGTTGTTGGTGGTACTTCCACCTGCTGTGGCACTGGTGGGTCACCCCTGGCTCCATGACATGCCCCTGAAGCCCTCTTCTTGCCCTTGGGTGCTGATGTAAGAAATAAAGAAGATAAAAAAAGATTTGTTTTATAGTTAATCTCTCAAAAACTATTTTGACTGGCAAAAGCAAATGCAGCAGCATTGCACATTTCGGAAACAGATCACCTGTAATACTAGTACTGAGTTGCCCTACTCATACTTTCTTAAAACTAAGTCTTACTCCAAATTTCTTGAATCTAAACTACATTTGGAACTACTAATGCATTGCAACAAATGAACTTTGCCTCTCATCTCATTCTCAAACTCCTTTGATGGTGCTGACTCAGTCTGTCCTTTTTCAATGTATAGATGCATACCACACATAACTGGGTGACTGTTTGGGACTTAATTAGTCAAATAAAGAAAGGCACAGAAAACAATACTTCACTAATATTACTATTATCACTACCTTAGTGACAGGACAGAGGGCATGGCTTCTCAAATAATCAGCCCAAGGGAGTGCTTATGTGTACGATTAGGTAACCCTGACCACCTAACTAGCTCAAACTGGATCACATAATATTTGTAACAGAGACTCAACCTACCTCTAAGTGTGAGCAGCATGCTATTTCTAAGAAATATTAGCATTGTAGAAAACAACAAGTGAATATTTACTCACCGAGCCCCACAACCTCGATGCCCATCAGGTCAAACAAGTCCTGCTTCCTGTCAAGGATATCGGCTAAGTGGTGCATCAACTGCTGTTTGGTGCGCTGGGCTCTACTCTTCTAGTACACACATCAACTCATCCTCACCGACAGCAGCCAATGCTCCCGCAGGGCATGCCCACTCCCAGATCTGCAGACTGCTGCCAAAATGGAGGGGAGATAGTGCCACACATAAAAAACAAGTTTGGCCATCTCTACCTCTGAAAAATTGGCACTGGACTTCACCCCTTGGTGGCAACCACAAAGGGTGCATCTAGCAATCACCCTGGTGCTGCTGCTGTCTGTCTCATCCTGCTCTGCCATGGTGCTGGGTAGAAAAAATAAACAAAATAAGAAAAGATAGGAATTAATAGAAGAAGAAAGGAAGAAAACAAAAAAGTACAAAAAAGTCACAGAATATGAAAAAATGGCATAGACTTAAAATACACAAAGACTCAACCTAATAAAATAAAGGTAAATAAGGGTTGAATTAGAGGGATAGCTGGATGATTGGAAAGATTTTAGTTGGATAGAAAATCAGGCTGAGCACCATGCACAGAACAGGAAAGCAGGTAAAACAAAATTCCCATATCCATGCGAACAGTGTGGTGCTGTTTGTGCCGAATTTCAGTGCAGAAGTGAGGATCATGCTACTCATGTAAATAAGCAGCGTTAATGGGTGGACGAGCGCTTCCGCCAGTTCATGGAGTTCCATGGAATCTTTGGAGTTTTTTTGCCACTCTGCAGAACTCACAAGCAAAAAACATGCAGTAGATTTTCCAACTTGCTTTATATTGTCAACCTGATCAAATTTAATCACCAGTTATTACAATGTATCCATCTTAGGAAAATTTATAAAATCTTCTACTGTACACATTGCACCATTAACCAAACCATTAGCCTTTAAATTTCAGTGCAAAATCACCCTACAGTTTTTGCATTGACTTAAATATTTCTCCAATCCTGCAGTTCGTAAAAGTGATATTTGCAATGAATCCAGTTTTGTGTGTAACTATTCATTTAGAAATAGAGTAACAGTCTGGTGTTCCATTTTATCTATTACCTTCAGTTGTTAAATGTCTTCTTTCTCCAGTTCTAGCAATTAATTGATGAAACCTGTACACTCTTCCAATGTAGGCATTAGGCACATAATATGTTTATCTTCTTGTATAATACTCAATATCAGTTCTGCTGCTGTCTTCGCTATTGGATAATGTTTTTTAAGAAGACAATTTTGTAAATCATGCCTCCCCTCTTTTGAAAGAACACCTACTCTATTGTTTTTCAAAATAGCACCATATTCAATGTCACATGCGTGTTGCAGTTTCCTGATTAATTCTTTGTATTTGAAATTTAATAAAACATTTTCAATGCTTCCCAAAGAATTACTAGTTTCATCATGCTGGGGTATTTTGAACACAGACTGACCCTCATAGGAGTAAGTTGCAGCAGATCTCCAAAAACAATCAAATGTTTTTCTCCAAATAGAATGTTATAATCCATTCTCAGAGTTTCTTGCATTCTCAAATGCACAAAGGCAAGCATTAAGTTTGAAACCATGCCCACCTCATCAAGGATTAAAAGTTTCACCAGGTACCATTTGGTATGCCAGTTTGTTGTAATATTCCACAGACATAATCAAAAGTTAAAGCAGAGTAATAGCTTTGATATTGTGTGCAGCTAATGCAGTAAGCGCTGTAACCACGCATGATAAATTGTACACTGTCATATTTTGTAGAAAAGCAGTAAGCACTTGTATTAAGAAACTTTTACTAGTGCCAGCATGACCACTGATATACAACAGTATAGGTGTAATTGTTGAGCATACACAATCTTTCTTTCACTCAAGCAATCCATGCTCAACTGTAGCTTTCACTTTCATACATATTTGCTCATCATTTAGCAATGCTACAAAATCTGCCAAATCAATCGTTTCCAGTCTTGTTGCTCCATTGCAGTCTCCACCTTATTCATTGCAATCGCAGTCGCATTTTCAGTTATTGGCAGTCCAAGTGAGTCCTGACTTTGAGGACTTGACCTTTGGCTATTTTGCCAACTATCCTTTGCTACCTCAACAGCAATTGTATTACCTGTTGAATGTCATCATACAACATTTTCAAGTAGTTTGCAAATACTGTGTACTCAATGCAATCCTTTGTAGCATTTAAAGAGTCTTCATAACAGTCAAACTCTCCAAATAATTCTGTTTCACAACACCAAGGTTTAAACAAGTTAAAATAGACAAATGCTCTTTTTTTAGCAGCCTGACAAATCAGTTTTCAATGGTGAAGTTGACTGCCTTTGCTATGTCGCACCAAACACCCATTGCAACTAAATACTGCAAATTTACGTTATCTACATTTACTGTCATTTTTTCTACATTTCTAGTACTGGAGTTCTTCAGAGAGACAAACATTATCAAGATGTACACTCCTTTTTGGATAGTCAGTGGCCAGCATGTTCGTTTTTATAAGGACTGTACAATCTGTCTCCAATTTGACAAGATATTGAATTTCTGGAAATGATTTCAAAACTGTATTTCGAGTTGATTCAAGGCATAGACTCACCTACATAATTGTTTTCTTCTTACAATATAAACTAGCAGAAGTTAAACAGTTGCAACATTCATAGGATCCAAATTTCCAGTGTGAAAGCATCTTCAAACTGAAGCTGTACAATTCTTTTTGTCTGTGGTTAAAGTACCTGAAAACATTTGCAGTATCCAAAAAGCTGAGTTCTCCTGGCGTATTCAGTTTGACACCTAAAATGTTAGACCTTGTTTCCCTCAAAAACTCATTAAATCATTCCATGCGTAATCTGCTCCACTCAGTGGTACAAACCAAGTTGGTGCACACAAATTTCATAGCATATACTTGAGTTCACCATGATGATGATACCAGTACTCATTAATCCCAAGTTTGCATGCCATAAAATGTAAAATTTATCAAGCTGTACTCTTGATGTTCACCTTTTGCATGATTTTTTCAAAATTGTGTACAATAACTCTGTCTTAAGAATATGGCTAACAGCATATGACAGATGGAGAACGTATGGAATACTTTGTCAAAATCTAAGGTCCTCTGAATATGCTCTTGTTGACCTAAACTCTGCTGCAGGTACTTGCACAGGATGATCATCTTACAGTCTACCTACTCCAGTTGGAAATAGTTGAGGAAAAAATCAAGCATCTAAACCTTTCTCCCACATACACCTTTGAGCTCCTTTATCTGGTTTCCTCTGATACAGTTCAATGACACCCCCTATAACCTCCTTTAAATGTAGTGGATGGATACTACAGTTCTCATATATTTCTCCAGAGCTACTTCTATCCACTTGTCTTAAGCTGTCCACTTGAAGGCAGCATTTCTTCCTCTGTTTAACTTCCATGTTTGAAAACATCTATATCTGTATAGGATACATTATTCTCTTTAAGATACAATGTAGCTTTCTTCACCTTATTTATATCCACTAGTTTCTGACAGATTATTTTGTTTTTGTGGGCACACCATTCACTGGGATAATGTTAGACTTTTCATCCTTGGCGTGGTTTCCCTTAACTTTTTTGCCTCTGCTTCCCAGGTGTTGATGTGTGCTGGACTCTGATTCTGCTGTTTTTGTTACTCTGGGCACTTTACCACTTCTAACCAGTGCTAAAGTGCAAGTGCTCCTTTAACAAATGTGTATGTAATTGGCTTGTCCATGATTGGCATATTTGATTTATTAGTAAGTCCCTAGTTCAGTGCACTAGAGGTGCCCAGGGCCTGTAAATTAATTGCTACTAGTGGGCCTGCAGCACTGGTTGTGCCACCCACATAGGTAGCTCTGTAATCATGTCTCAGACCTGCCACTGCAGTGTCTGTGTGTGCAGTTTTAACTGTAAATTCGACTTGGTAAGTGTAGCCACTTGCCAAGCCTAAACCTTCCCTTTTCTTACATGTCAGACACCCCTAGGGTGAGCCCTAGGTAGCCCCAAGGGCAGGGTGCAGAGTATGGTTAAGGTAGGACATATAGGCCCTCATTACAACATTGGCAGCAAAAGCTGTTTACCGCCGTGCAGAAGACCACCAACACACCGCCGCAGCAGTGGAATTCCGCCACGGTCATTATGACCCACTGCTTGAATCCACCAAAATTCAGACACCCACACAAGTTCGCCACACCAAAGGTCAGTGATAAACTGGCAAAAAAACAAAACCTCCACCTTCACGCCAACAGAAATACACCCACAATATCACGACACACGAATCCACACGGCGGTCATTCAACCGTGGTATACCATTGGCGGTACACACCGCTGCGCTCAAAATACACACACATTTACAAAACACTACCACATTGGACAATTCGAAATACACACACCTGATACACATACACACACCACCCCCACACACCCATTACAATATAAAACACACACCCACATCACCCACATACCCCCACGACAAAATTACAGAGAGAAGGCCAGAGAGAGACACTACAAACAACTACCAAGCATCCACAGGCACACAATACCATCACCCATATCACTTGCACGCACCTCACACAACACACCACTAAATATCATGCCACTTATCACTACACACACCACCCCACACATCACCCACACCACCCCATGGCACAGCAAAGACACCCCAGGTTCTCTGAGGAGGAGCTCAGGGTCATGGTGGAGGAAATCGTCTGGGTAGAGCCACAGCTATTCGGATCACAGGTGCAGCACACCTCCATAGCTAGGAAGATGGAGCTATGGCACAGAATAGTGGACAGGGTCAACGTAGTGGGACAGCACCCAAGAAATAGGGATGACATCAGGAAGAGGTGGAACGACCTACGGGTGAAGGTGCGTTCCGTGGTCTCAAGCCACCACATCGTGGTACAGAGGAACTGGCGGCGGAACCCCACCTCCTCCCCCACAACTAACAACATGGAGGAGCAAGTCTTGGTGATTCTGTATCCTAAGGGGCTCGCAGGAATAGATGGAGGAATGGACTCTGGTAAGTCAAATCTTAACTATTACATCCTCCACCCTACTTGCATGCTATCACATACCCCCACCCTCACCCTCAACCCCATCATTCCAACTCGTCACAAATGTCCCAACATCACAAACCACACATCCTAACATCAAGCGCTGCATGCAACAACAAAGCATGGACACCCATCACCAAAGCATGGCCACTGCACATACGCACACACCCCCCTAAACCACCATCACACAAGGACCCACACAGGAATGCAAGCACTGGAGTACAGGGTCACCCACCCATTGCACACCATGGCACACACAGATGTAATAAACATCCTTTTGTACCCCTGCAGGACCCCTACCCAACGTCACCGGACAGGAGGGTCCACACATGTCCACACCACCAACAGAAGAGGCCCACAGTGATGACAGCACCTCTGTCCAACTGGATCTAGAGGACCAGCCCAGCCCATCTGGGACCTCTCGACAGTTGGGTCCCCTCACTCAGTCACAGGCCACCACAGAGCTTCCCCCCTCTGGAAACACCAGCACAGCACCCATCCAGCTTGCCCATACCTCTGTCCCCAGGACACGTCAATCAGCAGTGTGTCCACCACTACAGGGAATCCAGATTAACTCACCACCCCAACAACAACAGGGACCTGGGGGCAGTGGTAGTGGGCACACGGTTCATGGGACAGAGGCATAGGAACACAGGGGAACTGGGAGGGCTGCTGTGCAACAGGGGGAGGACAGGCCCAGGGAACCCACTCTCCACGAGGCCTTCTCCAACATCATGGGAGCCTACCACCATTCCCAGGAGACGATGGCAACTGTACTGGCCAAGTTTCAGGAGACCTAGCACCTGCAGGAGGAACAGTATTTGGGCTTCAGGGAGGAACTCAGATCCATCAATTCCACCCTGGGCACCATCGTAGGGGTGCTGAAGGAAGTCCTCAACACCAGGAGGGACACTGTGGCACAACAAGGGGCCCCTGACACTAGCCTGGACGATGAACTGCCCACCACCTCCGCCGGCGCTAGTGGACAGGACGCCCCGCCACAGGACCACCACACCAGCACCCCACCCCCTGCAGGGGGAGAACAACCCCGCAAACAGTCCCTGAGATCTAGGACAAAGATTGAGAAGGATGCCAAGACCCCCACCAAGAAATGAGACCACCCTGAATGTCATCCTTCTGTCCCACCCTGTCACCCTGTCCATCCTCAAACTGCCCCAGCTCCACTTCCTATGCCCCTTTGGACAATGCACCTGTGAGACTAATAGCTTGGACTCTGCCATGGACATTCCTCCACCATCACCCCTCATCATTTTACAACCCCCTACAATATTGAGCACTGAAATAAACACCCTTAAAGCACGAAACAATCTGGAGTCTGTCTGTGATTTTGAAATAGTGTATTAGCAATTACAGTAACAAAATGCTCTTTCAATTGTAATGTCAACACACCTATGTCACACAGCTCTAGTCTATGAGGAAACAAAGCAGATGTCACACAGTGGGACCCACATCTGTGAAATCGTAAGTGAAAAGTGACAACTCAGTGACCATACACTGGGTGAAAATGACAGACAGTAGAGAGGTAGTAGTGTTAAAGTACATGTAGTAGGCAGGTTTGTATTCTTACCTGTGTCTCACTGGAAGTATTGCAGGATAACTGAGTTCCTGTTGTCGATATCCTCTTCTTCTGTTTCCTCGTCTTCACTTTCCACAGGCTCCACAGCTGCCACAACACCGCCATCTGGACCATCCTCCTGCAGAAAAGGCACCTGTCGTTGCACAGCTAGGTTGTGAAGCATACAGCAGGCTACAATGATCTGGCACACCTTCTTTGGTGAGTAGAATAGGGATCCACCTGTCATATGGAGACACATGAACCTCGCCTTCAGGAGGCCGAAGGTCCGCTCTATAATCCTCCTAGTTCACCCATGGACCTCATGGTAGCGTTCCACTGCCCTTATCCTGGGATTCCTCACTGAGGTCAGTAGCCATGACAGGTTGGGGTAACCAGAGTCACCCGCAAATTGCGAGGGCAACTGTTAGACACACACTAAACTGTAGGGATAGCCCCAGACCCAGACAACCAATCCCACTGACTTGCTTCCTGGTGCTCACCTAATAGCCACCCACGGTGCCTCTGGAGTTGACCCATCACATAAGGGATGCTGCTATTCCGCAGGATGTAAACGTCATGCACTGATCCAGGGAATTTGGCATTGACAGGGGAGATGTACTGGTCTGCCAAACACACCATCTGGACATTCATTGAATGATAACTCTTCCGGTTTCTGTACACCTGTTCACTCCTGCGGTGGGTACCAAAGCCACATGTGTCCCATTAATGGCACCTATGATCTTGGGGATATGTCCCAGGGCATAGAAGTCACCTTTCACTGTAGGCAAATCCTTCACCTGAGGGAAAACGATGTAGCTCCGCATGTGTTTCAGCAGGGCAGACAACACTCTGGACAACACGTTGGAAAACATAGGCTGGGACATCCCTGATGCTATGGCCACTGTTGTTTGAAATGACCCACTGGCAAGAAAATGGAGTACTGACAGAACCTGCACTAGAGGAGGGATTCCTGTGGGATGGCAGATAGCTGACATCAGGTCTGGCTCCAGCTGGGCACACAGTTCCAGGATTGGGGCACGATCAAGCCTGTAGGTGATGATCACATGTCTTTCCTCCATTGTCGAAAGGTCCATCAGCGGTCTGTACAACAGAGGATGCCGTCATCTCCTCATATGTCCCAGTGGACGGTGCCTATGAAGGACAACAGCGAGCACAGAATCAACCAACTTAGAGGTACGTACCCACAGCTTACACAGAACACGAATCATAATCCGAAATTTGGCCTGTATGAGTGTTGAGGCAAGGCCTAGGTATGTGTGACACAGTTAAAAATAAAGCCATGTGGGCCCATGAAATGGTGGCTGTAAAGTGGGACAATGGGATGTGAGGTAACTGCGCTGGCGTTGTACACCGTCGCGGTAGGCGGTGGAAGACCGCAGCGCAATTCTACATTGGTTAAAATTGGACCCTATCGGTCCCAGGAGCCAATGACGCTGTACGCTGGTGGTGACGGTACGCACCGCCGCGGACGTGACTGACATTTTCTATCTGTTCAATCACTCAATACCTGATCTTTGACAGGAGAGGACCTACACTGCAAGTGCTGCTTTGACCTCGGTCTGGAAGAGACAATGGCTCGTGCGTCTGGAGAAAGGGCCACTGCCTTCACATCGGAGGAGTTGGAGAAACTTGTGGATGGGGTCCTCCCCCAGTACACGCTACTCTACGGTCCTCCAGACAAACAGGTAAGTACACTGTTAGCATGCTGTATGGGCTATGCCTGTGTGGAGTGGGGTGGATGAAAGAAGGGGGGGAGATTGAGGCGTGCATGAAACGACGGTGAGTGCATGTGCCACGTGGCAAGGGTAGGGATGGGGGCCAATGACTGTGACAGTGCAGTTGGTAATAACTTTTCTTTTTCCCCTGTAAAATTCAGGTAGGTCAGCGCCCACCAGAAAAAGGATATTTGGCGTGCCATCGCCAAGGACGTCCGCACCCTGGGGGTCTACCACAGACGGAGCACCCACTGCCGTAAGAGATGGGAGGACATTCGCCGCTGGAGCAAGAAGACGGTGGAGGCCCAGCTGGGGATGGCCTCCCAACGTGGGAGGGGTGCCCATCGCACCATGACCCACCTGATGTTCAGGATCCTGGCGGTGGCGTACCCGGAGTTGGATGGGCGCTTGAGGGCATCACAGCAGCCACAAGGGGGTGAGTACACTCATTCAGCTGATTTTGCGCACAGTGGAGGTGTCTGGGTAAGGAGGTGGGCTGTGGGTTTCCCTAGGCCAGGACGGGTGTACTAGTTAGGTCCCCTTGTTCTGGCAGACCTTGTGGTACCCCACCCCACCTGTGTACAGTGCCAAGTACACCTAGTCAGGCTCCTGTGACATCCATGTGTGCAGATGTCGGCCATAGCTTTGTAGGCCATGTCCCAGGGATTGAACAGTGGAGCCCAAGTGCGCCGCATAGAGCAGGGGGCTTCTGTGTCTGTCGTGTCTGCCAACGGTAGCGGTAATGCATACACTCAACATGTCTTTCTTCTGTCTGTCCCTCCCTTTTTGTGGTCTCCCTGTTCTTGTGTGCATTAGCATCATCAGGCAGAGGAGCAGTAGCACCAGAGCAGGAGGGAGCTGCATCCCACATGGCCCTGGAGGGCAACACTACGGACTTGGAATTCACCAGTGGGACAGAGGGCGAGGGGAGCTCCACAGCGGGGACAGGATCTGAGACCAGTGATACGGACTTGTCCTCTGATGGGAGCTCCCTTGTGGTGGCGGCCACATCTGTGCCCCCGCATCTACAGGTACAGCCGCCACCCCCCTACCAGCACCGCACTCCCAGCAGCCCCTCAGCCTTTGCCCCGTGCCTGCTCACCCAGGAGGGTGGGCATCACCTTCGCCCCAGGCACCTAAGTCCCTGCCCCAGTCACCCCTGCTGCCCTCAGTGAGGAGTCCATTGACCTCTTCAGGTCCCTCACTGTTGGGCAGTCTACCATTTTGAATACCATCCAGGGTGTAGAAAGGCAGTTGCAACAAACAAATGCATTCCTGGAGGGCATTCGTTCTGGTCGGGCGGCCCTTCAGCGAGCTTTTCAGACTCTGGCCTCAGCACTGATGGCAGCTATTGTCCCTGTCTCTAGACTCTCCCCTTCAACTTCCTCCACCCAGACCAAATCCCCTCTACCTCAGCCTATCCCAAGCACACCTTCAGACCAGCATGCACACACATCAACATACAAGGGAAGCTCAGACAGACATAAGTACCACACATCCCACAGGCACTGACGCAAGCCTCACACACATGCAAACACACCAACATCCACTTCCTCCACTGTGTCCCCCTCCTCCATGTCTCCCTCCTCCCTCCCAGTCTTGTCTCCACTCACACCTGCATGCACTACATCTACAGCCACTACTTTCATCACCAGCACACATACCACCACACCCCGCTCATGTGCAGTCACCCCCCACTACTATTCACACGTCCCCTGTGTCCTCTCCCAGTGTGTCTCTGATACCACCTCCCAAGATACACAAACGCAGCCACACACCCACCCAACAGGCGTCCACCTCACGACAGCATACAGCGCATGCACCTTCACCCAAAGTCAGCAAACGAACACCTCCTACAACCACAACCTCTTCCTCTACTCCCAAACCCCCTCCAGTTACCTGTCCCAGTGTTCCCAAGAAACTTTTCCTGTCCACCCTTGACCTCTTTCCCTCACCTCCCGCACCCCGTCAGTCTCCTAGGGCCCGACTCTCCAGGTCCCAACCTAGCACCTCAGCCACAACATCTCCGAGACCAGTGGTGCCTGTAGTCAACGGAATCTGGAGTGCACCGGGCAGCAGGGCAGCCAGTGTGGCACGGAGCCACAGCACAAACAGTCCCCCACCTGTCAAGCATCAAAAGTTGGCCAGTGCCCGGTGGGAGAGGGGGAAGACTCCAGGAACCAAAGCCACTCCCAGGGGTACAGGTGGGATTGTGGAGTAGCTGCGACACCTTCCAAGGTGGGGAAGGGGCACAAGAAACTCAGCAAGTCTGGGAAGAGCAGCATGGCAGAGAAGACTGCCTTCATCCCCGCTGCCCAGGAGGCCCCCGCCATCATCCCCGCTGCCCAGGAGTCCACTGCCAGCACCAGCCCTGCTGCCCAGGAGGCCACTGCCATCATTCCCGCTGCCCAGGAGGCCACCGCCATCATCCCCGCTGCCCAGGAGGCCACCGCCATCATCCCAGCTGCCCAGGAGGTCACCTCCAGAACCAGCCCAGCTGCCCAGGACAGGACCACCAGGACCAGCCCAGTTGGGCCATAAAGGACTGCCAGCACCAGCCCCGCTGGGCCACAAAGGACCGCCAGCATCAGCCCTGCTTGGCCATAAAGGACCGCCAGCACCAGCCCCACTGGGCCATAAGGGACTACTAGCACCAGCCCCGCTGGGCCATAAAGGACCACCTGCACCAGCCCCGCTGGGCCATAAGGGACCGCCAGCACCAGCCCTGCTTGGCCATAAAGGACCGCCAGCACCAGCCCCGCTGGGCCATAAGGGACCACCAGCACCAGCCTCGCTGGGCCAGACAGGACTGCCAGCAGCTGAGTCACTGCCAAGGACCCCGCCACCCCAAGCACCGTTGAACAGGACACTGCCGCCACAAGCACCGCTGAACAGGACACTGCCGCCACAAGCACCGCTGAACAGGACTCTGCCGCCACAAGCACCGCTGCCAAGGAGCCCGCCGCCACAAGCACCGCTGAAAAGAATACATCTGCCACAAGCACCGCTGAACCGGACACTGCCGCCACAAGCACCGCTGGCCCATGAGCGCCAAGGGCACTGACGCTACTGAGTCTGTCATGAGCAGGATGAAGCACTCTGGGCACAAGGCCACCTCCAGAACCAGTGGAGATTCACATCCACTACCTCAGTCCTTGGCAGGATGAAGCACTCTGGGCACAAGGCCCCCTCCAGAACCAGTGGAGTAAGGCATCCACTACCTCAGTCCTTGGCAGGATGAAGCACTCTGGGCACAAGGCCCCCTCCAGAACCAGTGGAGACTGTTATCCACTTGAGAGACTGTGGCTTTGCATTCCCCAGGATGGAACAGTGGGCAACCCACCCACTGTAGAGACTTGAGAGACTGTGGCTTTGCACTCCCCAGGATTGAACAGTGGGCAACCCACCCACTGTAGAGACTGTAGAGACTGTGGCTTTGCACTCCCAGGATGGAACAGTGGGCAACACACCCACTGTAGAGACTTGAGAGACTGTGGCTTTGCACTCCCCAGGAAGGAACAGTGGGCAACCCACCCACTGTAGAGATTTGAGAGACTGTCGCTTTGCACTCCCCAGTATTGAACAGTGGGCAACTTACCCACTGTAGAGACTTGAGAGACTGTGGCTTTGCACTCCCCAAGATGGAACAGTGGGCAACCCACCCACTGTAGAGACTTGATAGACTGTGGCTTTGCACTCCCCAGGATTGAACAGTGGGCATGTGGCCCCCTCGTGGATTTGGCGTCGTGCACTCAACCGGCTGAGGTGCCCCCCCTTTCCCTTCCCCCTGACGTGCCTGTTTTATTGCTATCTGATGCCCCTGCAGTGTTCTCTCCGTCATGTTCAAGGATTGAGTGTGGGCCTCGCCCATGCCGTGTGGGCCAGGTGTTCCACAGACTTCAATGGAGCACTACCTGGACTACTATTCTTGGTGTATATGTTTGTTTATAGTGTATATCTATTTTTGCGTTCTGGATTTTAATATATTACAATGGTTACACGAATTTCCTTTTGTCTTTACATTCTTCCGGGGGGTTTGGGGGTGTAACTGTAATGTATCATGCTTTATTAGTGTGAGTGTTGTAGTGGGTTGGGGTGGGGGTGTTGCGTGTGTGTGTCTCTGTTTTTTTCCCTCCCCCCTCCCCTGTGTCGTAGGTGCAGTACTCACCGTTGTCTTCCCCGCTGGCCTTTGTGCTCCTGGTAGAGGAGCAAGAAGATAAGGGCTGGCAGGATCTGGAGCTCGGGTTCCATGGCATCCTGATTCCTCCTGGGGTGTGTAGAGGTGAGCGTTTTCCCTTCGAAGTCCTGTTTCTGCCGTGTTTTTGTTCGCGGTGAGTCCGCGCCGAAAAAGGTGGCGGATTGGTAGGTTGTGATACTGTGGGCGGTACATTGTCCTGTGCCTGTCTGTTGGCGGTGACTGCCATGCTGTTTGTTTGTACCGCATTGGCGGTCGGAGTGTGAAAGTGGCTGTCTATGTTCTCTGTTTCCACCACGGTCGTGATTCCATTTTTAACACCGACCGCCAGGGTTGTAATGACCACCATAGTAATGTGTTTTTTATGTCCTGACAGTGAAATATTGCTAAATTCGTTTTTCACTGTTGCAAGGCCTGTCCCTATCATAGGTTAACATGGGGGCTACCTTTAAATCTGATTAAAGTGTAGATTCCCTTTGGGAGCGGATGGACATGTGGAGTTTGGGGTCTCTGAGCTCACAATTTAAAATACATCTTTCAGTAAAGTTGATTTTGAGATTGTGTGTTTGAAAATGCCACTTTTAGAAAGTGACCATTTTCTTGCTTATACCACTTCTGTGACTCTGCCTGTTTGTGGATTCCCTGTCTGGGCCAGTTTGACAGTTGGGTTGTTTGCACCTCACACTAAACAGTGACAAAAAGGGAGCTAGGGTGTAGTCTGCATTTCCTGATGAGCCATCTGTGCTAGGAGGGAGGGGAAGAGTCATCACTTACAACTGAAAGGGCTGTGTCTGTCCTCACACAATGCAGTCTCCAACCCCCTGGTAAGTGTCTGCTCCCTGGCCTGGGCGAGGAAGGATTTCACATTAAAGAGAGATTTTGCTTTGAAGTAGACCTACTTCAAAGGAGAAATTGGGTATCAGAAGGGCACCCAAAACCACAGACTTTAGAACAGTTCTGGAAACCAAGAGGAACCTCTGCCTCAGAAGAGCTGAAGAGCTGAGGAAGAAGAACTGCCCTGCCTGTGACTGTGCTTCATGGAGCTATACTGCAGTTGCTGCTTCTGCCTGTGCTAGAGGGCAAAGACTGGACTTTGAGTGCCTTTCATCTTGTGAAGATCTCCAAGGGCTTGATTTGGAGCTTGCCTCCTGTTGTTTGAAGTTTCAGGGACAGCAAAGACTTATCTCTGCCAGCACCTGGAGTCTCTGGAGAGACTCCTACTCTGCCCTGTGGTGCCCATCCAGTTCCTGGAACCCTGAAAGGAGAAGATGGCAGCCTAAGAGGAAGAAATCCACTCACAGAATGCCGTGAGAGGAAAAGATTGACCCAACTCCGATCTGCGGCTGAAAAATCGATGCGCTGCTTGCTTCGCAGTTGAAAATCGATGCTCGCCTGCAACGCGAGAGACAATCAATGCACGGAGCTAGAGAAACAGTGCGCAGCATCGCTGACAGAGGCTGGTGAGATCGCAAACCGCGCTGTGTGATATTTGGATCATCATGCGGCTGCATTTCCAACTCAAGTACCGCTGGGCATGTAAAAACGATGCAAGGCCTACCCGGACCCGAGAGTGCTCACTGGATCGACGAATCGCTCTCCTGTGAAGAGAAGAAACGACACGCTCGAAACGATGAAAGGAGAAACGAGGCATGTTCTCACTCGTGAGTAAAATCGACGCATCGCAAGCTGTTTTTGACACACACTCGCCCGTGCGGGGTTATTTTTCACGCACCCAAGGTACATTTTTACACTAACAGTGCTGGTGTTAGTGAGTGTTTAAAACTACATGAAGAATCTTTTTGTATTTTTAATTGATAACTTGACTTGTGTATTGTGTATTTTTGTTGTTTTGGTCTTGTTTTGTTCAGATAAATATTTTTTATTTTTCTAAACCTGTGTTGTGTCATTTTGTAATGTTTTCATTAAGTTAGTGTTTGTGTTGTTACAAATACATTACACCTAGCACTCTCATAATGTATGCAAGGGGGGTGTTCCAGCATTAGGAAGCGGCAAAATGGCACAGTGAAATATACATGATTTTACTGCACCATTATTGGTGTCATTTTTAACACCTGCTCAAAGTAGGCATTAGAATGGTGGACCCGTTTTAATCAATAGGCCTCCTTGCACTTTGTTGCAACACTAGTGCAGTAAAGCACCACAATAGCGTAAAAAATATTGACACTTTTGGCCTAACGTGGACCATAGTGTCATTAGGTGGGGAAGGGGTGACGCAAGAAAACTGGTGCATCAGCACTGATGCACCAGTTTCTTCTAAATATGCCCCTATATGTCTAGAAGCTACACATTTTCTTTCAGCATAGACACACTCACAGGTTTCTTTAAACATAATTTTTTATAGGTCAACCAAATTAACATAGCTGTAAAATGCTCTATTTCCATTGTAACCATGTTTCCAATATCGTTTTTAGGACAAGGTGGGGTTGTTTTAAGACTGGGTAGGTTTTAGGGTTTGGGGTGGGGGTAGTTTTTAGGACAGGGCTGGGTAGGTTGTAGAACAGGGCAGGTTAGGTCTTAGGGTTTAGGGCGGGGTGGGGTTGTGGTAGTTTTTAGGACAGGGTGGGGTAGTTTTTAGGACAGGGTAGGTTTTAGGGTTTAGGGCAGGGAAGTCTCTAGGGCAGGGTGGAGTAGGTTTTAGGACAGGGTAGGTTTTAAGGTTTAGAGTGGGGGGTTGGGATAGTTTTTAGGACAGTGCAGAGTAGGTTTCAGGGTTTAGGGTGGCAGGATACTTTTTAAGACAGCGTGTTTTTTTTTAGGGCAGGGTAGGTTTTAGGGTTTAGTGCGGGGGTCGAGATAGCTTTTAGGACAGGGTGGGTAGTTTTTAGGACAGGGTACGGTTTAGGGTTTCGGGCCGGGAGTTGGAGATGTTGTTAGGACAGGGTAGAGTCATTTTTAGGACAGGGTAGGTTTTAGGGTTGAAGGCGGGGTTCGGGTAGTTTTTAGGACAGGTAGGGTTTGTGTGAGTGACTGTGTAAGTAGGTGTGTGAGTGTGTTAGTGTGTGTCTGTGAGTAGGTGTGTGAGTGGTTCTCTGGGTCTCTGAGTGGATGTATCAGTGACTGTGTTTATGTGTGAGTGGCTGTATAAATGTGTGACTGTGTGTGTGAATGGTTGTATGGATGTGTGAGTGGTTCTCTGGATCTCTGAGTGGATGTATCAGTGACTGTATGAGTGTTTGAGTAGGCGTGTGAGTGTTTTATGGCTCTCTGAGTCAGTGTGTGAGTGGTTGTGTTGGTGTATAAGTGGAAATGTGAGTGAGTGATAGGTGTGTGAGTAGGTGTGTTAGTATTTGTGTGGGTCTGTCAATCGGTGTGTGAGTGGTCTACTGGGTGTCTGAATGAGTGTGTACCTGGTTGTGTGGGTGTGTGCGTGACTGATTGGGTATGTGGGTGCCTGTGTGGGTCTGTGAGTAGTTTGCTGGGTCTGGGACTGTATGGCTGTGTGAGTGGCTGCCTGGGTATGTGAGTGGCTGTATGGGCATGTAAGTATTTTAGTGTTTTCTCTGTCTCTGAGTTGGTGTGTGAGTGGCTGTGTGGGTGTGTGAGTGGATGTGTGAGTGTGTGGTGGGCGTATGAGGGGGTATGTAAGTGGCGTTTTGGGTCTCTGAGTTGTGTGTCAGTAGCTGTATAGGTGTGAGTGGGTGTGTCAGTGGTTCTGTTGTGTGTGCGTGTAAATGGGTGTGTCAGTGGCTGTGTGGGTCTGTGAGTGGGTGTGTAAGTGGCAGTATGGGTGTTTACATGGCTGTGTGAGTCTCTGAGTGGATGTGTGAGTGGTTCTCTGGGTCTCTGCGTAGATGTATTATTATCAGTATGGGTTTGTGAGTAGGTTTTAAGTGGGTGTGTGAGTGGATGTTAATGTTTTCTGGCACTTAGAGTCAATGTGTGAGCGGTTGTGTGGGTATGTAAATAGACATGTGAGTGTGTGGTGGGTATATGAGTCTGTCTGTAAGTGGCTGTGTGGGTCTGTATGACTAGGTCTCTGGTCTGTAAGAAGGTATGTGAGTGGCTGTATGAGTGCGTGAATTGGGTGTTTGAGTGGTTTTCTGGTTGTCTGAGTGCATCTATCAGTGACTCTGGGTGTGTGAGGGGATGTGTGAGTGACTGCATGGATGTGTGACTAGGTGTATGAGTGGCTGTGTGGGTGTGTGAGTGTTTTCTGGGTCTCTGAGTCAGAGTGTGAGTAGTTGTGTGGGTGTTTAAGTTGATATGTGTGGTGTGTCTTTGAGTAGGTTTGTAAGTGACTGTGTGGGCTCCCTTGTGGTGTTTCAGTGGCTGCATGGGTGTGTGAGTGGTTGTGTCAGTGATTTTACTGTATGGTATGTGAGTGGGTACATAAGCATCTATGTGGGTATGTGAGGGTGTGTATAAGTAGTTGAATGGGTGTGTATGTGGATGTGTGAGTGTGTGAGGAGTTCTGTGGGTGTGTAAGTGGGTGTTTGAGTGCTTGTGTGGATGTGCAAGTTGGTGTGTGAGTAGGTGTGTGAGTGGTTCTCTGGGTCTCTGAGTGGATGTATCAGAGAATGTACCGGTGTGTGAGAGAATGTATGGATGTGTGACTGGGTGTTTGAGTGGATGCATGGGTGTGTGACTGGGTCTCAGAGTGGGTGTATGAGTGGTTGTGTGGGATGTGTAAGTGGGTGTGTGATAGATGGGTATATGTGTGGGTGTGTAAGTGGCTGTTTGGGCTTCTGAATGGTGTGTCACTTGCTGTATGTGTGTCTGAGTGGGTTTGTCAGTGGTTTATCTATATAACTGTTGGAGTGAGTGTTTAAGTGGCTGTGTGAGGTCTGTGACTGGGCCTGTAACTGGCTGTGTGGTTATGTACATGGCTGTGTGAGTGGTTCTCTGGGACTCTGAGTAGATGTATCAGTGACTATATGGGATTAGAGTGGTTGTATGGATGTGTGAGAGAGTATTCGAGTGGGTGTATGTTGTTTATCTAGGATCTGGAGTTACAGCTTCTTCGCAGATTCACATAGGGCAGCACTAAGTGCTGCCGAGGATCCATGGATCCTCACATGTCCCTAAAAACATTTTTGGGCAATTTCTTGACCATTAGGGGTCCCTTAGACACAACTCCATCTGTCGCATGGGGTCAGGATACCTCTATTGTGACCTCTTACATCCCATTTACACTTTATACCCCTCACACGAACTATGTCCTGATTAACAAAATGGTGGCTACAACTTTTCCCTCAGGTTGCAGCCAGCTAATCACAGCATTGTGGATGGTTTGTGGATCCACTGATGTGGATCCGCTATGTCTCCACGTCTTTAGCTATACATCATTATTTTCTCTTTAAGAACTATAAAACAATTTAACAGATTTATAACAAATTAGAAAAAAGAGATCTTTCTGAGCCAAGATCTCGCTGTCTGCAAATTTGGTGCAATTCCGTCCAACGATTCAGGCTATAGTCATGTCTAAAACCCCTATGGGAAACTGCATGGGGAAAATTCATTTTGGCACCACGCCCCCTGGAGGAATCTGCCCGAAACTTTCCAGACAGCAGCTGAATTGAGTACCAAATGGGCCACTGTTATTAGCAAAACAAAAAACATGTTTTCTACGGAAAGTACGTCCTAATTAAAACAACCAACTGGCTGGGCAGATATAGTTAAGATACTTTTTCCATGGGAAATACATTTTTTGGTTTGCTTACATCTTTGGAGTTGGTTGATGAACCTTCACAAAAGCTTCACAAAAAATGCTTGCACCTCAGTTCCTAACTGGACATTTTTGGGTGGATCTGTCAAGCAGGGTGGAGAAAAAGTGTTCATAAATTTTTCCACATGAAATTTCGACACAGCTATAGCCAAAACTGCTGAGTGGATTTATACCAGAGTTTTCAGAAAGCTAGATCTTGGTCCAGAAAGACTGACTTTTGTGATTTATGTGTAAATTGTTCAGTAGTACTTGAGCAATTAATGCTCAAACACTTTGCATATTTCACACGATTGAGGAACAGCGGGCTAACAGAGCTCATGGAGAGATCTGATTTTCGACCACCACATCAACCAGGATGTGGCAGCAACCACCTTAGGACTCAGGACTCAATTCAGAGCCTTAAAAAAGGTTAAAAAAAAGACATAAGGGGCATAGCAGGGACCCCCTACGCGGTGATAAAGTCTGTGAACCTGCAGCAAAACAAAATGTGGCTTGGGGGTGACATGCAATATTCTTTTAGGGGAGGGAGTGCATGACCTGCCTCCTTGACCCCCTGTGAGGCCCTAGTGACCTCATCCCACGGACCTTTGTGTATAGTAATGGAACTATAGCTCAGCCCTCTACAGTGCACAGTGTTCTTATACATAATGCCATTTGCAGTGGCATGAGTGTTTTTACAAATGCTATGATTTCACGTGGTACAAGTGATGTGATATAAAAGGGTATAAACAGTGCATGATGAAGGCACAAGTTGTAGCTGATTTAGTCTGCCTACCGAGTTGACAACACTCTGTATGAAGGCAGTTATAAAACGTTTTGGTTGGGCGGAGTTTGCAAGCACCAGGATGGCCGACTAGGCCGCAAGCTCCTCGAGGACATAATCCTGCAAAATCCTGGTGCCAAGGACGAAAGAAAACGCTACAGACACTTGAGTGTGGTGTAGTAGCACACGATGATCCAGAGGAGCCCACTGAGTTTGCAATCTGCAGGCTGGGGGCAGAAAACAAAGGTCAGGCCTACCTGGCTACTGGTGTGCGTGCAGAGCCATGGAGGGGAGCACTGTCAGCCGTGGCCACGATGTATGTGTGCAGAGCGGAGGTGGGCAAGTGGACCCTGAGGTGACCCAGCAGGAGGCAGCAGTGAGCCCTGTGAGTGTCGGGGCCACCTGCAGTGGTCGTGAAGAGCGGTGAGGCCTTGCGGGGCTGGACAGAGCACATTGTGTTCCTGTGGCATTCCATGGGCAGGACTATGTCAGGGTCTCGAAATAGGAGGTGGGCAGGGAGAGGCCCAAGTGCTGAATCAAAGGACTCCACTTGGAGCACCAGCGGAGCCCTAAGAGAGGTGAGTCTGGAGGGGGTGTTGTGTGCATAATGAAAAAAGAGACTGAGCCCAGAGACTTTCTGAAAGAAGGGTATAGTGAGCACTGGGGGGGTGCAGAGAGCCTCTGGGAAGCTGCAGAAAGTGATGCCGTCAGCTGTGACTGCGACGGCTCTTTGACGGACGGTGGCTACGGCAACCCGCCGGGAGGCAGGGGTGAGCCCAGTGAGCTATGAGGAGCGGTGAGGATCAGACAAAGTGCATCACACACCAGGAGCGTGCCATGAGATAGGACTCTGCCCTATCCTCGGAGTAGGGGGCTAGAGTAGAGAGGCCCAGGTGACTTAACCGGAGGACTCTTCTGGGACCACCAGTGGTACTCCAACGGGGTGAGCCTGGAGGGGGTGCGGGCGCACAACGAAAAAGAGTGACTGAGCCCAGAAGGACTGCGCATCAGCGCGGAGCGTACAAACGCACCATGGGCAAATCAGACAAAATACAAGCCAAACTACAATTTGAGTCGCGAAAGACACATAAGATACAGGACGAAGGGGCAAGACACCAGAAGACCTTGAGGGAGGGACTCCCTCAGAGTTAAAGCAAATTCTGACAGCTATGCAGCACAGCCTCACAAAAATCGACGAGAAAATAGATGCCCTGACGGACAGGTTGGATCGCATGTCGGACAGGCTCAATGGGCATTCAGAGCATCTGGACCGGTTGGAACGGAGGGTGTCAGAGGCTGAAGATGAGCAAAGTGCACTGGGGGAAATCCAGAAAGAAGTGGACAAACGTCACCTTATGCTGCAAGCCAAAGCAGAAGACTTAGAGGCGCGCTCACGCAGAAATAATATGCACATTGTGGGCGTAGCAGAATCGACTCAGACAGATAACATGGAGAAGTAGGTGGAACAACTATTGATCACTTTGCTGGGATGCAAGACTTTCTCAGACTTATATGTAGTAAAACGGACCCACCGCTCCTTGGCACCATGGCCCCCTCCGGGGTCCCCTCCGCGCCACATCATTGCGAAACTCCTTAGTTACAGGGACAGAGACGCAGCACTCCAGAAAGCCCGAGCCCTAGGGGAGCTGCGACATGAGGGCACCGCGGTGTCGCTCTTCCCAGATTTCACCCAGCAGGTCCAGGAGGTGAGACAACAGTTCCTACAGGGTAATCTGAAGTTAAGGGCCCTGAAGTTGAAATATAATATGCTGTACCCGGCGCGACTGAGGGTGATAGCAGCTGGGAAGCCCCTGGTCTTAACAGATGCACAGAACTTGCAGCAGTTCTTTGCCAAGAGAGAGGTGAAATACGAAAACAGTTGAAGACGAGGATGCACAGGGAGGCACGGATGATGTGGAATGACACTGGGGTCGCTGGCGAGGTAGACTGGAATGTTGCTGGCGTGGATGTGGCTAGTGGTACCCACGCTGCCTCTGGGCCCTGTCTGCTCTGTATTGGATCCGAAGGTCAAGAGGTCCTGTACAGCTGAATATCGAAAAACCGGGGCTTTGTCTGCCATTGTGATGGTACAAACTGTAATAAATTGGATTAGCAAGATGAAGATGGATGTACAGTGGTGAAGGGTTCACAGTGAGGCACAGTGCAGTATTTTAGGAGCCCCTATTCATGGGTCGCACAAAGGGGTATTGCAGTGGGTTAACCTAAAAAGAGACCCTTGGCACACACAGGACTGGAAAATGAGAGTACGGCTTGCCTGAAAGACATGTTGTGGATGAGATGCTTGGTTTTATCAGCCCTGAATGTGTACCACGTTTCAGTTGTGGAAAGGGGTTAGGGTGGGGATAGAAAAGATTGTGCACATTGGGGAGAGCGCACTGTGGGAGGGAAGTTGGGGTAAGTTCAAACGTAATTCTAGTCGGCAGCCTAATGTCCAATGCACATCCAGAAAATGTTCTGCGAAACCTGTGCCACTGCGCTTACTCATCTGGAATGTTCGTGGCCTCAATGATAATAGAAAGATTCACAAAGTGGTTGCATATTTGCGTAGACATACTGTAGATGTGGCAGTCTTGCAGGAGATGCACTTAGCCCAGGGTGATAAGGATGCGCTGCAGTGGAGAATGCAGAGGTCTGTGTGTGCGGCAGGATTCATGTCCCATGCAAGAGGTATGCTGATTTGAGTCCAGAAAGGAGCAGGCATCAGCCCGCAATAAGTGTGTGCAGATCCCGCTGGTCGCATGTGGTGGCTGAATGTAATATAGGGAATTGCGCACTATAGGTGGTGGGTGTTGATGGTCCCAGTTACGATGACCGCAATTTCTGTTATGATCTGAGCACCAGGTTGCAACAATGGGCTCACCTTCCCCAGCTCTGGGGTTGGGACCTCAGCTGTATTTTAAATCCTGACTGAGATCGCTCATCGAGCCCTCCGAGACATCCTTCAAGGGCGGCCCTCACCAAGATCTTAAATCGAGAAGGGATGATTGTCGTTTGGGCCCATTGCTGTCCATCAACCCCGGGGTACACTCACTACTCAACAGTACATGACATACACACCCGCATAGACTATAGGTTCTGCATGCAACAGTTGGTACCACAAATTCAGGCTTATAAGGTTTTTCCACGCACATACTCAGACCACTCACCAATTTTATTGGAACTAGACCGGTGCTCGCCACCACCGCCTGTCTTCTCATGGTGATTTCCTCCAAATTTGCTGCTGGATGATATGTTCAGAAAGGAACTGTGTCAAGCTATAAGGGACTACTTCATGGTTAATGTGGGCACAGTGGCTAAATTTGCAATGGTATGTGAAGCGTTTAAAGTTTACATAAGGGGAATTACCATAGAAAAACAGGACTACTGAGGGCGCTGTGCGATCGTCACCAGAATTTAGAGGCCGAAATAGCAAAGTTGGAAGCCAGGCAGGTAAAGGGGGTGGATGGTTCAGTGTGCATGATATATGGGGCAGGATGACAGAATTCCAGGAGGTAGCACAGGCAGAGGTAACACCCATGGGGAAATATGCCTTAGCCCATATCTATGGTGAAGTGGAACGACGTGGAGCTTCACTAGCATCCACTCTTCGCCATCACCAGGAGGATAATACAATATCGCAAATGCTGGACAATGATGGCGGTGTGTGGAGCGATCTCCCGTCTGTGGTACAGCAGTTCCATGATTATTATACAGGTCTATGTAGATCACGCTCACAGTTAGATGAGATGGCGGTTGAAGACTATCTTGCTCATAGCGCCATGTCATGGCTTACAGAAGAACATAGGGTTCGATTGATGGGCCCACAGCAGCCGGAAGAATTCAGGGTCGCTCTGGTGAGTATGCCAACAGGTAAATCGCCAAGCACAAACAGACTAATGGTGGCCTTCTATAAAGCCTATCAAGACATTTTAATACTGCACCTGGTGACACTCTTCGAGGAGATGGCAACTGGCGGCTGTATGCAACCTACTATGCTGGAGGCCCTGTTGGTGGTCCTATTGAAGCCCAGGAAGCTGGCGGATCGCTGATCCTCATACAGACCACTGTACCTTATGAATGTGGATGCTAAGCTGTATGCCAAATTCCTAGCAAATAGGCTTGCACCTCTTCTCCCCCATGTGATAGGTGTGGAACAAACTGGGGGCCTGATTTATACTTTTTTAGTGCCGCATTTGCATCATCTTTTGACGTAAAAGCGAGGCAAACTCACAAAATACAGGTAAATTTTATATATTTGCACCGCTTTTGTATACAAAAATGCTGTGCTAAAAAACTATAAATCAGGCCCTGGGTTTGTTACAGGACGTAGCCTATCGTATAACATGTGAACTTTCTTTGTTGCAATGCAGAATTAAGATCCTGAAGTTAAGGCAGTGGAGGTGTTTCTAGATAACAAAAAAGCCTTCGATTTAGTGGAGCAGGGCTTCATGCGGGCAGTCCTAAAGAAAACGGGAGTTGGAGAAATATTCATAAAGTTGATAGAGTGCTGTATGCTCGGCTGGTTGCCAGACTACGGTTAAATGGTATGGTGACTCCCCCAATTCCAACAGAGAGGGGAACGAGACAAGGTTGCCTCCTTTCCCCAGCTCTATGCGTTAGTAGCTGAGCCACCTGCATGTGCACTGTGAGAATACCATTCCCATAGAGGGTTACATTTTACTCATTACACACTTATAGTGTCCATATACGCAGATGACACATTACTATACATCAGGGAACCAGCGTGGAATCTCGCGCCTGTGCTCTGAGAAGTGGTGTTGTTTGAAGGCCATGCTGGACTCCACGTAAACTGGGGCAAATCCATGGTGTTCCCTCTCACTTCTGTCACCAACAGGTACCTATTGAATACCCACTGCAGTGGACAGAAGAGTCAGTGCGCTATGTGGGGATTAAGATTCACTCTGATCCAGCTATCATCCTCCGAGATAATTAAGGGGTGGCGGTACAGCAGCTGTCGGATATGGTCAAACACCGGATTAAATTTCCTCTCTTTCATGCCAGAAGAGTGGCCATCATGAACATGGTGGTGCTTCCACGCTTACAATTTTTGTTCCTTAACATCCCAATCATTCTAACCCATTCTATTTCTGATTAGGCTAAGGGCTTTCTTGAGTAGATTGGCCTGGGCAGGCAAACATCCCAGGGTGCGATGGTGGACGCTTACTCTCCCATACAATATGGGAGGCCTAGGTGCCCCAGACCTGGAAGCGTACTATCCGGTCACTCAAGCACAGTTTGCTCACTATTGGGTGCATGGGCCCCGCAATTGCCCCTTCTCCGGCTGGAGCTGGGGATGATGACTTTGTCTACTTTACCCCGAGCCCTCTTTGATAAACCAAATGGCAATTTGGGAAACTGGATTCGATAAATGCGACTTCCTATGCCTGGCAGAAATTAACCACTTCGCTGCCAGGCCTTTTCCCCCTCCTGTGCCAGGCCTTTTTTTGCCTATTTGGGGCAGTTCGCGCTTAGACCCGCATAACTTTTTGTCCACATAAGCTAACCAAGCCAAATTTGCGTCCTTTTTTTCCAACATCCTAGGGATTCTGGAGGTACCCAGACTTTGTGGGTTCCCCTGAAAGAGGCCAAGAAATTGGCCAAAATACAGGGAAAATTTGGTTTTTTTCAAAAAAATTGGAAAAAGTGGCTGCAGAAGAAGGCTTGTGGTTTTCCCCCTGAAAATGGCATCAACAAAGGGTTTGCGGTGCTAAACTCAGCAGCTTCCCAGCTTTCAGGAACAGGCAGACTTGAATCAGAAAACCCAATTTTTCAACACAATTTTGGCATTTTTCTGGGACATACCCAATTTTTGCAATTTTTTGTGCTTTCAGCCTCCTTCCAGTCAGTGACAGAAATGGGCATGAAACCAATGCCGGATACCAGAAACCTAAACATTTCTGAAACCTAGATAAAATTCTGAATTCAGCAAGGGGTCATTTATGTAGATCCTACAAGGATTTCCTACAGAAAATAACAACAGAAAAAGAAAAATATTGAAAAAATGTTTCTCTACGTTTTACTCTGTAACTTTTCCCTGCAATGTCAGATTATCGAAAGCAATATACCGTTACGTCAGCTGGACTCCTCTGGTTGCGGGGATATATAGGGCTTGTAGGTTCATCAAGAACCCGAGGAACCCAGAGCCAATAAATGAGCTGCACCCTGACGTGCGTTTTCATTCTATAACGGGTATACAGCAATTCATTTGCTGAAATATAAAGAGTAAAAAATTGCTATCAAGAAAACCTTTGTATTTCCAAAAAGGGCACAAGATAAGGTGTTGAGGAGCAGTGGTTATTTGCACATCTCTGAATTCCGGGGTGACCATACTAGCATGTGAATTACAGGGCTTTTCTCAAATAGATGTCTTTTTTACACACTCTCCTATATTTGGAAGGAAAAAATGTAGAGAAAGACAAGGGGCAATAACACTTGTTTTGCTAATCTATGTTCCACCAAGTCTCCCGATAAAAATGATACCTCACTTGTGTGGGTAGGCCTAGCGCCCGCGACAGGAAACACCCCAAAGCGCAACGTGGACACATCCAAATTTTTGGAAGAAAACAGAGGTGTTTTTTGCGAAGTGCCTACCTGTAGATTTTGGCCTCTAGCTCAGCCGGCACCTAGGGAAACCTACCAAACCTGTGCATTTCTGAAAACTAGAGACCTAGGGGAATCCAAGGAGGGGTGACTTGCGGGGCTCGGACCAGGTTCTGTTACCCAGAATCCTTTGCAAACCTCAAAATTTGGCTAAAAAAAACACATGTTCCTCACATTTCTGTGGCAGAAAGATCTGGAATCTGAGAGGAGCCACAAATTTCCTTTCACCCAGCGTTCCCCCAAGTCTCCCGATAAAAATGATACCTCACTTGTGTGGGTAGGCCTAGCGCCCGCAACAGGAAACGCCCCAAAGCGCAACGTGGACACATCCAAATTTTTGGAAGACAACAGAGGTGATTTTTGCGAAGTGCCTACCTGTAGATTTTGGCCTCTAGCTCAGCCGGCACCTAGGGAAACCTACCAAACCTGTGCATTTCTGAAAACTAGAGACCTAGGGGAATCCAAGGAGGGGTGACTTGCGGGGCTCGGACCAGGTTCTGTTACCCAGAATCCTTTGCAAACCTAAAAATTTGGCTAAAAAACACATGTTCCTCACATTTCTGTGTCTGAAAGTTCTGGAATCTGAGAGGAGCCACAAATTTCCTTCCACCCAGCGTTGCCCCAAGTCTTCCGATAAAAATGATACCTCACTTGCGTGGGTAGGCCTAGCGCCGGCGACAGGAAACACCCCAAAGCGCAACGTGGACACATCCTAAATTTTGGAAAAAAACAGAGGTGTTTTTTGCGAAGTGCCTACCTGTAGATTTTGGCCTCTAGCTCAGCCGGCACCTAGGGAAACCTACCAAACCTGTGCATTTCTGAAAACTAGAGACGTAGGGGAATCCAAGGAGGGGTGACTTGCGGGGCTCGGACCAGGTTCTGTTACCCAGAATCCTTTGCAAACCTCAAAATTTGGCTAAAAAAAACACATGTTCCTCACATTTCTGTGGCAGAAAGATCTGGAATCTGAGAGGAGCCACAAATTTCCTTTCACCCAGCGTTCCCCCAAGTCTCCCGATAAAAATGATACCTCACTTGTGTGGGTAGGCCTAGCGCCCGCAACAGGAAACGCCCCAAAGCGCAACGTGGACACATCCAAATTTTTGGAAGACAACAGAGGTGATTTTTGCGAGGTGCCTACCTGTAGATTTTGGCCTCTAGCTCAGCCGGCACCTAGGGAAACCTACCAAACCTGTGCATTTCTGAAAACTAGAGACCTAGGGGAATCCAAGGAGGGGTGACTTGCGGGGCTCGGACCAGGTTCTGTTACCCAGAATCCTTTGCAAACCTCAAAATTTGGCTAAAAAAAACACATGTTCCTCACATTTCTGTGGCAGAAAGATCTGGAATCTGAGAGGAGCCACAAATTTCCTTCCACCCAGCGTTCCCCCAAGTCTCCCGATAAAAATGATACCTCACTTGCGTGGGTAAGCCTAGCGCCGGCGACAGGAAACACCCCAAAGCGCAACGTGGACACATCCTAAATTTTGGAAAAAAACAGAGGTGTTTTTTGCGAAGTGCCTACCTGTAGATTTTGGCCTCTAGCTCAGCCGGCACCTAGGGAAACCTACCAAACCTGTGCATTTCTGAAAACTAGAGACCTAGGGGAATCCAAGGAGGGGTGACTTGCGGGGCTCGGACCAGGTTCTGTTACCCAGAATCCTTTGCAAACCTCAAAATTTGGCTAAAAAAACACATGTTCCTCACATTTCTGTGGCAGAAAGTTCTGGAATCTGAGAGGAGCTACAAATTTCCTTCCACCCAGCGTTCCCCCAAGTCTCCCGATAAAAATGACACCTCACTTGCGTGGGTAGGCCTAGCGCCGGCGACAGGAAACACCCCAAAGCGCAACGTGGACACATCCTAAATTTTGGAAAAAAACAGAGGTGTTTTTTGCGAAGTGCCTACCTGTAGATTTTGGCCTGTAGCTCAGCCGGCACCCAGGGAAACCTACCAAACCTGTGCATTTCTGAAAACTAGAGACCTAGGGGAATCCAAGGAGGGGTGACTTGCGGGGCTCGGACCAGGTTCTGTTACCCAGAATCCTTTGCAAACCTCAAAATTTGGCTAAAAAAACACATGTTCCTCACATTTCTGTGTCAGAAAGTTCTGGAATCTGAGAGGAGCTACAAATTTCCTTCCACCCAGCGTTCCCCCAAGTCTCCCGATAAAAATGATACCTCACTTGTGTGGGTAGGCCTAGTGCCGGCGACAGGAAACACCCCAAAGCGCAACGTGGACACATCCTAAATTTTGGAAAAAAACAGAGGTGTTTTTTGCGAAGTGCCTACCTGTAGAGTTTGGCCTCTAGCTCAGCCGGCACCTAGGGAAACCTACCAAACCTGTGCATTTCTGAAAACTAGAGACCTAGGGGAATCCAAGGAGGGGTGACTTGCGGGGCTCGGACCAGGTTCTGTTACCCAGAATCCTTTGCAAACCTCAAAATTTGGCTAAAAAAACACATGTTCCTCAAATTTCGGTGACAGAAAGTTCTGGAATCTAAGAGGAGCCACAAATTTCCTTCCACCCAGCGTTCCCCCAAGTCTCCCGATAAAAATGATACCTCACTTGTGTGGGTAGGCCTAGCGCCCGCGACAGGAAATGGCCCAAAACACAACCTGGACACATCACATTTTTTCATAGAAAACAGGGCCTACCTGTGGATTTTGGCCTCTAGCTCAGCCGGCACCTGGGGAAACCTAGCAAACCAGCGCATTTATGAAAACTAGAAACCCAGGGGAATCCAAGATGGGGTGAATTGTGGGGCTCTGACCAGGTTCTGTAACCCAGAATCCTTTGCAAACCTCAAAATTTGGCTAAAAAAACATGTTTTCCTCACATTTCAGTGACAGAAAGTTCTGGAATCTGAGAGGAGCCACAAATTTCCTTCCACCTAGCGTTCCCCCAAGTCTCCCGATAAAAATGATACCTCACTGGTGTGGGTAGGCCTAGCGCCCGAGACAGGAAATGGCCCAAAACACAACGTGGACACATCACATTTTTTCATAGAAAACAGTGCCTACCTGTGGATTTTGGCCTCTAGCTCAGCCGGGCCCAGGGGGGGCAGAAATGGCCTAAAATAAATTTGTCCCCAACCCCCCTGCCCCCCCGGGAGCGACCCTTGCCTATGGGGTCGCCCCCCCCCCCTTGCGTGACATTGGTGCCAAAAAAAAAATCCCCGGTGCCTAGTGGTTTCTGCCCCCCTTGGGGCAGATTGACCTACAATCGGCCAATCTGCCCCCAAGGGGGGCAGAAATGGTCAAAATAAAAGTTGCCCCCCAGGGGAGCGACCCTTGCCTAATGCGTCGCTCCCCATCTCTAAAAAAACAAACAAACAAAAAAAAAAACACACAAAAATAAATTTGCCCTGGCGCCTAAAGGTTTCTGCCCCCCCGGGGGCAGATCGGCCTAATACCAATAGGCCGATCTGCCCCCAGGGGGGCAGAAATGGCCTAAAATAAATTTGCCCCCCCACCCCCCCGGGGAGCGACCCTTGCCTGCAAGGTCGCTCCCCTTGCGTGACTGCGCAAAAAAAAGATCCCTGGTGCCTAGTGGTTTCTGCCCCCCTTGGGGGCAGATTGACCTACAATCGGCCAATCTGCCCCCAAGGGGGGCAGAAATGGTCTAAATACAATTTGCCCCCCAGGGGAGCGACCCTTGCCTAATGCGTCGCTCCCCATCTCTAAAAAAACAAACGAACAAAAAAAAAACCCCCACAAAAAAAAAATTGCCCTGGCGCCTAAAGGTTTCTGCCCCCCCCGGGGGCAGATCGGCCTAATACCAATAGGCCGATCTGCCGCCAGGGGGGCAGAAATGGCCTAAAATAAATTTGCCCCCCCACCCCCCCCGGGGAGCGACCCTTGCCTGCAAAGTCGCTCCCCTTGCGTGCCGGCGCAAAAAAAAGATCCCTCGTGCCTAGTGGTTTCTGCCCCCATTGGGGGCAGATTGACCTACAATCGGCCAATCTGCCCCCAAAGGGGGCAGAAATGGTCTAAATACAATTTGCCCCCCAGGGGAGCGGCCCTTGCCTAATGCGTCGCTCCCCATCTCTAAAAAAACAAACAAACAAACAAAAAAACACAAAAAAACTATTTGCCCAGGCGCCTAGAGGTTTCTGCCCCCCCTGTGGGCAGATCGGCCTAATACCAATAGGCCGATCTGCCCCCAGGGGGGTCAGAAATGGCCTAAAATAAATTTGCCCCCCTAACCCCCCCCCGGGGAGCGACCCTTGCCTACAAGGTCGCTCCCCTTGCGTGACGGCGCAAAAAAAAGATCCCTGGTGCCTAGTGGTTTCTGCCCCCCTTGGGGGCAGATTGACCTACAATCGGCCAATCTGCCCCCAAGGGGGCCAGAAATGGTCTAAATACAATTTGCCCCCCAGGGGAGCGACCCTTGCCTAATGCGTCGCTCCCCATCTCTAAAAAAACAAACAAACAAAAAAAAAACACAAAAAAACTATTTGCCCAGGCGCCTAGAGGTTTCTGCCCCCCCTGTGGGCAGATCGGCCTAATACTAATAGGCCGATCTGCCCCCAGGGGGGGCAGAAATGGCCTAAAATAAATTTGCCCCCCTCACCCCCCCCCGGGGAGCGACCCTTGCCTACAAGGTCGCTCCCCTTGCGTGACGGCGCAAAAAAAAGATCCCTGGTGCCTAGTGGTTTCTGCCCCCCTTGGGGGCAGATTGACCTAAAATCGGCCGATCTGCCCCCAAAGCGGGCAGAAATGGCCTAAATACAATTTGCCCCTCCAGGGGAGCGACCCTTGCCTAAGGGGACGCTCCCCATCTGTAAAACACAACAACAACAAAAATCCCTGGTGCCTAGTGGTTTCTGCCCCCCGTGGGGGCAGATCGGCCTAATAAAAATAGGCTGATCTGCCCCCATGGGGGGCAGAAATGGCCTAAAATAAATTTGCCCCCCAAGGGAACGACCCTTGCCTAAGGGGTCGCTCCCCTTACGTGAAAAACAAACAAACAAAAAAAACTCCCTGGTGTCTAGTGGTTTCTGCCCCCCTTGGGGGCAGATTGGCCTCATAAAAATAAGCCAATCTGCCCCCAAAGGGGGCAGAAATGGCCTAAATATAATTTCCCTCTATGGGAGCGACCCTTGCCTAAGGGGTCGCATCCCACACCTAAAAAACAAAAGAAAACAAATAAAAAAACAAACCAAAAAAAAGTATCCCTGGTGTCTAGAGGTTTCTGCCCCCGCTGGGGGCAGATCGGCCTAATAGTAGGCCGATCTGCCCCCAGGGGGGGCAGAAAAGGCCTTAAAAAAAAATGACCCCCTGGGAGCGACCCTTGCCCAAGGGGTCGCTCCCTTCTGTCAATTTCATAGAAAAAAAAAAATCCCTGGTGTCTAGTGGGGTTTCAAAAGCCGGATTGCAAGCAATCCGGCTTTTGAAACCCTCGGAGAGACTTCAAAGGGAAGGAAATACATTTCCTTCCCTTTGAAGCCCCTCCGGGCCTTCCCCACGTGATCGAAAGAGAAATGCTGAGCATTTCTCTTTCGATCGCGCTGGAAGCTCTGCTTCCAGCGCGATGGGGGAGGTTGTGTGATTGTCAGCGCGCGCTCGCGTGCTGACGTCACAGGGGGGGTGGGGGGGGTCGGGGGTTGAAGGGGAAGGGATTCCCCTGTCAGCCCTGACCTAGGGGGGTGGGGGGGCGGCCCTCGGGAGGAGCACTAGCGCTTCTCCCGAGGGCAGCATTCAGGACGTAATGGTTACGTCCATGGCGCCACACGGGCGCTGCCATGGACGTAACCATTACGTCCGTGGCGGGGAAGGGGTTAATGTACAGGCAGGCGGGCTCCTTACTATATACACCAGAAGCACCCCTAACTCTGTGTACGTTGTTTCTGATGGCACAGGAGATGGGGGTAACTAAGACACTCCAGGAGTTGGGCATCATCAGTGTAGGAGACATGTTTGAAGAGGGCAGGTTGCGAAACTAGGAAAAAGTACAAGATGGAGGTGCTATGGTCACACCTCTCACCATGTTTCACTACCACAGGGCATGCGCCAGGATGCGGGCATTATTAGGAGATAACCTCCAAGAGCCACCCACAGTCCCAGCTCTATTGTCACTACTGCGGAACTCCGTGCCGGGTCATGTTATATCCAGGCTGAACACCATTGCGCAGGAAGCACATAGAACGGAGATATGTAGAGCCCGATTAGCATGGCAAAGAGATTTGGATGCCATTATAGAGGACTAACAGAGGGCATACTTCTGTTCAAGGACCAAGACTTTGGCCCTCATTACAACCCTGGCAGTAAATGCCACCTACCGCTGTGCTTGCGACCGCCAACATACCGTGACCGCGGCGGTATTCCTCTAGGGTATTATGACCCACACTGAGAAATCCGCAACAATACAGACACCCACACAAGTCTGCCAGACAAAAGGTCAGTGATAAATTGGCAGCACCAAAACCCACACTGTTACGCCAACAGCAATACGCCCACGGATCACCGCAGCGGTCTTTCAACCGCGTTAAACCATTGGTGGTACACACTGCTGCGCTCAAAATACACACACACTTACAAAACTTCACCACATTGGACAATTCAAACTACACACACTTCACACACATACACACACCACACACTTAGACCACTATAAAACACACACCCACATTACCCACAACCCTTTCAACGAAAAATAAGATTGCCAACACAGAGAGACACAAGCCAGGAGCACACACTCAATCTGAGCCACAGAACGCCATCACCCATACACCATCCACTCACCTCACAGCACACACCACACCACATCACCCCACATATCACTCCACACATCCTCACACATATCTCACACCACATCCATGGCACCCCAAAGACACCCCAGGTTTTCAGAGGAGGAGCTAAGGGTCATGGTGGAGGAAATCATCCGGGTAGGGCAACAGCTATTCGGATCACAGGTGCAGCGGACGTCCATTGCAGGGAAGATGGAGCTTTGGCGGAGGATCGTGGACAGGGTCAACGCCATGGGACAGCATCCAAGAACAAGAGATGACAGCAGGAAGAGGTGGAACGACCTGCGGGGGAAGGTGCGGTCCGTGGTTGCAAGACACCAGGTAGCTGTACAGAGGACTGGCGGTGGACCCCAACCTCCTCCCCCACAACTAACAACATGGGAGGAGCAAGTCTTGGCAATCATGCATTCTGAGGGCCTCGCTGGAGTAGCAGGAGGACTGGACTCTGGTAAGTCAAATCTTTACTAATATATATCCCCCACCCTACCTGCATGCCATCACAAACTCCTACCCTCACCCCATCACTCCATCACCTCACATATACCCCACTTTCACAACCCACTCCTTCCAAAACCAAGCCCTGCATGTAACAACAATCCATGGACCCCCTTCACAGACCTGCATGGACACCCATCACCACAGCATGTCCATTAGAGAGAATCACCTAGCCTACAAAATCACCACACACACAAGCCTAAGCTGCCAGGGCTATCCCAACCATACAGGGAAACAAACCCATGCACAAGCTGGCACACGCAGATACAATAGCACTGCATTTTCATCCCAACAGGACCCCTACTCAACGTCACCGGAGAGGAGTTGCCACCAACATCCAGTCCCCCCCAGAGGAGGCCAACAGTGATGACAGCAGCTCTGCACGCGTGGATCAAGATGACCAACCTCGCCCATCAGGAACCTCTGGACAGTCGGTTACCCTGCCACAGTCCCACCCCCACAGAGCCTTCCCCCTCAGGAAACACCAGCCCAGCACCCACCCAGTGGGCACATGCCACTGTCCCCAGGACACGTCAATCAGCAGTGTGTCCACCACTACAGGGACTCCAGGCTACCCCATAAACACAGGACGACCAGGGCCCTTGGGTCAGTGGCAGTGGGCACACGGTTCATGGGACAGGGGCACAGGACAACAGGGAAATTATGAGGAATGCTATGCGACATGGGGCGGACAGGCCCAGGGAACTGACTTTCCAGGAGGCACTCTCCAACATCCTGGGAGCATATCACCATTCCCAGTAGACCATGGGCCAGATGCTGTCCAAGTTGCAAGAGACCCAGCGGCTGCAGGAGGGACAGTACCTGTTGATCATGAAGGACCTCAAAAACATCTGCACCATCCTGGTCACTATTGCAGGGTTGCTGGTAGACATGGGCAACATGAGGGAGGCAGTGGCACACCAATGGGCCCCTGACACTAGCCACACTGAAGAACAACCCTCCACCTCCACCGGCACTAGTGTTCAGGATACCCTGCCACAGGACCAACAGGCCACCAGCACCCCACCCCCAGCTGAAGGAGAATCAGCCCGCAAACGGTCCCTGCTATCCAGGCAGAAGCCGGAGAACCCTGCCAAGACCCCCGCCAGGAAATAAGACTCCTGATTGTCACCCTTCTGTCCCACTCTGTCACCCTGTCCACCTTGAACTGCCATGTCTACCCTTCCTATGCCCCATTGGACAATGCATCTGTGATACCAAGAGACTGGACTCTAACTTGACATTCCTCCACCATCACCACAGCCCATTGCACATCCTCCTCTACGTATGAAAACTTAAATAAACACTCTTGGAACAAATACAAACCTTGAGCCTGTCAAATGATTGAATTATGTATTAGTACAGCATTCTGAAAACATTTCAAGTCATATATACAGTCATTTATACATTGGTATGACCTTTAGTGGGTAGCAGTAAACATACCAGGAGCTAGAGTGTGCCACAGAGATCTGAAAATAGAGATGCCAAAGGATTCAGTAAGTGGCCATAGACATAGGGAAATCAGACTGCCATGTACAATGTCCAACAGAAAACTGAAATGTAAAGTGAAGTTATAGTGTCTTACCTGTGTGTCACTGGAAGTACTGCTGTGTTATATTACTTCTGTTGTCCACATCTTCTTCCTCTGCCTCCTCTTCCTCACTGTCCACAGGCTCCACCGCTGCCATAAGACCATCTCCAGGCTCATCCTCCTGCAGAAAAGGCACCTGGCATCTCAAAGCCAGGTTGTGCAACATGCAACATGCAACGATGATTTGGCACACCTTCTTGGGTGAGTAGTACAGGGATCCACCTGTCAGATGGAGGTAGAGGAACCTGGCCTTCAGGAGGCCAAAGGTTCATTTAATTATCCTCCCTGTTCGCCCATGTGCCTCATTGTAACATTACTCTACCCTTATCCTGGCATTCCTCACTGGGGTCAGTAGCCATGGGAGATTGAGGTAACCAGAGTCACCTGCAAATATCGAGGAATACCTGTTAGACACACACTAACCCCTAGGGACAACCCCATACCCAGACACCAACTCCTACTGGGTGGGGACCTTGGGCTCCCCTGTTAGCCACACTCTATGCCTCTGGAGTTGGCCCATCACATATGGGATGCTGCTATTCCTCAAGATAAAGGTGTCATGCACAGAGCCAGGAAACTTGGCATTCACATGGGAGATGTGATGCTCTGCCAAATACACCATCTGCACTTTCCTAGAGTGATAGCTTTTTCTATTCCTGAACACTTGTTCATTTCTCCGGGGGAATGGGACAAATGCTACACATGTACTATCAATGGCACCAATAATGTTGGGGCTATGTCCCAGGGCATCTTTCACTGTGGCCAAATCCTCCACCCGGGGGAATACTATGTACCTGCGCATGTGTTTCAGCAGGGTTGACTCCACTCTAGTCAACATGTTGAAGAACATTGGCTGAGACATTCCTGATGCCATGGCCACTGTTGTTTGAAAGGAACCCCTTGCGAGGAAATGGAGCACTGACAAGACCTGCACTAGAGGGGGCTGGCGGATAGCTGACATCAGGTCTGGCTCCAATTGGGCACACAGTTCTTGGATTGTGGCACGATCAAGTCTGTAGGTTAGGATAATGTGTCTGTCCTCCATAGTCACAAGGTCCACCAGGGGTTTGTACACCGGAGGATGTCGCCATCTCATATTCATCCTCAGCGGCTGAAGCCTATGGAGGAAAACGGTGAGTAGAGGGTCATATTCACACATCAATTGAAATAATGTTGCATCTTTTCCTTTACAGAACCTAGATGTGAATCTGAGAGTCAGTTTCTGTGCCAATGTCTGCTGTGACGCAGCTAAGTGCCATGGCCTGTGCCCCCCCTGAAATGGCGACTGCCTGACCTGTGAGGAGGGACAAGTGGAAATAAGGTAATTCCGCTGGCGTTGTGTGACGTTGCGGTAGGCGGTCGATGACCACTGCGCAACTTCATTTTGTTTATAATTGGGCCCAATGGGTTCGAGGAGCCAATGGCGATGTACGCCGGTGGCAAAGGCACGCACCGCTGCGGATGTGACCGCCATTTTCTATCTGTGCACTCACTTGCTACCTGACCTTCAGAAGGAGAGGACCTACACTGCAAGTGCTGCTATGATCTGTGTCTGGAAGCGACAATAGCTCATGTGTCTGGGGAAAGGGCCCCTGCCTTCACTGCGGAGGAGTTGGAGAAACTGGTGGATGGGGTCCTACCCTAGTACACGTTACTCTACGATCCTCCAGACAAACAGGTGAGTACTCTGTGAGCATGATGCATGGGCCATGAATGTATGGATTGCTGTGTGTGTAAGTCTCATGTAGAGGGGGCTGAGGCATCCTGGTAAAGGTGCTGCATGTATGGTGGTCAATGTATGTGCGTCAGGGGATGGGAGGGATCCAGCGGGCCATGAGTGTGATGGTCTGGACGGTTAACTAATTCCCTTTTCTGCTGTCTTTTCCATGCAGGTCAGTACCCATCAGAAAAAGGGTATTTGGCGTGCCATCGTCAAGGAGGTGCAGACCCTGGGGGTCTTTGACAGGCAGAGCACCCACTGCCGCAAACAGTGGGAGGACCTGCGCCGCTGAGCAAGGAAGATGGCGGAGGCCCAGCTGGGGCTGGCCTCCCAATGAGGAAGAGGTGCCCATGGTACCCTGACCCCCCTGATGTTCTGCATCCTGGCGGTGGCCTAACTGGAGTTGGATGGGCACTTGAAGGCATCACAGGAGCCAAAAGGGGGTGAGTACAGATTCAGATTCATAGCTGTGCGTGCGTTAGGTTTACCTGGGTGGGGGATGTGGAATGTGGGTGCCCCTAGCCAAGGGCGAACATGGCAGGATAGGTCCCTCATTGGGCAGGCTCTGAAGCACTCCACCCCAAATAGTGATAGTGGGCATCTACTACTGGGCAGGGTCCTTGGGTTTCAGGTGTACAGCTAATGGCGTTAGGCCTTGTACCCCATGTGCTGGTGACTATCTTAGTAACTGATAGTGCATGGCCTAGTGCACAGGGCTGCTCCCTGTGAGTTGTGTACGCCAATGGTAGTGTTGTTGCTGGCATGGACCAAGTGTATCCTCTGTCTCTTTCCCCCCTTTTGTTTTGTTACCCTCTTCTTGTGTGCATTAGCATCATCTAGCGGAGGAGCAGAGGCACCAGCGATGGAGGGAGCTGCATCCCACATGGGCCTGGAGGCCACCATGTTTCCCATGCCCATTCACCCAGAAGGGTGGGCATCTCCTTCTCCCCAGGCACCTCAGGCCCTGCCCCAGTCAGCCCTGCTGCCCTCAGTGAGGAGGCTATTGACCTCCTGAGATCCCTCATTGTTGGGTAGTCAACCATACTGAATGCCATCCAGGGTGTCGAGAGGCATTTGCAACAAACAAATGCATACCTGGAGGGCATTCACTAAAACATGGCAGCACAACAGAGAGCATTTCAGGCTCTGGCCTCAGCACTGATGGCAGCCCTTGTCCCTGTCTCTAGCCTCCCTCCTCCAACATCCACTACCCAGTCCCAATCCCCTCAACCTCAACCTATCCCAAGCACACCTTCAGACCAGCATTCACCCACAGACCACACAAAAGTGGCTCAGGCAAACCCGAACACCACACTTCATCTCACAGGCACTCACACAAGCACCATCCCCAAGCAGACACGCCAAGATCCACTGCCTCCACTGTGTCCCCTTCCTCCTCGTCGTCCCCTCCCTCCCAGTAGTGTCTCCACTCACACCTGCATACACTACATCCTCATCCATATCCTCCATCACCAGCCCATCACAACACACCCCTCACTGGCAGTCACCACCCCCACATCCATGCACATGTCCCCTGTGTACTCTCCCAAGGTACACAGATGCAGTCACACACCCACCCAACAGCCATCCACCTCACAACAGCATCCAGCCCATGCACCTGCACCCAAACTCAGCAGACAGACCCCTCCTACAACCACTCCCTCTTCTTCCACTCCCAAACCCTCTCCCTCTTCCCACCCCAGTGTCCCTAAGAAGCTTTTCCTGGCCAACTGTGACCTCTTCTCTACCCCTCCCCCCGTTTTTCCCCTCGGGCCAGGGTGGCCAGAACCCAACCCAGCACCTCAGCCACAAAATTGTCATCTGCCGTGGTACCTGAAGCTATCAAAGGCTCAAAGGGGGCACCCATCAGCCCCGCCAGTGTGCCACGAACCCCTGCCAAGGCCAAAACCATTGGGCCACCTGGCAAGTTGAAGAGGGGCTAAGGATCCAGCAAGGGGAAGGAGCCACAACCACCCAGCAAGGCCACCTCAAAGGCTCCAGCTGCCACACCAAAGGTCACACCACCTTCTGCCAAGGTGAGAAAGGGGCAGAAAACACCAGCCAAGGCACATCAGCCATCCGAGGCTTCAGGTGAAGGCCTGGTGGGTACCAGCACAACCGCCAGCACTGCCACCTCCACCGTGGCCAGCACCGCCAGCAGCCCCACCCCTAGCAGCGCCGCAAGCGCCGCCACCTGCACCACCACCTGCACTGCCGCAAGCACTACTACTGTCAGCAGCAGCAGCCCCAGTGGGCAGCCGTCCGAGGCTGCAGAAGAATGGCTGAAGCCTCCCTCCACCACTTGCAGCACCGGCACTTGCACCACGGCAAGCACTGCCACCTGTACTGTCACTAGAACTGCCACAGACCCCGCTGCAAGCACTGCCACCTGTACCGATGACAGTAGCATCACTACCAGCAGCAGCAGCCCCAATAGGCAGCCATCCGAGGCTGCAGGAGAAGGGCTGGACCCTTTCTCCACCATTGGCGGCACCCCTACCAGCCCCTGCACTACCACCAGTTTGCAGCCGTAGCCGGATGGAGTCTAGCACTGCCTCCATGGACTATCATGCAACCTGGTCACTGCAAATCTCGTGCCTCAGACACCCAGATGAGGGACTGTAAACTGCCACACCCCAAGTGTTGCATCACTGGGCAGAAAGCCCCCTCCAGAACTAGTGGAGATATGCATCCACTCCCCCTATCCTTGGCAGGATGTAGCACACTGGACACAAAGCCTCCTCCAGAACCAGTGGAGATATGCATCCCCTCACCCAATCCTTGGCAGGATGAAGCACACTGGTCTTAGAGCCCCCTCCAGAACCAGTGGAAGAAGGCATCCACTCACCCTATCCTTAACAGGATGAAGCACACTGGGCACAAAGCCCCCTCCAGAACCATTGGAGATATGCATCCACTCACCCAATCCTTGGCAGGATGAAGCAAACTGGGCACAAAGCCCCCTCCAGAACTAGTAGAGATATGCATCCACTCACCCCCTCCTTGGCAGGATGAAGCACTCTGGGCACAAAGCCCCCTCCAGAACCAATGGAAGAAGGAATCCACTAGAGAGACTGTGGCCTTGTACTCCCCAGGACCAAACAGTGGGCAATCCACCCACTTGAGAGACTGTGGCTTTGCACTCCCCAGGACCAAGCAGTGGGCAGACCACCCACATGAGAGACTGTGGATTTGCACTCCCCAGGACAAAGGAGTGGGCAGACCACCCACTTGAGAGACTGTGGCTTTGCACACCCCAGGATCAAGCAGTGGGCAACCCACCCACTAGAGAGACTGTGGCTTTGCACACCCCAGGACCAGGCAGTGGGCAATCCACCCACTTGAGAGACTGTGCCTTTGCACACCCCAGGAACAAGCAGTGGGCAACCCACCCACTTGAGAGACTGTTCCTTTGCACTCCCCAGGACCAAGCAGTTCGCAACCCACCTACTCAAGAATCTGTGGCTTTGCACTCTTGAGGACCAAGCACTGGGCAACCCACTCACTTGAGAGAATGTGGCTTTGCACTCCCCAGGACATCGCTGTGGGCAACCCACCCACTTGAGAGACTGTGCCTTTGCACACCCCAGGACCAAGCAGTGGGCAAACCACCCACTTGAGAGAATGTGCCTTTGCACATTCCAGGACCAAGCAGTGGGCAACCCACCCACTTGAGAGACTGTGCCTTTGCACTCCCCAGGACCAAGCAGTCGGCAAACCACCCACTTGAGAGACTGAGGCTTTGCACTCCCCAGGACCAAGCAGTGGGCAACCCACCCACTTGAGAGACTGTGGCTTTGCACTCCCAAGCACCAAGCAGTGGGCAACCCACCCACTTGAGAGACTAAGGCTTTGCACTCCCCAGGACCAAGCAGTGGGCAATCCACCCACTTGAGAGACTGTGGCTTTGCACTCCCCAGGACATCGCTGTGGGCAACCCACCCACTTGTGGGACTGTGGCCTTGTTCTCTCCACGACATCGCTGTGGGCATGGAGCCCTCTTCAGGAGCAGTGGTGTTTTACAATTTTCCAGCTTAGGTGCACCCCGCTTCACCCTCCCCCTGAGGTGTCTGTGTGTTTTCGACCTGATGCCCCTGCAGTCTTCTCTCTGTATTGATGCAGGAGTCAAGTGTGGACTTGGCCTATGAGTTTTGGTCCAGTGGCCCACAGACATTTTGTGTGGACAATGTACCGGCTTATGTTCATATTGTATATATTTTTTTACGTATATCTGACTATTTATAAAAAATCACTGATTTGACTATAATCCTTTTGTCCTTGCGTTCTTCTAGGGGGATACAGGGTGTAAATGTAATGTTGCTTCATGTGTTTGTGTGTATGGTGTTGTGGGTGGGGGGGTGGCTTGTTGCGTGTGTGTGTCACTCACTTTTTCCTCCCCCTCTCCCCTGTGTACTAGGTGCAGTTCTCAACGTGGTCGTCGCCGCCGCCGTTGGTACTCCTGGTAGATGAGGAGGTAGAGCAGCATGGGAAGGACCCGCAGCTCGTGCTCCATGGTGTCCTGGTTCTTCGTTGAGTGTCGAGAGGTGAGTGATTTCCCTTCCAAGTACTGTTTCCACCCTGCTTTTAATGGCATTGGTACCGCATCTGAAAATCTGGCGGATGGGCGGGTTGTGATTGGGTGGGCGGTACATTGGCCATGCCTGTCTGTAGGTGGTTACCGCCACGGTGTTTGTTGCTACCGCCGTGGCGGTCGGAGTGTTAAAGTGGCTGTATGTTTTGGCAGTTTCCAACGTGGTTGTGATCCCATTTTCTTTACCGTCGGCCTATTGGCGGTATTACCGCCACTTTAACACCGACCGCCAGGGTTGTAAGCATTTAGCCGAGTAAATAATTTATTATTATATAAGGATTACAAAATTAATTTTGAATTGAACATATTCTATTAGCAATATTTAATTGTGCCTTGGTACACTTTATGATTTTGTCTTATATTTTGAGAGTCAAAATGTGAAAATAGAGAAAGAACATATTCAATAAGCCTGATTGGCTGTATAATATCATGAACTATGTAGTACAATGGTAAAATTAGAATAGAAAATGGATTATTATAGAGGATTTGTGGCATTCAAAAAATGAAGCACCCACAATACTTCCATTATATGCCTTTTAAAAAAAATCAATAATCACTCTTTTTAATTTTTAAAAATTATTATTATTCTTTTTGACTACGATCCACAGAGTGCTTCATTACAGGCAGGATGGATTTTCAGTATTTAAGAGAAAGAGTGAAAGGACTTACTAACCATGAACAAGATTCTTTTTGAGTTGAAATACGTTGGTAGTTGCTTAATTCCATTAATAAAGACTGCAATTTTGGAACTTTTGGAGTGCAGTGATCTTTATTGTTGAACAATATATATATGTATATATATAAATCTATATAATATCTATGACAAATCATGCTACAAAGTGCTTATGAAGTTATAAAGGTCAACACCTTAGTGATATATTGTAGCACAATACTGCTAAAAGTTGCAAGGAAGCCCAAATAAATAAACAAGACTCCATATATGAAGTTTCAGATTGGCTACATGAACAATGGAAACACCCATGTTTGGAATACATCTTAATCTTCTTTAGTTTTATTTGCATGATCTCCGGCTCAAAAATAAAAATGGCCCAACAAGCCAAACAAAAAAAACATCTTTCCTATGCACTTGAGGGCAAGAAAATGAAAAATTGCCCTAGCAGTGAGTCACACAAACTACTATTTGGAGGACATGATAATTTACCAATAGGAAAAAAAAGAATATTTTCAATTTTTATAACAATAACAATCATTTCCTTTCATTCACTTTACCCTTCATATGTAGCACCATCATAATGAAACTAAGCAAGAAGCCTAAAGAACATACTAGGCTCTATATGTAAAGTTTCAGATTCACTATATGAACAAATGAAATACTCATACATGGTCACATGCTAATGGAAATCTATAAACAAATACATAGTGAATAGAATGCATCTTAAGCTACATAAATTTTCTTTACATGCTGTCTGGCTCATTAAATATAACTGTGGCCAACAAGCCAAACAAAAAAACATCTTCCTCATGGTCTCCTGTGCAATAAAATCGAAAGGTGATCTAGCAGTGAGCTACACAAAGTACTATATGAAGGACACAACAATTGGGCATTAGAAAAATCAAATCTTAATTTTTATAATGACAGAGATTGGTTTTCATTCACTTTGGGCTTCATGCATTACACAACATTTGCAAAGTTTCAGAATTACTATAGATAGAACTAAAAGACTCATTAATGATAACTTGATTATGTAAACCAATAAACAAATACATAACAAATACAAATATAAAAAGAAAGAAATCACATTAATCTGATTACCACTCTGTAGTTATAGTTAGTATCACCAAACATAGGAATTCATCGGATATTAGCTCTCTAATATCTATCCACCCATTTGACGGATCACCACAGAACTTTCTAGACCTATAGTAATTTCTACATTTTGAGATGATTTACATTTTTGTGGTGAATTGTTTAGGGGAAGCAGAGATTAAAGGGGATCCCAAAATGTGATATTCATGAATGCATTTCCTAAGACTATTGTATTTGATGTAGCACAAAAACAGCTAAACGGGTTTACTTAAAATTTGACAGGATTATACATTATGACTCAGTGATTATTTCTTTGGGGTACTGCAGTTAAGGAAAGTAAGTATTTTTAAGTTACATGGCATTTAAACTTAGTGGTATCTGTCAACACAGTACTTTGCCAGAATTGCACAAAATGTCGTGAAACTACTGAAGTACATGGTCATAAGTGTATTTCAAACTTTGTAAAGAAATATAAATAAATACCCTACCTATTACCACTTTAATATTGTGGTAAAATGTAGGGATCTACTAAATACCTATATATAAGTATCTAACACTGAACACAGCTAACATGACCTAAAAACCATAACTCTGCCTTTTCATTCTCTAAAAACAGACATCACCCAATTATATACTGGCTTATAATCGCCAAAAAAGCCATCACCCAATTCTATACTGGCTTATCATACACCCTTTTACAATTTAGGCCACTCCACTGTATACTACTACACTATGGCCCTCATTACAACCCTGGCAGTCGGTGATAAAGCGGCGGTAACACCGTCAACAGGCCAGCAGTAAAAAAAATGGAATTATGACCACGGCAGAAACCACTCACACAGACAGCCACTTTAACACCCTGACCGCCACAACCATAGCAACAAGCAACGCGGCAGTAACCCCCAACAGCCAGGCGGAAGTCAATGTACCGCCCACTCTATTATGACAGGCCTATGTGCCACCTTTTCTGGGGTGGTACCAATGACATCAAAAGCACGGCGGAAACAGAACACAGAACCACGCCACCATGAAGCCCAAACTGCAGGTGTTCCACATGCTGGTCTACCTCTTCCTACACCATGAATACCAACGCTGGCGAAGACAATCACGGTGAATACTGCTGCTTAGCACACAAGGGAGGGGGGAGGAAAAAGTGAGACACACACGCAACACGCAACACCTCTACCCCCAACATCATACACACAACCAGATGCAGTAACATTCCATATTCACCCCCTAACCCTCAGGAATATTGCAAGGACAAAAGGAAGTGATTAAAGTGAGTGTAATAAGATAAAATGCTAGAAATACGTCCACAAAAATCAAAACAGTTTACACATATATGCAAATGGAGGGACACTGCCCAGTCCACAATGTTTACGGGCCACAAGGCCACATCACATAGGCCAAGGCCCCACTTGACTCCGGCATCAACACAGAGAGAACACTGCAGGGGCATCAGTTCGAAAATACACAGGCACCCCAGGGGGATGGGCAACGGGGGGCACCTCAGCCGGAAGATGGTACAACACCACTGGTCCTGGAGGGGGCAATATGCCCTGTGCGATGTCCTGGGGAGTGCAAAGCCACAGTTTCTCAAGTAGGTGGTTTGCCCACTGCGATGTCCTGGGGAATGCAAAGCCACAGTCTCTCAAGTGGGAGGTTTACCCACTGCTTGGTCCCGGAGAGGGCAAAGCCACAGTCTCTCAAGTGGGTGGTTTGCCCACTGCTTGGTCCTGGGGAGTGCAAAGCCACAGCCTCCCAAGTGGATTGTCTGTCTACTGCTTGGTCCTAAGGAGTGCAAGGCCACAGATTCTCAAGTGCATGGCTTCTCCACTGGTTCTGGAGGGGGCTTTGTGCCCAGTGTGCTTCATCCTGGCAAGGAGTGGGTGAGTGGATGCCTTCTTCCACTGGTTCTGGAGGGGGCTTTGTGCCCAGTGTGCTTCATTCTGGCAAGGAGGGGGTGAGTGGATGCCTTCTTCCACTGGTTCTGGAGGGAGTTTTGTGCCCTGTGATGCAGATCTTAGGGGGTGCAAGGTCACAGTCTTTCACCTCGGTGTCACACCCACAAGATTTGCAGGGCTCCGGATGCATAACAGTCCATGGAGTCAAGACTACACACTGCCCACCGGCGGCAAAGCTGCTCAGTGGTGGCAGTGGCGGTGCTGTTGTCGGGGCTGGCAGTGGTGGGGGGAGGATCCAGCCCTTCCCCTGCAGCCTCAGATGGCTGCCCACTGGGGCTGCTGCTGCTGGTGGCAGTGCTGGTGCTGGTGGCAGTGCTGGCAGTGATGGAGGGAGGCTCCAGCACTTCCCCTGCAGCCTCGGACGGCTACCCACTGGGGCTGCTGCTGCTGATTGGTGGTGCTGGTGGAGGTTCTGGCAGTGGTGGGGGGGAGACTTCAGCCCTTCCCCTGCAGCCTCGGACAGCTGCCCACTGGAGCTGCTGTTGCTGGCACCGGTGCTGGTGTCCGTGCAGGTGGAGGTGCTGGCGGCGGTGCTGGCGGTTGTGCTCGTGGCGGTGCTGGTGGTGGTGCTGGCAGTGGAGGGGGAGGCTCCAGCCCTTCCCCTGCAGCCTCGGATGGCTGAACCACCATGGTTGGTGGTGGGGGCTCAGAATCAGTCCCAACACCAGGCCTCCTGTCCATCCTGCCTGAAGGTGCAGGCCCTTTGCCCTTGTCCTTGTAAGCTGGTGGTGCTTCCTTGCCATCTGGTGGTGCCTCCTTGCCCTTGTTGCTGGTGGTGCCTCCTTGCCCTTACCCTTGTCAGCTGGTGGTGCATCCTTGCCTTTCCCCTTGGTAGCTGGTGCAGGCACACTGCCAGTGCTGATGGGTTGTTCCTTGGAGCCTCTCACACCTGCAGGAGCTGCCGACACTACTGTGGCCGTGGGCTAGGTGGCTGAGGTACTAGCCTGGGTTCTGACCACCCTGGCCCGATGTGAAGGACGGGGGGGAAGGGAAGAGGTCAACGGCAGAGAGCAAAAGCTTTTTAGGGACACTGGGGTGGGAGGAGGGTGAAGGTTTGGGAGTGGAGGAAGAGGGAGTGGTTGTTGGAGGTGTTGACTGCTGTGTTTGGGTGTAGGTCCATGGGCTGGATGCTGTTGTCAGGTGGATGGCTGTTGGGTGTCTGAGTGCTTAGGTTTGGGTACTTAGGGAGGAGGGGGCACACACAGTGGGAGAGGCACAGGGGACGTGTGCATAGATGTAGGGGTGGTGACTGCCAGTGAGGGGTGTGTAGTGATAGGTGTGATGGTGATAGAGACACTGGATGAGGATGTAGTGCATGCAGGTGTGAGTGGAGATGCTACTAAGAGGAAGGTGGATGACAAGGAGGAGTGGGACACAGTAGAGGCAGTGGATGTTGGTATGCCTGCATATGGATGGTGTTTGTGTGAGTGCCTGTGGGATGATGTGTGGTGCTTGTGTTTGCCTGAGCCACTCCTGTGTGTTTTCTTGGGTGCATGCTGGTCTGAATGTGTGCTTGGGATAGTTTGGTGTTCAGGGGAATGGGACTGGGCAGAGGAAGATGGAGGGGGAGGCTAGAGACAGGATTGATCTATGTTGTGCCGCCATGCCAGAGTGAATTTCCTCCAGGAATGCATTTGTTTGTTGCAAATGGCCTGCCAGCCCCTGGATGGCATTCACTATGGTTGACTGCCCAACAGAGATGGATCGCAGGAGGTCACTAGCCTCCTCACTCAGGGCAGCAGGGCTAACTGTGGCAGGGCCTGAGCTGCCTGGGGTGAAGGAGATGCCCACCCTCCTGGGTGAGCAGGCATGGTAAACTTGCTGAGGGGCTGGTGGGATGGGGGTCCTGGTACAGGGTGTGGCGCCTATATTGGTAGTTGGGGTGGGGTTGTCCGCAACCACTAGGGAGCTTCTATAGGAGGAGGTATCAATGTCAGAACTGTCCCCTCCTGTCTCCAACGTGGTGCTCCCCTCACCCTCCAACCCACTGGTGCCCTCACCGTCTGTGGATTCGGCCTCATGGGCCCTGTGGGATGGAGCTCCCTCCATTGCCAGTGCCTCTCCTCCTCCGCCAGATGATGCTAATGCACAGAAGGACAGGGTGACAAAACAATAAGGGGGGGGAGAGACAGAGGATACACTTGGTCAATGGTAGCAACAGCACCACCATCGGTGTACATCACAGACAAACACAGGGAACCTCCCTACGCACTAAGCAATGCACTACCAGTCACAATCACCAGGCCATGGACAGGAATACCTAACGCCAATTGAGCATACCTGACACCCACAGAACCCCGACAAGTAGTGGATGCCTACTAGCTTGGTTGGAGGTATTTTACATTAGGACCCTGCCCAACATGGAACCTACCCTCCAATGTCCGGCCTTACCTAAGGGCACCAACAAGCCCACATCCCCCACCCGAAGACCACTCCACCACACACAAGTAGTATAATGTGAAACTGTACTCACCCCCTTGTGGCAGCTGTGATGCCCTCAAGCACCCATCCAGCTCCGGATAGGCCACTGCCCATATGCAGAACATCAGGGGGGGTCAGGGTTCAACGGGCACCCCTTCCTCGTGGGAGGCCATCCCCAGCTGGGCCTCCACCGTCTTCCTTACCCAGCGTTTACAACAGTGGGTGCTCCGCCTGCCGTAGACCCCCCAGGGTCCGCACATCCTTGCGGATGGCACGCCACATACCCTTTTTCTGAAGTGCGCTGACCTGCAGGAAAAGAAACATAGTAAAAAGATATCAGTCATACTGTCCGGCCTGTTACACTCATGGCCATCCATATCCCTCCCATCCACTTATGCACAGACATTGCACACCATCCATGCAGCATGCTGCCCAGGACCTTTCAACCACCCCCCCTTACACAATGCCCTCACATACAGCACTCCATGCACTCACGCCCCATGCATCGTGCCCACAGTGTACTCACCTGTTGGTCTGGATGCCCATACAGCATTCCGTACTGGGTTAGGACCCCATCCACCAGTATCTCCAACTCTGCAGCGGTGAAGGCCGGGGACCTTTCCCCAGCGACACGAACCATGGTCGGTTCCAGACACAGGGCACAGCAGCACTTGTAGTGTAGGTCCTCTCCTGTTGAAGGTCAGGTAGCAAGTGAGTGAACAGATAGAAAATGGCAATCACGTCTGCTGCGGTGGGTACCGTCATCGCCGGCGTACATCACCATTGCTCACTGTAACCCATAGGGCCCAATTACAACCAATGAGGAGTTGCACTGTGGTGCTCGACCATCTCTCGCAACGGCACACAACGTCAGCGGCATTACCTCATTTCCACCTGTCCATCCACACAGGACGGGTAGATGCCATTTCAGGGGGGGACAGGCCATGGCACCTAACTGCATCACAGCACACATAGGCACCATTTGGGTCTATACAACAACATACTGTTTCAGTCACAACATGCAATGCACTGTACATTTTGGATATATTGAATACTGTCAAGATGCTCATCATTTTGTCCCCTAGATTACTACCGCTGCAGATGAATAGGAGATGGAGACATCCCCCCATGTAAAGGCCCATGGTGGACTTGGCAACAATGGAGGACAGGCACGTTATCCTCACCTACAGACTTGACAGGGCCACAATCCAAGAGCTGTGTGTCCAATTGGAGCCAGATCTGGTCTCTGCTATCCGTCACCCGACTGGGATCCCCCCTCTTGTGCAAGTGCTATCTGTGCTCCATTTCTTGGCAACCGGTACTTTCCAAGTGACAGTGGGCTTGGCAGCAGGAATGTCACAGCCAATGTACTCAATAGTGCTAACAAGAGTGTTGTCGGCCCTGATGAAACACATGCGCAGACACACTGTTTTTCCCCAGGTGGAGGATTTGGCCACAGTGAAAGCTGACTTCTATGCAATGGGACATATCCCCATCATCATTGGGGCAATTGATGGCACACATATTGCCTTTGTCCCCCGCTGGAGAAATTAACAGGTGTTCAGAAATTGAAAGAGGTCTCACTTGTTGAATGTGATGATAGTGTGCTTGGCAGACCAGTACTTCGCCCATGTCAATGAAAAGTATCCTGGCTCTGTGCGTGATGCCTTTATCCTGAGGAATAGCAGCATCCCATATGTGATGGCTCAACTCCAGAGGCACAGGCTAATAGGTGAGCCCATGGTTCCCATCAAGTATATTGGTGTATGGGTATGGGGTTGGCCCTAAGGGTAAGTGTTTGGCTAACAGGTACCCTTGGTATTTGATGGTGACTCTGGTTACCCCAACCTCTCATGGCTACTGACCCCAGTGAGGAATCCCAGGACAAGGGCGGATGAACATTATAATGAGGCACATGGGTGAACAAGAAGAATTATAGAGCAAACATTCGGCCTCCTGAAGGCCAGGTTTCAGTGCCTCCATCTAACAGGTGGTTTCCTGTGCTACTCACCCAAGAAGGTGTGCCAGATCATTGTGGCATGTTGCACAACCTTGCCTTATGTCACCAGGTGCCTTTTCTGCAAGAGGATGAGGCTGGAATGGGTGTGTGCAAGTGGTGGAGCCTGTGGGCAGTGACGAATCGGATGCAGACAATGAGGATGTGGACAATAGAACATCAATAATACGACAGTACTTTCAGTGACACATAGATAAGACACTGTAACTTCACGTTCCATTGACAGTTTTGTATTAGGTATTGTCACTGGCTGGCTGATATCCACACTACTATGGCCACTTACTGTACCCTTTGGCATGTCTATTTACAGATATATGTGCCCCACTCAGGCTCCTGGTGTGTTGACTGCAGCAAACTACAGGTCATACCTATGTATACATTACTGTACAGTTGGATTGCAATGTTTACAGATTGTTAAACAAATACATAGTTCAATCAATTGACAGACTCAATACTTGTATTTTTTACAAGGGTGTTTACTTATGTGCTAATAAGTGGATGGAGTGTTGCTTTAGGCTGGAGTGGTGGTGGAGGAGAGTTCAGGCAAAGGTTCTATTCTATTTGTATCACTGGTGCACTGTCCAAGGGGGCATAGGAAGTGGAGCAATGGCAGTTCAAGATGGACAAGGTGACATAGTGGGACACAAGAGTGACATTCAGGAGAGTCCTATTTCCTGGTGGGGATCTTGGCAATGTTCTCTGGCTTCTTCCTGGATCCCAGGGACTGTTTGCGTGGTGCTTCTCCTGCAGGGGGAGGGGTGCTGATGGGCTGTTGTTCCTGTGGCGAGGCCTCCTGTCCACTAGCTTCAGCAGAGGTGGAGGGCTGTTCATCAGTGTGGCTAGTGTCAGGGGCCCGGTGTTGTGCCACTGCCTCCCTCATGGTATTGGCCATGTCTGCCAGCACCCCTGCAATGGTGACCAGGACGGTGTGGATGTCCCTCAGGTCCTCCCTGATCCCCAGATACTGTCCTTCCTACAGCCCCTGGGTCTCCTGCAACTTGGCCAGTATCTGGTCCATCGTCTCCTGGGAATGGTGGTATGCTCCCAGGATGTTGGTGAGTGCCTCCTGGAGAGTCGGTTCCCTGGGTCTGTGTTCCCCCTATTGCACAGCAGTCCTCCCAGCTTCCCTGTTGTCCTGTGCCTCTGTTATTGGACCGTGTGCCCACTGCCACTGAGCCGGGTCCCTGATCGTCCTGTGTTTGTGGGGTTGCCTGGGGTCCCTGTAGTGGTGGACTCACTGCTGATTGACATGTCCTGGGGACAGAGGTATGGGCCCGCTGGGTGGGTGCTGTGGTAGTGTTTCCTGAGGGGGGAGGCTATGCGGTGGTATGGGACTGTGGCTGGGTAACCGACTGTCCGGTGATCCCTGATGGGCCTGGTTGGTCATCCTGATCCAGGCGTGCAGAGTTTCTGTCATCACTGTGGGCCTCTTCTGGGGGGGGACTGGATGTTGCTGGCACCTCCTCTCCAGTGACATTGTGTGTGGGACCTGTGGGAATGTAAATGCAGTGTTATTGTTTCTGTGTGTGACATCTTGTGCATGTGTGTGTTTTGCACTGTATGGATGTGATTGCCTTAGCAGCTTAGGCTTGTGTGAGTGGTGATTTGGTTGGATAGGTGATTGTCTCAAATGTGCATGCTTTAGTGATGGCTGTCCAGGCAGGTCTGTGATGAGTGTCCAGGCAATGGTGTTGCATGCAGGGCTTGGTAGTGGGAGGGGTGGGTTGTGATGGTGGGGTGAATGTGAGGTGGTGGAGTGATGGGGGTGAGGGTAGGGGTGGTGGTTTGTGATGGCATGCAGTTAGGGGGGGTGATAGTAATAGAGATTTGACTTAACCGAGTCCAGCCCTCCTGCTACTCCTGCAGGGCCTCAGGATGTAGTATTGCCAAGACTTGCTCCTCCCATGTTGTTAGTTGTGGTGGAGGAAGCGGGGGTCCATCGCCAATCCTCTGTACTGCTATCTGGTGTCTTGCTACCACAGAACATACCTTCCCCTGTAGGTCATTCCACCTCTTCCTGGCTGATGTTGTTCTATGGCTCTGGTTCTCTGGGTGCTCTGGGTGTGTCTCTCCCTCAGTAATCAATTTTCTGGAGTTGTAAAGGGTTGTGGATAATGTGTATGTGTGTTTTATAGTGGAGTAGTCATGTGGGTGTGGTGTGTCTAGGGGTGTCAGGTGTGTTATTCAAAATGTCCAATGTGGTGTTTTTTTGTTAGGTTGTGCTATTTTGAGTGTCGCAATATGTATCTCCAATGGTTTAGCACCATTGAATGTCTGCTGCATTGATTTGTGGGTCATAATGCTGTGGGCGTAGTTCTGTTGGTGTAACGATGTGGGTTTTGCTACCACCATTTTATCACTGACGTTTGGGCTAGCGGACTTGTGTGTGTCTGTATAGTGACGGATTGCTATGTGTGTCTCATAATATGGGTAGCGGTAAATCGCCACTGCGATGGTATGTTGGTGGCTGTCGGCATGGGGGTAAGCAGGACTTACTGCCAATGTCATAATGAGGGCCTATATGTTATTATACTCTACACCACTCCACTGTACTCCACTCCAGTCTACACTTTACCATTTTATATCGCTCCACTGTACACTACTCAACTCTACACTCCCGTGTACTCTCCTCCACTCTATAAAACTTCACTCTTCAAAAGGCTACTTCACTCTATGCCACTCTATTAGATCCTACTCTATCACAGTACACTCCATTCATCAAATTCCCACTTAACTCTATGCCTGTATACTACTATATGTGATACCACTCCAATTTATAACTTTCCTTGACTCTTTGCTGCCACTTCAAGGTATGCCATCCACTCTTCGCCTATCCACAGAAGCTTATCACGCTCAATGTGACTCCACTGTACACCACTCCACTGTATGCTATTCCACTATATAGCACTCCACTCGTCTACACTCTACTGTACAGTATTCCACTGAACACCAATCCACTGTCTGTTACTCCACTTTACAGTAATCCACTCTTCGCCACTACAGTGTGTACCAATCCACTCTGTTCCCCTCCATTGTATGACACTCTCCTCTGCTCTTTCGAAATCTTAACTCTATAAAAGTCTACCACACGTCATGGCACTCTACAACATTCTACTCCATGTTCTCCCCATACACTCCTCTGTCCAATGCTGTAATCTACTCTATGCATGTACCCCCAATGTACCACACACTATTCTACCATACAACACTTTTCTACGCAACACAGCATTGCACTCTACTGTAGTCGACCTCAGTGCAAACTTATAACACTTTACTACGTACACCACAGCAGTAATTTCTACTCCATGCCACTCTACTTTTTGACACACCAGTACACTTTACTACACACATTACACCACTCCACATGACTCTTTTTCAGTGAATTTCTAATGTTGTTTTTTTTTTTTTTTAGCAAAAACATACTCTTTTATTCTAACAAAACCAGGGAAATTCTTCAGTTATTGATGTGTAGAGTAACTATAACTCTTGCCCTAAAGTAAATATAACTTGCTTTCCCAACATGCACAGTGTTATCAATGATGTAATTTCAGATATAATCAGGGATGTTATCCACACAGTTATTGAACTTGTCATGAGTGATATAATAGCATAGCATAGAAGCAGTGCATGGTCAGGGCATGAGTTGTGGTTATCCCAGAGGACCTGTGATGGATCAATGCAAAACATATCCTGAAGGACCTGAGGTGGAAGACCATTTTCATGAAATATTTGGTGAAGATTTATCAAATGCCACTAAAGTTGTTAGGAAAACAAAAAAGCTTTTCCAATGGAACACAATCCTAACAATAAGTACGCAGTGACAGCTGCCACTAGGATGGATACAGCGCCACTAGGTGACCTATATATATATATATATATATATATATATATATATATATATATATATATATATGTATCAGCTATTGGCAGTAGCCACTGGGTAGTTATAGTTATGACCTAGTTTCAATAGAAAGTGTTTTTTGTTTTGCTAATCACTTTGGCGCTGTTTGATTAGTCTTAAAAAAAAATCCAAAAAACGTTCACGCTCACACCAGCTGCTGTCTAGAAAGTTTCAGGGTGATCCATCAAGCAGCAGCCAAGAAAAGGAGGGGTCCCAAGACGTGTTTTCTCCATTCATTATCCATAAGGTTTTTAACAGCGATAGTGCCGAAACCACTGGACGGAATTACACCAAAGTTAGCAGAAAGGTAGCTCTTGACCAAGAAAGAACCCTTTTTGTTGTTTAGTGTAAATCCATTCAGTAGTTTTCTAGTTATTAAATGAAAACCAACTTTGTACATATAGCAACGCGGATCCTCCTTGGATCTTCCTCTGATCCTCTGTGGATTCAGAGGAAAAGCAAGGCCCTGATTGGCTGTCCGTAATCTGAAAGAAAAGTTGTGGCCCCCATTTTGTTTCTCACATTGCCTGGGGAGGTGGGAAAAAACTGTGTAAAACATATAGAGGTCAGGACATAGATTTCCTGACCCCTTGGGACACATGCAGGAATCCCTTTGGAACATCTTATGGGCAAAAAATTGCCCTTTTTTCAGCAGATCAAAGGATTCAAAGATTCTCTGTGGATCTTCCTCAGATCCTCCTCCGATACTACGGAAATGCAAGGCCCTAGTTGGCTTGGTGCAACCTGACACAAATATTAACGTGTATTAAAGTCCATAGAAATTCACTGAAAAAAGACAAAGGTTGCAGTGACGTTATAGTTAGGTTGACATTTTACCCACACAAAACCAAAGAAATTCAGCAGTTATAATTATACTTATAGTTAAACTTATCTGAAGAAACTATAACTTGTGCTGGAAAGTAACTTTAGGACACAAGTTATAGTTTTTTAACATAAGTATAACTATAAGTATAACTATAACAGATGCATTTCTATGGTTTTGTAGGGGTAAAATGTCAACCTAATTATAAAGTCCCTGTAACCTTTGGTTGTTTCAGTGAAAATATAAATTTATAGTTTTCTAATAATACTCCATGTTTCCAACATGGATCACAATATAGAATAATAAAGTGGAAATTTACATCACTTCAGTGGTGCAACAATAGCCCCTGCAGTTCCTGCAGTGTGGAGGGGCCCGAGCTCAAGTGGCTCCATCAGCACCGTATACTGTGCATATGGGCAGCCTCTGGTCTGAGAGCTCCTGACTAGGTCCGGAGGGGGCCCCCCTCAAGTTTCAATATATCACTGAATCACATTCACTGTATCAGTGTCTTTTTGTAAAGAGAGGAGGAATGGTGATAAATGGAGACAAACAGACTCTGAGCAGACTGACACCCCTTTGTTACTTCTGAGGGCCACTTGTCTCAGCCTAAACCAAGTGGAGTGTGTATTACAGGTCAGGAAACCCACATATAACATCAAAAGCCAGTTGTAGCTCCATATATGACACACTCCAAAGATGCAGTTGCCTTTTTAGATGCTTAATTTATGGAACAGAGCAAATGTCAACCAATCTTGATCATGAAAGCCACCATCTTTGTTGTTGCACCACCATATGTACCTTTTACAATTTCTGATATATTCAACAAAAAAAATTGAAAAACTACTACCAAAATGTAACTATATTTAAAAATGTAGGCCCTCATTACAAACTTGGCAGTCGGTGTAAAACCGCCAAGAGGCCGGCGGAAAAAAATTGGAATCATGACCATGGCGGAAACTGCCAACATAGACAGCCACTTTAACACTCCGATCGCCACGGCAGTACAAACAAACACCGCGGTGGTAACCACCAACAGAGAGGCGGAACACAATGTACCGCCCACAGCATTACAACTGGGGAAACCGCCACCTTTTCTGGGGCGGATTCACCGCAAACAAAAACACGGCGGAAACAGGACTCGGACGGGAAAACGCTCACCTCTACAGACCCCACGAGGAACCAGGACGCCATGGAGCCAGAACTCCATATTCTACCTGCCTTTGTTTTCCTGCTCCTCTACCAGGAGAATGAACGTCGGCGGCGAAGACTGCGGTGAGTACTGCACCTACGACACAGGGGAGGGGGGAGGGAAAAGAGAGTGACACACACACATAACACGCAACACCCCCACCCACACCCTCACCCACTACAACAAACACACTAATACATGTTGATACATTACAGTTACACCCCCCAACCCACCCGGAAGAATGCAAAGACAAAAGGAAATGATTGTAATGATTGTAATCAATTAAAATCCAGTACTCAAAAATATATATACACTATTAACAAATATATACACCAAGGATACAAGTCCAGGAACTGCACCATTTATAGTCTGTGGACCACTGGGCCCAAAATGCATGGGCGAAGCCCACACAAGATACCCGATCAAACATAGAGAACACTGCAGGGGCATCAGATAGAAATATAACAGGCACCTCAGGGGGAAGAGAGGGCACCTCAGCCAGATGAGTGCATGACGCCAGATCCACGAGGGGGCTCCATGCCCACTGCTGTATCCTGGGGAGTGCAAAGCCACAGTCTCTCAAATCTCTCCAGTGTGTGGTTTGCCCACTGCTTTTTCCTGGCTAGTGCAAAGCCACAGTCTCTAAAGTCTCTCCAGTGGGTGGTTTGCCCACTGCATTATCCTGGGGAGTGCAAAGCCACAGTCTCTCAAGTCTCTCCAGTGGGTGGTTTGCCCACTGCTTTATCCTGGGAAGTGCAAAGCCACAGTCTCTCAAGTCTCTCCAGTGGGTGGTTTGCCCACTTCTTTATCCTGGGGAGTGCAAAGCCACAGTCTCACAAGTGGATAACAGTCTCCACTGGTTCTGGAGGGGGCTTTGTGCCCAGAGTGCTTCATCCCGCAAAGGACTAAGGTAGTGTATGCCTTTCTCCACTGGTTCGGGAGGGGGCTTAGTGCCCAGAGTGCTTCATCCTGCCAAGGACAGAGGTAGTGCATGCCTTTCTCCAGTGGTTCTGGAGGGGGATTTGTGCCCAGAGTGCTTCATCCTGCCAAGGACAGAGGTAGTGGATGCCTTTCTCCACTGGTTCTGGAGGGGGCTTTGTGCCCAGAGTGCTTCATCCTGCTCGTGGCGGCCTCAGTAGCGCCGGTGCTTGTGGTGCTCATTGGCCTGCGGTGCTGGTCGGTGGCTCAGTGAGCATGCTGCTGTCGGCGGTGTCCTTGGCATTGGTGCTGCTGGCGTCGGTGTCCTTGGCAGCGGTGCTGTTGACGGCAGTGTCCTGGGCAGCGGTGCTGGCGGCAGCGGTGTCCTGGGCAGCAGTGCTGGTGGCGGTGGTGTCCTTGCCAGTGGTGCTGGTGGCGGTCTTGTCCACCGTGAAGGTTGGCGACGACTTCCCTTTCTTTCTGTGCCCCTTCCTCACCTTGGATGGTGGTGCAGCTGTCTTCCCACTCCCAACTGTAGTCCTGGGAGAGCCCTTGGTGGCAGGTGTTTTGCACTTCTCCCTCTGGGCAGTGGCCAGCTTCTTATGCTTCTGAGGTGGGGGACTGTCCGTGGTCTGGCTCCTTGGCACACTGGCTGCCCTGCTGCTTGGCACACTCCAGAAGCCGGATACTGCTGGCACCACTGTTCCCGCTGATGTGGTAGATGAGGTGCTGGGTTGGGACCTGGAAAGGCATGCCCTAGGGGACTGAAGGGGTGGGGGAGGTGACAGGAAGAGGTCAAGGTTGGACAGGAAAAGTTTTTTAGACACACTGGGACGAGTAGATGGAGGGGGTTTGGGAGTGGAGGAAGAGGTAGTGGTTGTAGGAGGTGTACGTTTGCTGACTTTGGGTGAAGGTGCATGGGCTGGAGGCTGTTGTGAGGTGGATGGCTGTTGGGTGGGTGTGTGACTGCGTCTGTGTATCTTGGGAGGTAGGCTCACAGACACACTGGGAGAGGACACGGGATGTGTGAATGGTAGTGGGGGTGGTGAGTGCACGTGAGCGGTGTGTGGTGATGGGTGTGCTGGTGATGGACGTAGTGGATGAAGATTTAGTGCATGCAGGTGTGAGTGGATATGTGACAGGGAGGGAGGAGGGAGATGAGGAGGAGGGGACACAGTGGAGGCAGTGGCTGTTGGTATGTCTGCATGGGTATGATGATTGTGTGAGTGCCTGTGGGATGTGTAGTGCTTTGTTTGCCAGAGCTTCCCTTGTATGTTGAGGTGTGTGCATGCTGGTCTGATGGTGGGCTTGGGATAGGCTGAGGTACAGGGGTTTGGGTATGGGTGGAGGAAGTTGGAGGTGGAGGCTGGACACTGGGACAATGGCTACCATCAGTGCTTAGGCCAGAGTCTGAAAAGCTCGCAGTTGGGCTGCGTGACCAGAATGAATGCCCTCCAGGTAGGCATTCGTCTGTTGCAACTGCCTCTCTACACCCTGGATGGCATTCAGAATGGTAGACTGCCCAACAGTGAGGGATCTGAGGAGGTCAATGGCCTCCTCACTGAGGGCAGCAGGGCTGACGGGGCAGGGGCTGAGGTGCCTGGGGCAAAGGAGATGCCCACCCTCCTGGGTGAGCGGCCACTGGGCACACGCTGAGGGGCTGCTGGGAGGGCGGTGCTGGCAGGGGGGTAGCGGCTGTACCTGTAGATGTGGGGGGCACAGAGGGGCCCACCACTGCAAGAGAGCTCCCATCAGAGGATCTCACTGGTCTCAGCTCCTGTCCCCGCCGTGGAGCTCCCCTTGCCCTCCGTCCTACTGGTGCCTTCAGACTCTGTTGTCTCGCCCTCCAGGGCCATGTGGGATGCAGCTCCCTCCTGCTCCAGTGCCACTGCTCCTCAGCCTGATGATGCTATTGCACACAAGAACAGGGAGACCAAAAAAAGAGGGGGAGACAGAAGAAAGACATGTTGAGTGCATGCAGTGCCGCTACCGTTGGCAGACACTACAGACACAGAACACCTTTGCCCTACGCTGTGCACTTAGAGTTCTCTAATTAAACACAGGGACATGGGGTACAAGGCCTATGCCCGATTGCTGCACACATGGAAGTCACAGAAGCCTGACTGGGTGTATTTGGCTCTGAACACTGGTGGGGTCGGGTGCCACAAACCCTGCCTTACGAAGGGACCTTGCCTACTAAACTCACCCTGGCCTAGGGGAACCCACAGCCCACCTCACCCACCCAGACACCTCATAATGCACACTGATTCAGCTGAATGAGAGTGTACTCACCCGCTTGTGGCTGCTGTGATGCTCTCAAGCGCCCATCTAACTCCGGATACGCCACTGCCAGGATCTGGAACATCGGGGGGGTCATGGTGCGACGGGCACCCCTCCCACGTTGGGAGGCCATCCCCAGCTGGGCCTCCGCCGTCTTCTTGCTCCAGCGGCGAATGTCCTCCCATCTTTTACGGCAGTGGGTGCTCCGTCTGTGGTGGACCCCCAGGGTCCGGATTTCCTTGGCAATGGCACGCCAAATATCCTTCTTCTGGTGGATGCTGACCTACAGGAATAGGGGAAAAGGAGAAGATATAACCATCCGGACCGTCACAGTCATTGGCCCGCGTTCCTACCCTTAGCATGACGCACATGCACTCACCGTCATTTCATGCATGTCTCATTCTCCCCCCCATCTTCCATCCACACCACTCCACACAGGCATTGCCCATACAGCATGCGCACAGTGTACTTACCTGTTTGTCTGGAGGACCGTAGAGTAGCGTGTACTGGGGGAGGACCCCATCCACTAGGCGCCACAGGCATAAATGGTCATTGGCTCCTGGGACCCATAGGGTCCAATGTTAACCAATGCAGGATTGCGCCGCAGTCTTCGAACGCCAAACGTGATGGTGTACAACGCCAGCGAAGTTACCTCATATCCCCGTGTCCCACATTACAGGGCAGGCAGCCGCCATTTCAGGGGGCCACATGGTATTATTTTTAAATGCGTCACACATATCTAGGCCTTGCATACACATTAAGACAGGGACATAGCGGATTGAAAAATGTGTGCAATAAAGTTGTGTTTTCGTACCTCAGTGTTGGCTGACCCTCTGCTCGCTGTTCTCCTCCATAGAGCACGTCCGCTGGGGCAGGTGAGGAGATGGCGGCATCCTCCAGTGTACAGACCGCTGGGGGACCTGTTGACAATGGATGAGCGACATGTAATTGTCACCTACAGACTGGACCGTGCAACAATCCAGGAACCGTGGGCCCAGTTGGAGCCAGACCTGATGTCAGCTATCCGCCATCCCACAGGTATCCCCCCTCTAGTGCAGGTGCTGTCAGTACTCCATTTCCTGGCAAGTGGGTCTTTTCAGCCGACAGTGGCCATTGCATCAGGGATGTCCCAGCCTTTGTTCTCCAACATGTTGTCCAGAGTGTTGTCTGCCCTGCTGAAACACATGCGCAGTTACATAGTTTTCCCTCAGGTGGAGGATTTGCCTGCAGTGAAAGGTGACTTCTATGCCCTGGGACATATCCCCAACATAATTTGTGCCATTGATGGGACACATGTGGCTTTTGTCCCCCCCCCCGCAGGAGTGAACAGGTGTACAGAAACCAGAAGAGTTACCATTCTATGAATGTGCAGATGGTGTGTTTGCCCAACCAGTACATCTCCCATGTGAATGCCAAATTTCCTGGCTCAGTGCATGACGCTTACATTCTGAGGAATAGCAGCATCCCTTATGTGATGGGGCAACTCCAGAGACACCATGTGTGGCTATTAGGTGAGGACATGGACCCTATACAGTTTGACTAGGTGTCTGGGTCTGGGGTTGTCCCTAAGGGTTAGTGTGTGTCTAACAGTTGTCCCTCGACAGTTGCAGGGGACTCTGGGTACCCCAACCTATCATGGCTACTGACCCCAGTGAGAAATCACAGGACAAGGGCAGATGAACGCTACAATGAGGCCCATGGGTGAACTAGGAGGGTTATAGAGGGGACCTTCGGCCTCCTGAAGGCCAGGTTCAGGTGCCTCCATATGACAGGTGGTTCCCTGTTCTATTCACCAAAGAAGGTGTGCCAGATCATCGTGGCCTGCTGTATGCTTCACAACTTGGCTTTGCGACAACAGGTGCCTTTTCTGCAAAAGGATGGTCCAGATTGAGGTGTTGTGGCAGCTGTGGAGCCTGTGGACAGTGAAGACGAGGAAGCAGAAGAAGAGGATATCGACAACAGAAACACAGTGATTCATCAATACTTCCAGTGAGACACAGGTAAGAAGACATCACTGCCTGCTACATCTGATACACTTGTTCTACCTCTCATCTGTCTGTCACTTTCACCCAGTGTATGGACCCTGAGTTGTCACTTTCCCTTTCGATTTCACAGATGTGGGTCCCACTGTGTGACATCTGCTTTGTTTCCTCATGGACTAGAGCTGTGTGACATAGGTATGTTGACAATACAATGGATATTGCATTTTTCCTCAGTTATTGCACATTTTCTAAAGCACAGACTGACTCCAGATTGTTTTTTGATGTAAGGGTGTTTATTTAAGTGCTAAATAGAGGAGAGGGTTGTACAATGGTCAGGGGTGATGGTGGAGCAATGTCCATGGTAGAGTCCAGTCTATTAGTCTCACAGGTGCATTGTCCAAAGGGGCATGGGAAGTGGAGCTTGGGCAGTTGATGGATGGACAGGGTGACAAAGTGGGACAAAAGGATGACAATCAGGGTGGTCTCATTTCTTGGCGGGGGTCTCGGCATTGTTCTCTGTCTTTGTCCTGGATCTCAGGGACTGCTTGTGGGCTGGTTCTCCATCTGCAGGGGGTGGGGTGCTGGTGTCGTGGTCCTGTTGCGGTGCCTCCTGTCCACTAGCGCTGGCGGAGGTGGTGGGTGGTTCATCGTCCAGGCTAGTGTCAGGGGCCCCTTGTAGTGCCACAGTGTCCCTCCTGGTGTTCACGAGGTCCTTCAGCACCCCAAATACTGTTCCTCCTGCAGCCGCTGGGTCTCCTGAAACTTGGCCAGTACCTCTGCCATCGTCTCCTGGGAATGGTGGTAGGCTCCCATGATGTTGGAGAGGCCCTCGTGGAGAGTGGGCCTGTCCTCCCCCTGTCGCACAGCAGCCCTCCCAGTTCCCCTGTGTTCCTGGGCCTCTGTCACCTGAACCCTGTGCCCACTGCCACTGCTCCCAGGTCCCTGCTGTTGTAGGGGTGGTGGGTTAGCCTGGGTTCCCTGTAGAGGTGGACACACTGCTGCTTGACGTGTCCAGGGGACAGAGGTATGGGCAAGCTGGGTGGGTGCTGTGCTGGTGTTTCCAGAGGGGGGAGGCTCTGTTGTGGCTTGTGCCAGTGTGAGGGGAACTGACTGTCCCGAGGTCCCAGATGGGCTGGGCTGGTCATCTAGATCCAGTTGGACAGAGCTGCTGTCATCACTGTGGGCCTCTTCTGTGGGCGGAGTGGACATGTCTGGAACCTCCTGTCTGGTGACATTGGGTAGGGGTCCTGCAGGAGTGTAAAGGCATAATTATTGAATCTGTGTGTGCCATGATGTGCAATGGGTGGGTGACCCTGTACCCCAGTGCTTGCATTCTTGTGTAGGACCTTGTGTGATAATTGTTAAGGGGTGTGTGTGGGTATGTGCAGTGGCCATGCATTGGTGATGGGTGTCCATGCTTTGGTGTTGCATGCAGGGCTTGGTGTTGGGATGGGTGGGTTGTGATAGTGGGACATATGTGAGGAGTTGGAGTGATGGGGTGAGGGCGAGGTGGGGGTATGTGATAGCATGCAGGTAGGGTGGGGGATGAAGTAGTGAAAGATTTGACTTACCAGAGTCCATTCCTCCAGCTACTCCTGCGAGGCCCTCAGGATGCAGTATAGCCACGACCTGCTCCTCCCATGTTGTTAGTTGTGGGGGAGGAGGTGGGGATCCGCTGCCAGTCCTCTGAACCGCGACGTGGTGTCTTGAGACCACGAAAAGTATCTTCCCCCGTAGGTCGTTCCACCTCTTCCTGATGTCATCCCTAGTTCTTGGGTGCTGTCCCACTGTGTTGACCCTGTCCATGATTCTGCACCATAGCTCCATCATCCTAGCTATGGTGGTGTGCTGCATTTGTGATCCAAATAGCTGTGGCTCTACCCGGATGATTTCTTCCACCATGACCCTGAGCTCCTTCTCAGAAAACCTGGGGTGTCTTTGCTGTGCCATGGGGTGGTGTGGCTGATGTGTGAGGTGGTGTGTGTTGTGATGTGTGGGGTGACGTTTAGGGGTGTGTGGTGTTTTGTGCGTGGATGTGTATGTGTGATGGTGTTGTGTGCCTCTGTATGGTGGGGTTGTCTTTGCAGTGCTGTCTCTCTGGCCTTTGTCTAAATTTCTGGTCGTAAGGGTTTGTGGGTGATGTGGGTGCGTGTTTTATAATGTATTGAGTTTGTGGGAGTGGTGTGTGTATCAGGTGTGTGTATTTGGAATTGTCCAATGTGGGTGTGTTTTGTAAATGTGTGTGTATTTTGAGCGCGGCGGTGTGTACCGCCAATGGAATGCCGCGGTTGATAGGCCGCCACGTGGATTCGTGGGTCGTGATAGTGTGGGCGTATTCCTCTTGGCGTGACGGTTTATCACTGACCTTTGGTGTGGCGGACTTGTGTCGGTGTCTGGATTTTGGAGGATTCCGAGCTGTGGGTCGTAATAGCTGTGGCGGAATTCCGCTGCGGTGTGTTGGTGGTCTTCTGCACAGCAGTAAGCGGCATTTACCGCCAATGTTGTTATGACCCTCAGAATCTAATTTCACTGCACCACTTTCTCTAAGTAGATATTTTAATCTTGACCTCTCATTGATATTATGGATGGAGGGCTTGTTAAAATAAGAAAGTCCAAGTAGGCATGCATATTTCAGGTGGTACATGCTTCATCTCTATTTGGTCATTTGCATGGTACTTGAATCAGTTTGTCTCTTGTAAATGCCCATGTTAGGTAACGTTACTGGATTCTTTGTAAATAGGTTGGAGGGAAAATGGTCTGCAAATTTTGCTAAATAGAGCCTTCAAATCCAATTCAAGCATTACAACTAGAACTTGTGTTTTCAAGGATCTTTACATTAGCTCCAGGGGTGACAATTTAGTATGTCTATTGCCTGATCCATGCAATTAAGGGGTCATTTAGAGGACATGTTCTCAAATATTGGATATCAAAGTTCTTTTAGTAAGAGTGATATGCTTTTCATTTATTTCAAATATCCTTCATACATTTATAATCATTGTCTTTTGGTCAGCTGAAACTGAGCATGTAATTGTAATTGAAAATATTGTTAAAATGTAATAGACCATGAGCCCCAACCACAAATTTATGCCATTGGCACTACTTGGGTGGATGAGTTTTAGCAGGATTTTTTTGCAAAGTATGGATGCCTAGAGATGGGAAAGATGTGATAACAAGTCATCACTGCTTGCCTTTTGTCTAATATTATTGGATAGGCAACCACAGCCGAAAAAATAATGTTATTCACATTTTTGATAAATAGCATGCAAATTCATCATATGTTGAAAAATAAATCTAATTCCATCAGATTGGTAAATTCAATGTAGTTATGATTATTAATTGTAATAATAACAATATAGTCCTCAAAATAAAACACTAAAACTTCAGTGTATTCCTCATATAATGATATAGATTATATGCATAATGTTCACTGTTTGCCTATTTCATGCACCGTCATTATTTTGGATACTATGGCCCTCATTTTGAACACGGCGGGATTTCCCACCGTGTTCAGGCTAGCAGTCTTTTCATCGACCACCAGCCCCCTGGAAAACGCTCTGGCCGTATAATGTTTTCCCAGCCAGGTCGGCGAGTGGAGACAGTGTCTCCGCCCGCCGACCTGGCTGGGAACACAGCCGTAACATTGAGCGTGGCTCCATTAGGAGCTGCCACCAATGTTGGTGTGCGGCGGGTGCAGCAATACCCGTCGCGCATGTCACTGCCCGTAAATTGGGCAATGACATGCGCGACGGGGGCCTGCAAAATGCATGGGCAGTGCAGGGGCACCCCCTCCGCCAGCCTTTTCCTGGTGGGATATCCCGCCGAAAAAGGCTGGTGGCATATGAAACATTATCCGCAGGGTAGCGCAGCTACACTTGCAGAAGGTTTTTCATCCCGCCGCAAGCATGGCAGTTGGTGACGCTTGCCTCTGGCGGCTGTCATCCTGTTCATTATGTGGCGGTTCGGCAGGCTGAACCGCCAGGTTCATAATGATCGCCTATGTCTTGAGATGCCTTTTTTTGCAGTGGAGAGACTAATAAGATTATGTGGCCCAGCAAATGGGTTCACACTAAGAGCTCTTTTATCAGTATTTTTGTCTTTTTCAGTTTGTGACTTATGTAGGTCTGCAAGATTAAGACGTGATCTGTAGTAACAAACCATTTCCCTTATCTGACCCGAAAAGGTGCTTCGGTGTTCAGCCATCATATAATTTACTTTCACAGCACCTGCCTTGAGGTTAAACCTCGCCTTACCACTCATGGTCTGGGTGTCTTTGTTGACTGTTACCTATATTGGTTGATCGACCGGAATTCGTCCAAATAGATTAGCATTTGACAGTTGAACTGAAAAGCATCTGTTGATGAAGTTGTGGTGTATCTCTGGATGTTTCACTGCAAGTAATGTCATTTTGGCATAGTATACAGGAAGATATGTAGCGTAAGTTATCCTGTTGTACACAAACCACCATGGGATCATAGAGTGTATGGCAATAAGGTGTAAATGATAATTTCCTTCTCGAGCAGCATGCACCAGAGCCAGCAAGACATTTTCAACAATATCCATATATGACATTTGAAATCCCAAGGCTGTTTCACTTCAGCAAAGGCACGGTTCTGCAAGATGTCATCTAATCTCTGTTGGCATAGGTTTTTTGCAAAGCCATTACCATCCTCAGTGAAGGAGTAGACTACCAGAATGTTCTCTTCATAATTCTTCTCCACCCAGGGGATATATTCCAACCAAGCCAGTCTCAACATAGCTTTTTACATGCACTTCTGTACTCAAACTGCACAATTGTACATAAGACCTTCTAGGACTTATGATATTGACCCTTCTGCTATCCTGTCTGCTTCAGTGCAAAGGTTGTAAAGGCCAGCGTCTTGAAACCAATTTCAAAGAATCGACATGACATTGCAAATGATGTGAAAGGTGCCCATTCGAAGAATGATTTAGTCGTATGTTGATTTATTCTTCCACATGATCTCAGTTGCTTTTGCGTAGAGAGCTTGATCCATGACCACTACAATTTTAGACAAAATCAGTGATTCCCTTATCAGCTATGACTGTTTAAAAATTTCAGAACCAGCTGTTAACTCATCTGCAGGGGCATTAATGGTGGGCCAGTAGCCAATGGAATCATATGATACACTAATTAGGTCTCTGGTCTGATGTTAAATCCTGTCCCACTTGGTATTATTTGTGCAAGGCTCACTTCTTGTCTTGTAACAACCTACATTATATTCTTATTTTGTGCAACCGTCAGTTGGACAGCACATTTTCGCATAACTTATCTACTTGTTATCAATGGCTCATTCACCAGAAACATACATGAACAAATCTTCAGTATTTGTGGTGGCGAATGTTCTTTGTTTTTCATTGTCAATGCTTGGGAGAGGAGCTTTAAAAGGTTGTGGTCGGGTGTGTCCAAGATGGCGGAGCGCTAGGACGTGTCCGCTAGCGCACCGCCGCCTCGATCCACCAAAGTGCCTCATGGCATGTGGAAGGGAAGCCTGGAGGCTCCCCCGTACAGTGAGGTGCCCCCGGGTGTTCTGCTCCGGGCGGCGGCGGCCGGGACCGGGTTGAGCCGTTCCAGCGAGGAGAGCTGGGCTCGGCCCCGTAGTCGGGGCGGGCCGTGGAGCGGTGCGGGAGGCGGCCTGGGCCGCAAGACGGGCCTCTCCCAGGCGGCCCCATACGGGCCTAGCGCCGTGGGTCTGAGGGCCTGGGGCTCACTCTGGGCCCCACAACAGTTGGATTTTGCTGCGGGAACCAGGCGCCTGGAGACCTGAGAGCCTGGAGGAGAGGGCGCTCCCTCGTGTTCGCCTGGGCCGAGGGGGACCGGCAGGGCCTCCTCACCCTGGTGCCCTGGAGTGGGGCCGTTTGAAGTGCGGGCCCCAGCAGAAGGTAGGGGCCCAGAGGATCGGCCTCACTCCATTATTTGATTTTTTGTTGACCGGAGTCCCGCAACTTTTGTGGAAGGGCGCCATGAGCGGACTGTCGCGGAGGATGGCCGTTGGGCCCGGGCGCGGCCCCGGCTGGGGTGGCCCATGCTGACTAGCCCCGGACAGGAACCCTGAATTCCCTGCGGCAGTGAACCGGCGAGGAGTGACCAGGCTGGCGTATCATGGCGGCATCAAAGTCCAAGCGCGAGCGCTCGGTGAGGGACATGCTGGCGTGGACGCGCCTGACATCTGGCATGGTGGCGGAGGGCCTACCTGAGACAAGGGCCCTGGAGAGCCACGGGGAGACAGATCCAGAGGAGAGCTCCCCCGTTACGAAGGGCTTTCTGACCTCCTTGTTTGAGTCGCTTTGGGTAGATATCTAAGAGCTGCGTAGGGACATCTCACAGGAGGTGAAGGAGTTGTGAGGAGAGGTTTCCTCCTTGGGTGAACGTGTATCACAGCTAGAGAATAATGAGATCCCACATGGTGAAGAGGTGGCGGGCCTGCAACAGGAGGTGGTGCGTCTCCGAGAGCAGCAGGACCTCCTGCAGATGGCAGTTGAAGACTTGGAAAATTGCTCAAGGTGACAAAATATTCGTATTAGAGGGGGTCCGGTCGGTGTTGAAAAAGAGGACATCGGGGGCTACGTGGTGGACCTGTTTCGCTCCTTGCTTGGCGCGGACGAGACACGGGAGGTAGTCTTGGACCGGGTACACCGAGTTGGGCGCGCCGGAGGCCGTGGAGACCGCCCCCTAGACATTTTAGCCTGTCTTCACAATTTTGTCCTTAAAGAAAAGATTCTACAGCGGGCCCGCAACCTCCAAAGTGTTCACTTTGGAGGGCATGAACTCCAGCTATTCCACGACCTATCGGTTCGGACTTTGCAAAGGCGGACAGAGTTCACACCGATCACGGACCACTTGAGAGCGCACAATGTGTCATATTCCTGGGGCCATCCGTTCCGACTGGTTTTCTGCTGGGAGGAGCAGCTCCGGCAGGGGAAATCCATCTTGGAGGCTGGCCGCGTCCTGGGTCTGGAGGATATGGGCCAGGAGTCGAGTGAGGGGGCGGTTCTGCTGGCAGGGGCTCTCCTCGTTGGCGGAGAAAAGAGAAGAAAAGGAAGCTGCAGTGCCCGGCGGCCTCGGAGTTGAGGTTGGAGAGAGAGGCTGCTTTGAACAATGTGGCCGCCGGAGCCTCGACCTAGTTTGGACACCCGGGGGCAACCGGGATTGCTACTGGCCGTATTGCTAACAATATGCTGACCGTTGAAGAGGGTCAGGGTGGCGGGGGCTGTGGACCTGATCACCTGATCTGGTTGGATATACTGCCCTGTGGAAACTGCACCTCGCGAGTATCAACAACCGAGGACCTGTTGTGCTTATTAGTTGTCTGTTGTTGGGTTTCCCTGCGATGCTGGCTTTTTGTTGACATACTCTTGGGCCTGAGTGCTCTAGGTGGTCTAGATATTAATGTAGGGGGTAGTCCTCTGCTGTGCCCCTGCCTTTTCTGCTTGTTCCCCTCGGTATAGGCTATGACCATTAAATGTTTAAGTTTAAATTTGAGGGGGCTCAATAACCCTACTAAGAGGCTAGCCATCTTATCAGCTCTAGAGAGCTCAGGGAGTCATATATGTCTCTTGCAGGAAACGCACCTTGTCTTTAAAGATACCTACCGTATGCGCTCTAAGTGGTTCCCCAGGCAGTTCTGGTCCTCGTTACCATCAAAGCATGCAGGGGTGGCAATACTTCTGTCTTGCTCATTTCCGGGGGAAGTGATTTCAAAATTGCATGAGATCCCAGGGGGGCTTTTGGCCATGAGGCTTAGACTGGGGGGTTTCTCCTTCACAATTGCTTCCCTATATGCACCTAGTTCCCAACAAGAAATTTTCCTGAGACAGTCTTTGACTCCGCTGCTCCAATCCTCTGATGGTGCTTTATTGCTGGGGGGAGATTTTAATTTGGTGATGGACGGGGACTTGGATCACTCAGGTCATCGGTATGGGCAGACGGGGTTTCTGTCGGACACAGGGCGGCAATGGTTGAGTGAGTGTGGTCTAGTGGATGTGTGGAGGAGTGCGCATCCCTCGCTGAGGGACTACTCTTTTTACTCATCAGCAACCACAACATATGCTAGGTTGGACCTCTTTCTGGCATCCCAGGAGCTTCTCTCTAGGGTTAGAAACTCAGTGATTGAGCCGCGGGCCCTCTCATATCATGCCCCAATTACAGATGAGATCCACATGGACATGCAGAGGGTTGGTGCATCGGGATGGTGATTTAGGGATTCAATGCTTCAGAACGCTGAGACGGTAAAGGCGATTCGAGGGGCAATAACAGACTACCTTAGTTTTAACGATGATGGGACAGTAAGCATTGCAACACTGTGGGAGGCACTGAAGGCTGTTGTGAGGGGTGAGTTGATGTCCCTTTCTTCTAGGGATAATAAGGCAAGGAGTCGACCTAGAGCAGCGAGTTAGGGTTTTAGAGCGCTCACATAAACACACCGGTGCTCCTAGAACATGGCAACAGCTCGAGAAGGTGCGAAAGCAGCTGAGGAGATTGGACTGGGACAGGGCACAGTACACGGTAGCCCACCTCAAACATAAGTACTATGTAGGAAGCAACAAGTGTGGGAAGTTGCTGGCACATAGGTTGAGAGCGCAGCATGCAGCATCAATGATAAAAATGGTGCGCTCCCCTTGTGGAACAGAAGCACACACGAGTGACCAAATAGCACAGGCATTTGCGGAATTCTATTGAAATCTATACAGGGCTGAGGAGCCCGGTACCTTAACTCCAGATACCTTCTTAGAGGACATAGCAATCACCCCCTTGTCTTTGAGTGAGGCAACCACGTTAGATTTACCTATAAGGGCGGAAGAGGTTATTTCAGCGATAGCTCGGCTGCAGATCGGGAAGTCACCTGGCCCTGATGGATTCTCAGCGTTTTTTTATAAATCCTTCTGTGTGAAACTTGTTCCCATTTTGGTGCGACTTTTTAACTCTTTTCGTCAAACGGGCGCTCTTACGCCTAGTATGTTAGACGCTACCATCGTGGTCATCCCGAAACCGGGGAAAGATCCTGAGGAATGTGCCTCGTATAGGCCGATCTCCCTTCTGAATATTGACGCCAAATTATTCACTGGCATTTTGGCGCATCGTCTAAACTACTATATGCCGGGGCTTGTGGATCCCGACCAGGCGGGATTTATACCGCATAGGCAGTGTAGCGATAATACCAATCGATTGCTTCTCCTCTTGGATAAAACCAAACGCTCTCGTAGGGCGGCGCTCTTCCTATCTATCGACGCTGAAAAGGCATTCAATAGGGTTTACTGGCCATATCTGTTGAAGGTGCTTGAGCGCTTAGGACTGGGATCGGGCTTTATGGCATGGATTCGCTGCATTTATCAAGCGCCTCGGGTGGCGGTTCGGGTTAACGGGACACTCTCCTTGCCGTTTGCTGTCCAAAGAGGGAACAGACAAGCGTGTCCGCTTTCTCCCCTCCTTTTTGCGCTCTACATGGAGCCTATGGCGCAGAGGCTCCGGGATAACCCCCAGATTAAGGTCGTGAAGTTTGGGTGGAGATCAACATATCATATCACTATACGCGGACGACGTCATCCTTACTCTGGCGAAGCCTGTGACCTCACTACCGGCGCTAATGGGTGTCTTAGAGGAATTTGGGCGGGTCTCGGGGTTTCAAATGAGTTTGCTTAAATCGCAGGCCATGGGCAATTTTTTTAGTGCGGAACATGAACGGACCTGAAGGCCCGATTCCACTTCACATGGTCCTCCTCGGGCCTTCCATATTTGGGGATCGAGCTGGGTTCCACGGTCACCCGCACAGTGATGTTGAACTATGCGAAACTGACTCGGGAGGTGCATCGCGACTTAGAGGTTTGGGGGAAACTTAAACTGTCCTGGTTGGGTAGGGTCGCGGCAGTGAAGATGACCATCCTACCACGTATACTATATCTGTTTCAGGCGCTCCCGTTGGAGCCTCCGCTGCGGACGATAGCGACCCTCCAAACAGCAGTTCTAAGATTTATATGGGAAGGGAAGATGGCGCGGTTATCGCGGCAGATTCTGTATTGCCCCAAGAGAGAGGGGGGACTGGCGGTCCCCTGTCTCATTCGATACTTCCAAGCAGCCCAGCTGCGTTTCCTCTTGGAATGGAGCTGACCATCTTCCGAGAAGCATTGGTGTTTTATGGACCAAGCAGTGGCGGGCTCTCACATATGGAAGGAACACTGACTGAAGCGCCGTCACAGGGCACAGGGATTGTATATATCTCCGGTCACAGGGGTTTCGATGAGAGTGTGGGATCGGGTGGCAGACAGGGTGGGTTTAATGACCTTCCCGTCTACAATGTCTCCTCTGGGCGCGAACCCCGATTTTGGCCCGGGCCTACAGTCTGAAGCACTGCGTCGGTGGTATGAAGGGGGTTGCAAAAGGGTGGGATATTTATTTGATGAGCAGGGGGTAATCCTTTTTGACCGGATGAGGGAGCTATATGGCCTAACCGAAGCTGACAGGATGATGTACTATCAAATAAGACATTGGGCCCTGCTTCCAGCCAATAGTATATTAATAGATAGACCGTTAACACCGTTTGAAAAATGGATTCTAACGAAAAAGGATGATAAGCGCGTGGTTTCTGAGCTTTATGTCCTTCTACGGGGGGAGGTCCCCTCGACCAAGACTAAGGGGCAATTGAGATGGGAGAAGGAACTTGGGAGAGAGCTATCGGAAGACGAGTGGGAAAGTGTCTTTTATAGGGCGCACCACACAGCTTACCACTCAGCAGGTACAGAGACAGCCTATAAAGTAGCCTCCTCCTGGTATTACACTCCAAATAGGATCCATACTTGGGATCATAACAAATCTAGGGGCATATTTATACTCTGTTTGCGCCAGAATTGCGTTGTTTTTTTTTATGCAAATCCGACGCAAAACTAACTCCATATTTATACTTTGGCGTTAGACGCGTCTAGCACCAAAGTTCATGGAGTTTGCGTCATTTTTTAGCGTGGACACCTACTTTACGTTAATGATATGCAAGGTAGGCGTTCCCGTCTAAAAAATGACTCCGAGGCATGTGCGCCGTATTTACACTCCCGGGAGTGGGCGGGTCAAAAAAAATGACGTCCAGCCGCTTTTGCGTTGTTTTTTAACGTCTGGTCAGGGCAGGCGTTAAGGGACCTGTGGGCTTGGAAGGAGCCCAGAGGTGCCCTCCAATGCCCCCAGGGACACCCCCTGCCACCCTTGCCCACCTCAGGAGGACGCCCAAGGATGGAGGGTCCCATCCCAGGGAACTTAAGGTAAGCTCAGGTTTTTTTTTTTTTTTTTTTTTTTTTTGTGGCATAGGGGGGCCTGATTTGTGCCCCCCTACATGCCACTATGCCCAATGACCATGCCCAGGGGACATATGTCCCCTGGGCATGGCCATTGGTCAAGGGGGCATGACTCCTGTCTTTGCTAAGGCAGGAGTCATTTCAATGGGGGTTGGGAGTCAAAAAAAATGGCGCAAATCGGGTTGAGGAGAAAATTTTGCCTCAGCCTGACTTGCCCCATTTTTTGACGCCCAAGCTCCATATTCCCCTACGCCGGCGCTGCCTGGTGTAAGTCATTTTTTTTTACGCACACCAGGCAGCTCCGCCGGCTAACGCCGGCTAACGTCATTGAATAAATACGGCGCCCGCATGGCGCTTCAGAATGGCGTTAGATTTTTTGACGCACAACTGCGTTGGCGCAGTTGTGCGTCGAAAAGTATAAATATGGCCCTCAGAGTCCCAATTTCTTCTAATATGCCTCTTGGTTGATCCGTCTATTCCCTGTATTCCTCTGTGTGTCATGAGGGCTTCAAGCATTTTATTGAGAGTCGTTACATGTCTTACCTCTTTGTTAGGAATACTCACAGTTCTAATGTATTGAAAGAGTTCATCATATGATTCAACTCTCATATTTTTGAAGTAATCATCGGTTTGAATGTTAGATGCATGATCTTCCTCCTTTGATTTAACCCTTGTAGAGTTCCTATATTAAAATGCATGATAATGGGCTTCTGCTGCCACTATGTCCCTACTACAAACTGGTAAGATCTTTGAATTACAGTTACTGGTTGAACACTCTAGAAGCCTTTTGTCATCTCTAAGCTCTGTGCCCTTGATTAATTTTTCATGTGCTGATGTTCCCTCATAGTTTTTATCTTTCCACAAAATGTACGTACTTCAGCATACACTTTTAACTTTAATGATGTTCTTCTGTTTAAGCGTTTACTCGGGGACTCACTCGTTCCAGCATCATCACTGACACTTGCTTCAGCTTTTTGCTGTAATTGTAATTTTTAATAACAATTCACAATAATTGAAATTATGAAAAAAAATCTCCATTTACATCAAGGTATCTTGGGAGTGGAGTGGTAACTCCCAAAAGGCAAAGAGTTATGACGTGCTATCAGATATTTTCCATCTCTAGGTGTCCCGATAACATGGTTAGCTCAAGACCTATAAAGTTATATTGGTCACCACTCTAGTACTTAGAATGGAGTCTTATTTTGAATTATCCATAGAACATAAAACTATTGTTAATATCTGGGAGTCACAACCGGGAGATGGATGGGTCTCACTTATGAATTATGACTCTACCATTTGCACAGACAATGCATGTGCTTTTGTGTTATTTGATTGACCCATACTAAGGTCACACATCATAAAGCTTTTAAGGCATATGATTTTAAAGTATAACATTAATTTACCAAATGATGTCTATAAGTTTATGATGTCTCCTAGTAATTTTGTTACTGTTTTTTTAAATTTGTATTGATTTGATGTCAAATACAAAAAACAAGTATTTTATTGTGATTTGGTAGTCTCTGTGGAGAGCTATATCAATAAATGTAACTGAATTGTGTTTGTTGTGTGCAATTAAGAGAAAGCACAAAATGAGCCATGTTAAAACAATTGTAATAGCAAATATGAAAAATAGACTCTCTGAATCTTCGAACCTTGATGAAATACACCGCCTGACTTGATTAGACTAGCTAAAAGTGCTGCGATAAAGACATCTGACCCACGGCCAAAGAACCTAAACGTCATTCCAGAAGTATGACATTTGCATTTTTGCTAACCAGCCACTCATAATGCATCGCCATTTACAAAGCGTAGAACCTGTTTTTTCAGATAAGAAAAGATTTTGCATATAAATGTCTCAGGTAGCATTCATATAACATATATAATAGCCCTGCCTCCAAGCGTTTAGCCCTCCCCTTACTCAGACAACGTCATCATTTGCCCAAACTTACATAAGTCAGTGGCGTCACATAGCTTCACAAATGTCACATTTCAAATTAAATGGTTGTTATCCTTTATTATATAGTAAACAGGCCAGAAGGTTACAAGTATACAGAGCCTTAAAAATTGAAAGTTGTGCCTGCATTTCAAAAATATCTTGTTGATCCTATTTCTTTAATGCGTGGTCTGTACTTTTTTGATACGTCAAGCCTACAAACAAAGGCAAAGGAAAAGAGGAATTAGAACAATGCAAGTGTTCTCAAATATATTGCTGTTCCATTAGCAACTAAAAACGTAATTAAACTGGATGTAGCCTGGGGATTTGTAAACTCCTTAGTCTTAATTACCTGACAGAATGTGTCTCTCGCCTCTATTTTGAGACAGCTGGAAAAACATCTGTTTTGAGTTTTCTTGCTCTTGGTGATTATCTAATTTAATGGGTATTTGTGTCTTGTTATGCAGAATACACAGCGTCTGTCTACATTTGGAAGAAAGGATGTACGGTTACAACACTGGAAAAATTACTCAGCTTGCCGAACAGTGATCATGTATAGCCAAAACGTAATACAGGCTGTGTTTTGAAATGTGTTGTGCAGATAAGAACGTACTTACAAAGTCCCTATTAAAGTCCGATTTTGCTAAACACACACTAAAAAAGCAACAAGTGCTACACCTAGAAGGAAGTGGGTTTGCAGAAGAACTCTGGACAAAAGACTGAAGCTGCTTTGCTACGTAGTCAAAGATTGCCTTCACTTTCTGTGTGAAATTTTTAAATTCTCTCACATTAATGGGCTTCAATGTGTTGATTCTGCATGACTGCAGAGCAGTCAAAACTTGCAGGGTGTCATTCATGAAACGTTCTCGACATGTTTTGCTGTGTATTTGATAAGCTCTGGACAGAGATGTGTTTCTTCTTCACCACGTGTTCCTGTTCTTCCTCTTCACCATATAAAAACAGGCACTTTGGAATCAGCAAAAGGCTTAGGGGTCAGTTAGATACTGGGAACCCATGTCAAACTGATAACATGAAGAGCACATATTTCTACTATGCAGCGTAGCATTTAAAAAAAATTACAGAGTGGTGTAATAGTAATAACACATGTATTAATGTTGCCTTTTTGTGACCTAGATATGTCGCCTTTTTAAGGACAGTTTTTTTTTATTCCTTACGACTGCAAGAGCTTCGACCTTGTCATTCAGTCAAAGTGCATCTGCCCTGAACATATAAATGTAATGAATATTATTTACCCCCAATTGGTGTTGTCAACTGACCTGTGAAGATACAGTAAGTAGCCAAGGAAATTAATAATTAGCATGAAACTTAAATGTAATATGTGGCTTACAGCCTAGCGTTACACCATTCACATGTATTGTCACATAGACTCTCATTATCCTAATGAGACTACTGGATTTGGGTGGCAGAATCACTTGCACTGTGAGGGACTGAGTCTGAACCCACTACAGGTGACACCTGTTGACCTAATCCGGGTTTTGCTCCAGCTAACTAGCAGTGCCTGAGGTACTGGGTTTTTCAGAACCGGTACTGATCCGGTAACCCAGTGGTGCCAGGGTACACCCAAAGACCTCGGGTACTTTCCTGATTCAGACCACAGAAACTCAGAGTCTTCTAGGTGAAGTCAAAGATCGAATTTATTGGCTGCAACTAAGTAACAAGCGTCCTAGAAGTACAACAGCACGGTTTGTATGTTCTCCGGAGACTGTGTTTCAATGCAAAGTCAGGTTTCCTTCTATACAGTTTTTTAAGCTTCAGGCAAACATTCTTGACATTTTGGTTGGTCATTCACATGTTTTCACTACAAAGGAAAAAACAGTGTCATGATGAAACCTCATATTTCATGTCATCCAACCCATAATAAATTACCCGGCAAGGCCTAGTATTTTACATCAGATAAGTGTGGACCCCCAATAAAAACGGGCACCTCCCCCTCGTAAAGTAAGAAGAAGAAAAGAGCAGGTGCAGGTGTGAGCAAGATTAGGCAGGGTGTGTGAGCGATAATAAGGGTTTTATGGCATGGTGTGCCTTGATGCTATCTGATTCGGCCACTGGGAGAGGGACTGACCAAACAGGTTTGGCCTGAGGCAATGGTTCCAGCTTGCCCAGGTCAGAGAAAAGTCAATCAAGGTGTACGTGTCCTTGGAATCAAATCTGACTGTTTTATAAGCCTATGTGAGGGCAACTTTTAAAAATGGCTGCCGTGTATAAAATGGGAGCCACGAGTGCAGGACGAAAATGTCGATTTCGAGGTGAAAACGCTGCTGGAATTGAGCGAAAATGCTCATGCTTAGTGTACTAGTCATTATCGGTCTTTTGATACTAAAATCGTACTGCTGTGGCAAAGTAAATTACATGGGTCCAGAATTTTTAGAACCACATGCCTCATCTCCACCCAAGAGCAGGGATGATTGGGCAACCGAGCGCATGACACAAATGACTCCTCAGCGAAATTGTGGTCACTCAGATCTCATCCGTTTCTCTGTTACATTAGTCTCACATATGCAAGGACAATCAGAGTCAGAATATAGTTCAATAAGGGTTTATTGAATTAACTGCATTGTGATAATAAAGCATGGATTGCAATAACTAGGACGATGAAGCATGACAGGATTAAAATTGTGACAAGGAGAGTGAAACATAACTATAACGATACCATATTGTCACTACGATCATTAAAAATAGCTCCTACCTAGGCTATGTTAGAGCACAGCATGTTAAGCTCTAATTCTGCTCTTCAGGTACCCCTGGGAAGACATCATTCCTCATACCTGAGCAAGAGGCCTGTAGTCTACATCAGCAGTTGCAGCGATGCACTCAGCAATCTACATACAGGTGTGGTAATCTGGCTGGATTCTCCCTCTAATATACATGGGTCATAGTAGTGTTTTAATAATAATGCAGGGGATGTTCAAAGAAAGGATCCCCAAGTAAGAGTGTGTTTGTTTCTGTAAACATTAGAGACAAAGCGTACCACTTTTGCTGGCAACCTATCTTACTGCAGCCTTGAGAAAAACACAGAGTGAAAGAAATGTCTTGCTAAGAACGCAGTGCTGGCCTAGGCAAAGAACAGCTAGATAGAGAAAATAGAACAAGACCGTAAATGTGGCTTTTGTTAAAATAATAAAATGGAGCTGAATAAAATATGTCTAGGTTAAAGTGCACAATGGCAGGCCTAGTTTGCTAAAATAACATGTGTAAACCTATAGCTAAAATGGCTTCCTAAAATCTTCCCCTTGCCCGTTCAAAGGTGGTTAAAAGCCTAATTATGTATAAAAGCTACTGAAGGAGGAGAACTGTTAGGGGGCTCCAGCGGTGGTTCACTGTCAATGATGCCATCCGTCTGTGTAGAAGTCAAGTCAAATCGATCAGCAATTTCTGTGTTGTTTTTGTAATAGATGTTAGTGGACCTAATGCAAGATCATTTTCCACCCTCGCAAGCTCGGAGAGGTGCCAGAGTTGCTGCTCAAAACTTGTAGTGGGACATCTTGACCGGTAGTTTGAGGGATTCGGGAACTACTGGTTGCTCCTCTCAGTCTGCAGTGCAGGATCAGCCACATGGTGTAACTTGACACTGTTGATACATACAAAGCAGTTTTCTTCAGCACCAGGCAACGGCAGTAAAATGACATTTCTGGTACAGTGTATTCCCAGAACTGGAACCGGTGCGCAAGAAGAAGGACAAACTCCTTTTTGACAGCAACTTTTTCACATACTAGATCCCCAACCTTTGTAATCCAGCAAGTAGACGTTATTGATACATCCTTAGTTCGTACGGAGGCAGCACTGGAAGAAGCGTTGTCATCACGGAACTGTTGTAATTCCTGCAAGAGAGTGACACGTTCATTTATGTCAAAAGGTGTTTCTACCACCTCAACGCCAGGACCATCAAGATCTTGAACATACATTTGAGTTCCAAACAGGCACTCGTATGAAGTATGACCCCAAAGGAACCTTCTAGGCAGATTGTTAAGTGCTCTCTTGACTCAATACAGGTGATTAAGCCAACTACGGCCCGTGCCTAATACTCTGGCTGTTAAGGATTGCTTTAAATCTCGGTTTCATCTCTCCACAATACTTTTTTTCTCGGATGAAACGGAGATGAGTAATAGAATTAAACCCCTAACGAAGCCAGGGCGTCTCTGAATGCCCTTGAGGCAAAAGCATGGCCCTGGTCCGAGTGGAAAGTTGCAACTCCATATGTGCCGATAAAGACTTGCAAACCTTTACTAACAGTCTGAGTGCCAGCCGAGTGTTGTGGCCACATCTATAGAAATCTGCAGCAGCAGTCAACAGCGACTAAAATGTATTTGTATTCACTGTCCAGTGTTAGGGGACCACAGTGGTCCAAGTACACACATTGTAAAGGTTTGTTGGAAATTAGGAGGGGTGTCTGCGGTGGGCGTTTGATGGTGGAGCCCTTCTTTGGTTGGCAGATGTCATAACAAAGTACATACTGCTTGGTCTGTTTGTATATACCTGGCCACCAATAACGTGCTTGCAATAAGGATATTGCAGCTGCCACACCAGCATGGGCAGGAGCAACCCCCTCATGCGCTGCTTTAATCAACTCTGGTCTTAGGTCTTTATTGGGAAATTTCCAAACCCCTATGCCTAGTTTCCTGACTTCTGCATCAAGGAAGCCTCTCATTCGATAGGAATGTTAAGCGGGAAATGCTTTTGGAAAGGGCAAGCCTTCAGACGTGGCTTTCATGGCAGCCCATATGTCATTGTCCGGTTTCGTTCTAGAACGAGTTACTGTAGCAACAGCAGCTGTGGCTACTGCTGACATGGCTGCTTCCTCAGCCAATGTATTTCCAGTAACATGTATTCCACTGTGCTGGTGTCCTAGTGTATGTACAACCTTGGCCTTTGGTACAGTTTCCTTTAGATCCGCTACTTTCCCCCACAGAAGCCTGTGTTTGATGGTGTTGCCTTGGGAATCTCTGAACCCATTCTGGCGCCAGTAATGTAGGTATTCAGTAAAGGACTCGGCACAATAGTACGTATCACAGACAATCAGCGTTAGCTATGCAGAATCTGTATGTTCGAGTGCCATCACCAGAGCCTTTAGCTTTCCCACTTGTGAAGTGCAATCCCTTAGGGTTTGCGTTAAAGTATGTTGTGGATAGAATTTATTACCCTCCATGTAGCTACTTACTACTGCTCAAGCAGCGGAGTATTGATGCTTTGTGCCTATTGCAGGTTGTGCTGAGCCATCGGTGTACATGAATCTTCGATATTGATCAATAGGTAATGTGTTTCCCGGAACTGGGTATTCTAGTTTATATTGCAAAAATTCTTGAGTTTGTAATTTTGGGTAGAAGATATAGTTAACATCAGTGGCTGTCAGAGACGTTGCCCATTGAATCCAACGTGGATGTGATGGTTTAGTGTTTGGAATGCTAGCTTTGGTAACAGTCTCTAGGGCTGGAATGGAGTTGTGACAATAATGCATTTGCTCTGGGCCAGTGGTCTTTCTTTGATGACAGCCATCTGAACAGCAGTGAGTATTTTCCCAGTGTGAGAAAAGCGTTGTTCTGCTGTAGAGTACAAATGTGATTTGTATGCAATCAGGACTGTCTCACCCTCACTGAAAGTTACAATCGGTGAAACCAATGGTACCAGCAATTGCTCTGATGACCAGATGTTTTTTAATTGTACTTTGTGTGTAAGTGTTGTGCTGCAAGCATGTCTGTTTGCAAAGCTCTGAGAATGCGTGTGTGTTCGACTGTCCAGAATTTACTGGAAAAGTCAGGACTTATTAAGTCATATGAAGGTTTTATGTGTGATTTGTAATCTGGAATGTAAGTTCTGCCAAAATTTATGAAACCCAAAAGGGATTGGAGTTTTTTAATGGTATTTGGATGTTGTAACTGTGCGCATTTTTCCAAGAATTGTGGTGCAGGGCTCTTTCCTTCACTTGATAGCTCATATCCCAAAAACAGGACACTAAGGAAGGTTATTTTTATTTTTTTAAAATTTAATTTATAGTCAAATTTGACAAATCCTACAACAATGTGGGCTACCTGTCTTAGATGTTGCTGTAACTCATCATCCATGACATAGATATCATCTACATAAGACAATGCTTCAGGGTCAATGTCACGCAATATTGAAGTTACACAAGCCACGAACAGTCCTCGACTGTTCTTATACCCCTGTGGTAAACAACAGAATTTTTGCTGGGAGTCTAGTGTGCTGAAACTTGTTAAGTCTCTACTCTCAGGTGCTATATTTTAGCAAAAGAAACCAATGGAAATGTCCAGTGTATTTTAATATTTTTTTGCCCACTATGTGGTTCATAAGTGCTGTTCTATACGAGATTTGTATAGCATATGTGCATGTATGACTGTTTAAATGTCTGTAATCTAAGACTATTCTGTACGAATGGTCTGGTTTAGCTACAGGGAGTAAAGGATTATTCATTGATGAGACACAGTGTCCGATTATGCCCTAGTACTCCAGTTGTGTGAGGATTTCCCTCACAGGTGCTTTAGCATCATGTTTTATTGGATACTGGGTTTGAGGTTGATTTTTCATTGGAATTACATGATAGGGGAATTCTTTACCCCACCCTACGTGGTTGAGATACATTGTGGCTGCCTGCGCCAATGCCTAATCGATGGTGTAGGATTCTGCAAGCTCATCGAGAACAGGGGGTGGGAAAGAAGGTTTGATAACATCTTCCCCATATGGGCAAGTACAAACAAATTCAGGTGGCCAATCCCTTTCGGCCAATAGAATATCATGTATATTTATGACGCATCCCAAAAGATTGCATCGATTGTGCGTTCAATGTCTCCTTCTTACTGTAATGTTACTTTATACTCCCTATCAGGCGTGGAGACACGCATGTCTGCAGTTTCAACTTGTAAGCAGTCATCAGTTGCTTTCACCTCCAGATGCTCTAGAAGATTCCGGCAAACTATTGTGACCTCTGCTGTGCTATATAGCAGCGCTAGTGCCCATTTTTTGTTCTTCAATAGAGCCCTCTTCTTGAGTGGCATGACAAATCACAACTGCTCCCAATTTCTTCTTGTTGAATTGGGGTTTTTGTTGGGTAAGTTTCTCTTCTTTTTTAACAGACGCTTCTGTAGAGCATTGTGATTCCTGTTTCGGTTTCGCATACTCAGTTCTTCGTTCTGACCGTCCACCTCTCTCAGTGAGTTTTTCTGGTGAGTCCTGAAAGGAACAAGATTGGCGTGTATCAGTATATTGATATCTGGCAGGCATTTTTATATTATATTTGTTTCTGAGATTATATCTATTCTGTGGGATCTCTGTATGTGGAGATTCTCCCCTTTCTTTTTTAGGTGTTTGTTGTTTTTTATTCCAGCGTTTTTTAGAACCCTCTGGATCTTGCTTGTAAGAATCTTTATTAGATTTATCCTGAAACTGTGGTTTTGTGGTCTGGCCCTCAGACAATCTCAACCAATACTAGAGTAGGTCTCCACGATAATCTTTGGCAGCTGACGTTCTTGATCCTGTGGAGGAACATCCTGGAGCTGCATGTGGACTGCTAGTGCAACTGCTTCCCCTTTAAAGTTTCTTAATATGATTGAAGATACAGTGGCAAAATTGCCCACGGGTTGCATCCCCAAGTCCTGGGATGGGGCAACCCCGTATTCATCCTGAATTTGTTTAAACACTTCCGCTAAATTGGCAAGTGTCAGTGTACTTGTGCAGTAGTATAGAGTGTGGGAAATACCGTGCCCCATGTATTGCAGTAATCTACTTTGGGAACCATCCCAAATGGCAAGCACATAGTTAATATTCTATGCTTATCCTGTGGTCCCATATGGGGAAATACCGCTTCCAGCGAATTTACTTTTTGAGCTAACCAAAACTGAATCTCTTCTCGTTTGGTGGGTACTTTACCCATAATCGAATGTACAGTCGCAGGATTGATGCCTGGCGTTAATGCATGTGGTTGTGCCTGGGCAGCACGTGCTGGGTTTGTATTTAATGATTGCATTACAAACCGTACTAATCGTCTGTATATTGCCGTAAGCTCAGCATATAAGCGAGGGACTTCAGCCACCGTCAAGGTCAATGCAGCAGCGTAAGGTGCATATGTGGCCAATAAAGGCCAGGTAGGACCATCATTACTGAGAGGACCTAACTTAACATGTAGAATTGTATGGGGAAGGGTGGAATCAAGCCAATTATTATGTTTTTGGTAAGATAGAGGTATTTCTAGACATGCATATGCTCTTTATTGTGCAGGTATGTTTGCAGGTATATAGTGGTGAAATGTATTTGTGTTACCATCAGCTGCTAGAAAAGTGACCCACGAATAGAAAATGTCTGTTCTATAGGCTGGATGAGCCTCAACAACAAATGTAACAGTGTTCCCCTGGGCCGTTAGGCCATGTGCCAATAAATGTTCAGTAAGGGCTGGTCGCATGGTAATTTTGTTCAGAGATAAGCACACCAAATGGGGTTTATCCTTTTAGGGTTCAAGCGTGAACAACCTACAGTGTTAGTTAGGTACTCCCTACTTACCTGAGGAGGAATAATCCTCAATACCACTGATGTCTCAGTATATAGTACTGAGGTGCCTTGGCATGTATTGAGACAGAGATACTCAGGAAGACCCGAAAATTAGTGCCTGACCTAACGTTGGCGGCACTATGCCGTATAGGCTCTCATTATCCTAATGAGACTACTGGATTTGGGCAGCAGAATCACTTGCACTGTAGGGGACTGAGTCTGAACCCACTACAGGTGACACCTGTCGGCCTGATCGGGTTTTAATCCGGCTAACTAGCAGTGCCTCATCTCCACCCAAGAGCAGGGATGATTGGGCAACCGAGCGCATGACACAAATGACTCCTCAGCGAAATTGTGGTCACTCAGATCTCATCCGTTTCACTCAGTTACATTAGTCTCACATATGCAAGGACAATCAGAGTCAGAATATAGTTCAATAAGGTTTTATTGAAGTAACTGCATTGTGATAATAAAGCATGGATTGCAATAACTAGGACGAAACATAACTATAACGCTACCATATTGTCACTATGATCATTAAAAATAGCTCCTACCTAGGCTATGTTAGAGCACAGCATGTTAAGCTCTAATTCTGCTCCTCAGGTACCCCTGGGACGACATCATCCTTCACACCTGAGCAAGAGGCCTGTAGTCTACATAAGCAGATGCAGCAAAGCACTCAGCAATCTGCATACAGGTGTGGTAATCTGGCTGGATTCTCCCTCTAATATACATGGGTCAAAGTAGTGTTTTAATAATAATGCAGCTGATGTTCCAAGAAAAGATCCCCAAGTAAGAGTGTATATGTTTCTGTAAACATTAGAGACAAAGCGTGCCACTTTTGCCGGCAACCTATCTTACTGCAGCCTTGAGAAAAACACAGAGTGAAAGAAATGTCTTGCTAAGAACGCAGTGCTGGCCTAGGCAAAGAACAGCTAGATAGAGAAAATAGAACAAGACCGTAAATGTGGCTTTTGTTAAAATAATAAAATGGAGCTGAATAAAATATGTCTAGGTTAAAGTGCACAATGGCAGGCCTAGTTTTCTAAAATAACATGTGTAAACCTATAGCTAAAATGGCTACACAAAACATTCCCCTTGCCCGTTTGAAGGTGGTTAAAAGCCTAATTATGTATAAAAGCTACTGAAGGAGGAGAACTGTTATGGGTCTCCTGCGGTGATTCACTGTCAATGATGCCATTCGTCTGTGTAGAAGTCAAGTCAAATCGATCAGCAATTTCTGTGTTGTTTTTTGTAATAGATGTCAGTGGACCTAATGCAAGATCATTTTCCACCCTCGCAAGCTCGGAGAGGTGCCAGCGTTGCTGCTCAAAACTTGTAGTGGGACATCTTGACCGGTAGTTGGAGGGATTCGGGAACTAATGGTTGCTCCTCTCAGTCTGCAGTGCAGGATCAGCCACATGGTGTAACTTGACACTGTCGATACATACAAAGCAGTTTTCTTTAGCACCAGGCAACGGCAGTAAAATGACATTTCTGGTACCGTGTATTCCCAGAACTGGAACTGGTGCACAAGAAGAAGGACAAACTCCCTTTTTACAGCAACTTTTTCACATACTAGATCCCCAACCTTTGTAATCCAGCAAGTAGACGTTAATGATACATCCTTAGTTCATACAGAGGCAGCACTGGAAGAAGCGTTGTCATCACGGAACTGTTGTAATTCCTGCAAAAGAGTGACACGTTCATTTATGTCAAAAGGTGTTTCTACCGCCTCAACGCCAGGACCATCAAGATCTTGAACATACATTTGAGTTCCAAACAGGCACTCGTATGAAGTATGAGCCCAAAGGAACCTTCTAGGCAGATTGTTAAGTGCTCTCTGGACTCAATACAGGTGATTAAGCCAACTATGACCTGTGCCGAATACTCTGGCTGTTAAGGATTGCTTTAAATCTCGGTTTCATCTCTCCACAATACTTTTTTCTCGGATGAAATGGAGGTGAGTAATAGAGTTAAACCCCTAATGAAGCCAGGGCGTCTCTGAATGCCATTGAGACAAAACCAGGGCCCTGGTCCGAGTGGAAAGATCCAACTGCATATGTGCCGATAAACACTTGCAAACCTTTAATAACAGTCTGAGCGCCAGCCGAGAGTTGTGGCCACATCTATAGAAATCTGGAGCAGGAGTCAACAGTGACTAAAATGTATTTGTATTTACTGTCCAGTGTTAGGGGACCACAGTGGTCCAAGTACACACATTGTAAAGGTTTGTTGGAAATTAGGAGGGGTGTCTGCGGTGGGCGTTTTATGGTAAAGCCCTTATTTTGTTGGCAGATGTCATAACAAAGTACATACTGCTTGGTCTGTTTGTATAGACCTGGCAACCAATAACCTGCTTGCAATAATGATATTGCAGCTGCCACACCAGCATGGGCAGGAGCAACCCCCTCATGCGCTGCTTTAATCAACTCTGGTCTTAGGTCTTTATTGGGAAATATCCAAACCCCTATACCTACTTTCTTGACTTCTGCGTCAAGGAAGCCTCTCATTCGATAGGAATATTAAGCGGGAAATGCTTTTGGAAAGGGCAAGCCTTCAGATGTGGCTTTTTCATGGCAGCCCATATGTCATCGTCCGGTTTCGTTCTAGAACAAGTTACTGTAGCAACAGCAGCTGTGGCTACTGCTGACTTGGCTGCTTCCTCAACCAATGTATTTCCAGCAACGTGTTTTCCAATGTGCTGGTGTCCTAGTGTATGTACAACTTGGGCGTTTGGTACAGATTCCGTTAGATCCGCTACTTTCCCCCACAGAAGCCTGTGTTTGATGGTGTTGCCTTGGGAATCTCTGAACCCATTCTGGCGCCAGTAATGTAGATATTCAGTAAAGGACTGGGCACAATAGTACGTATCACAGACAATCAGCGTTAGCAATGCAGAATCTGTATGTTCGAATGCCATCACCAGAGCCTTTAGCTTTCCCACTTGTGCAGTGCAATCCCTTAGGGTTTGCGTTAAAGTATGTTGTGGATAGAATTTATTACCCTCCATGTAGCTACTTATGACTGCTCAAGCAGCAGAGTATTGATGCTTTGTGCCTATTGCAGGTTGTGCTGAGCCATCGCTGTACATGACTCTTTGATAGTTTGATAGTGATCAATAGGTAATGTGTTTCCAGGAACTGGGTATTCTAGTTTATATTGCAAAAAGTCTTGAGTTTCTAATTTTGGGTAGAAGATATAGTTAACATCAGTGGCTGTCAGAGACGTTGCCCATTGAATCCAATGTGGATGTGATGGTTTAGTGTTTGGAATGCTAGCTTTGGTAACAGCCTCTAGGGCTGGAATGGAGATGTGACAATAATGCATTCGCTCTGGGCCAGTGGTTTTTCTTTGATGACAGCCATCTGAACAGCAGTGAGTATTTTCTCAGTGTGAGAAAAGCGTTGTTCTGCTGTAGAGTACAAATGTGATTTGTATGCAATCAGGACTGTCTCACCCTTACTGAAAGTTACATAGGTGAAACCAATGGTACCAGCAATTACTCTGATGACCAGATGTTTTTTTATTGTACCTTGTGTGTAAGTGTTGTGCTGCAAGCATGTCTGTTTGCAAAGCTCTGAGAATGCGTGTGTGTTCTACTGTTCAGAATTTACTGGAAAATTCAGGACTTATTAAGTCATATGAAGGTTTTATGTGTGATTTGTAATCTGGAATATAAATTCTGCCAAAATGTAGGAAACCCAAAAGGGATTGGAGTTTTTTAATGGTATTTGGATGTTGTAACTGTGCGCATTCTTCCAAGAATTGTGTTGCTGGGCTCTTTCCTTCACTTGATAGCTCATATCCCAAAAACAGGAAACTAAGGAAGGTTATTTTTGTTTTTTTTAATTGAATTTATAGTCGAATTTGGCAAATCCTACAGCAATGTGGGCTACCTGTCTTAGATGTTGCTGTAACTCAACATCCATGACATAGATATCATCTACATAAGACAATGCTTCAGGGTCAATGTCGCACAATATTGAATTACATGAGCCGCAAACAGTCCTCGACTGTTCTTATACCCATGTGGTAAACAACAGAATTTTAGCTGGGAGCCTATTGTGCTGAAACTTGTTAAGTCTCTACTCTCAGGTGTTATATTTTAGCAAAAGAAACCAATGGAAATGTCCAGTGTTTTTTTAATATTTTTTTGCCCACTATGTGGTTCATAAGTGCTGTTCTATAAGAGATTTGTATAGCATATGTGCTTGTATGACTGTTTAAATGTCTGTAATCTAAGACTATTCTGTACGAATGGTCTGGTTTAGCTACAAGGAATAAAGGATTATTCATTGGTGAGACACAGGGTTCGATTATGCCCTAGTACTCCAGTTGTGTGAGGATTTCCCTCACAGGTGCTTTAGCATCATGTTTTATTGGATACTGGGGTTGAGGTTGATTTTTCATTGGAATTACATGATAGAGGCAATCTTTACCCCACCCTACATGGTTGAGATACATTGTGGGTGCCTGCGCCAATGCCTAATCGATGGCATAGGATTCTGCAAGCTCATCAAGAACAAGGGGTGAGAAAGAAGGTTTGATAACATCTTCCCAATATGGGCAAGTACAGACAAATTCAGGTGGCCAATCCCTTTTGGCCAGTAGAATATCATGCATATTTATGACGCGTCCAAAAAGATTGCATCAATTGTGCGTTCAATGTCTCCTTCTTACTGTAATGTTACTTTATACACCCTATCAGGCGTGGAGACACGCATGTCCGCAGTTTCAACTTGTAAGAAGTCAGTTGCTTTCACCTCCAGATGCTCTTGAAGATTCCGGTGAACTATTGTGACCTCTGCTGTGCTATATAGAAGCGCTAGTGCCCGTTTCTTGTTCTTCAATAGAGCCCTCTTCTTGAGTGGCATGATGAATCACAACTGCTCCCACTTTTTTCTTGTTGAATTGGGGTTTCTGTTGGGTAAGTTTCTCTTCTTTTTTAACAGACACTTCTGTAGAGCATTGTGATTCCTGTTTCGGTTTCGCATACTCAGTTCTTCGTTCTGACCATCCTCCTCTCTCAGTGAGTTTTTCTGGTGAGTCCTGAAAGGAACAAGATTGGCGAGTATCAGTATATTGATGTCTGGCAGGCATTTTTATATTATATTTGTTTCTGAGATTATATCTATTCTGTGGGATCTCTGTATGCGGAGATTCTCCCCTTTCTTTTTTAGGTGTTTGTTGTTTTTTATTCCAGCGTTTTTTAGAACCCTCTGGAGCTTGCTTGTAAGAATCTTTATTAGATTTATCCTGAAACTGTGGTTTTGTGGCCTGGCTCCCAGACTATCTCAACCAATACTAGAGTAGGTCTCCGATATAATCTTTGGCAGCTGACGTTCTTGATCCTGTGGATGAACATCCTGGAGCCACATGCGCACTGCTAGTGCAACTGCTTCCCATTTAAAGTTTCTTTATAGGATTGAAGATACAGTGGCAAAATTGCCCATGGGTTGCATACCCAAGTCCTGGGCTGGGGCAATCCCGTATTTATCCTGAATTTGTTTGAACACTTCTGATAAATTGGCAAGTGTCAGTGTACCGTGTGCAGTAGTATATAGCATGGCAAATACCGTGCCACATGTATTGTAGTAATCTACTTTGGGAACCATCCCAAATGGCAGGCACATAGTTAATATTCTATGCTTATCCTGTGGTCCCATATGGGGAAATACCGCTTCCTGTGCATTTATTTTTTGAGCTAACCGAAACTGAATTTTGGTGGGTACTTTACCCATAATCGAATGTACAGTCGCAGGATTGATGCCTGGCGTTAATGCATGTGGTTGTGCCTGGGCAGCACGTGCTGGGTTTGTATTTAATGATTGCATTACAAACCGTACTAATCGTCTGTATATTGCCGTAAGCTTAGTATATAAGCGAGGGATTTCAGCTACCGATCAAGGTCAGTGCAGCAGCGTGAGGTGCATATGTGGCCAATAAAGGCCAGGTAGGACCATCATTACTGAGAGGACCTAACTTAACATGTAGAATTGTATGGGGAAGGGCGAATCAAGCCAATTATTATGTTTTTGGTAAGATAGAGGTATTTCTAGACATGCATATACTCTTTATTGTGCAGGTATGTTTACAGGTATATAGTGGTGAAATGTATTTGTGTTACCATCAGCTGCTAGAAATGTGACCCAAGAATAGAAAATGTCTGTTCTATAGTCTGGATGAGCCTCAACAACAAATGTAACAGAGTTCCCATGGGCCGTTAGGCCATGTGCCAATAAATGTGCAGTAAGGGCTGGTAGCATGGTAATTTTGTTCAGAGATATGCACACCAAATGGGGATTATCCTCTTAGGGTTCAAGCGTGAACAACCTACAGTGTTAGTTAGGTACTCCCTACTTACCTGAGGAGGAATAATCCTCAATACCACTGATGTCTCAGTATATAGTACTGAGGTGCCTTTGCATGTATTGAGACAGAAATACTCAGGAAGACCCGAAAATTAGTGCCTGACCTAACGTTGGCGGCGCTATGCCGTATAGGCTCTCATTATCCTAATGAGACTACTGGATTTGGGCAGCAGAATCACTTGCACTGTGGGGGACTGAGTCTGAACCTACTACAGGTGACACCTGTCGGCCTGATCCGGGTTTTGCTCCGGCTAACTAGCAGTGCCTCATCTCCACCCAAGAGCAGGTATGATTGGGCAACCAAGCGCATGACACAAATGACTCCTCAGGGAAATTGTGGTCACTCAGACCTCATCTGTTTCTCTCAGTTACATTAGTGTCACATATGCAAGGACATTCAGAGGCAGAATATAGTGCAATAAGGTTTTATTGAAGTAACTGTATCTTAGATAATAAAGCATAGATTGCAATAACTAGGATGATGAAGCATGACAGGATTAACATTGCAACAAGGAGAGTAAAACATAAAAATAACTCTATCATATTGTCACTACGATCATTAAAAATAGCTCCTACCTAGTTAGAGCACAACATGTTAAGCTCTAATTCTGCCCTTCGGGTTCCCCAGGGAAGACATCATCCCTCATACTTGAGCAAGAGGCCTGTAGTCTACATAAGCAACTGCAGTGAATCACTCAGCAATCAGCATACAGTCGTGGTCATATGGCTGGAATCTCCCTTTAATGTACATCAGTCAAAGTAGTGTTTTTATAATAAAACAGCTGATGTTCCAAGAAAGAATCCCCATGTAAGATTGTGTATGTTTCTGTGAACATTAGAGACAAAGCGTACAACTTTTCCCGGCAACCTATCTTACTGCAGCCTTGAGAAAAGCACGGAGTGAAAGAAATGCCTTGTTTAAGAACACAATGCTGGCCTAGGCAAAGAACAACAAGATAGAGAAAATAAAACAAGACCGTAAATGCGGCTGTTGTTAAAATATTAAAATGAAGCTGAATAAAATATGTCTAGGTTAAAGTGCACTGCGGCAGGCATAGTTTCCTAAAAAAATGTGCATAAAACTGTAGCTAAAATGGCTACACAACAGTATGACTCAAATGTATGGCTCCAGGAATGTCATTGTGGACTGCCTGGCTGCTGTTGAAAACTGGGCTTTAAGGCTTATCAGAGAAAGATGCTTACTAAAAAGTAAAGAAACATAGGTGTCTACACTGAACAGCTACCAATTGCTGTTTTTTTTCTATATATCCGGATAGGTAAAATGCTATTTTTCTATGGAGAGGCTATGTATTAATATAATTCTATTTTTCCCATTTCAGAAAGGGAAATGCTTGAACATTGCTCAAAAGTGATTTTATTGATTTACCAAAAATGTAGTTAAGTGGTCAAGGTGGATCTTTGATGTCTGTAATGAAAATGAAACTTTAAAAGATTAAACCACATCTGCTGCGTTTCTTTGGCATCTCATTTATTACATCTCCAAATGATATCTCATTTAGATGTGAAGGAGTGTGCTGCTAGGGAACAATATACCAATTTCTGACACTTGGAATGCTGATGTCAGGAATCACTAAGCTGGGACAGGCCATTTGTTAAAGGACAAGGGCAGATGTTATCAGTTAGGACATCAGTAGTACAGAAGGAAGACCATGAAATAGACGCTTTTTTACCAGAAAGTTCTCTCAAGCATTCATCTCTTCCAATAGCTGGAGGAAAGCTGTTACCAGGTAAGAAAGAGAATGCAGTTTATCAATTCCAAAGGTTTGGCTCGCTCTTAAGGATACATGGAGCTCCAGAGTAGAGATGCCTTTGGTGGGTCTGAATAGAGGCCTTTGGTAACTTTTGCAGTCTAGCACTATCGGCAGTGTAGACAAATGTGGTTGGGGTTTAGTGGGATTTCTGCAGTCATTGGGTCTATAGAGCTAATTAATCACTGGCTCATGAACTTGTTAAAGCGGTTCGCACCTTCAGTTCCACAGAAAAGACCTGGACCTTGAGAAAGACTAGAAAAGAAGAAAAGGACCTCAGTTTACTGCTTACTTCCATACAGGACTGAGATGTGACCTGCTTTTTGTAAGAAATTGGGGTATTTGTGCAGGTTGTGAGGCCTGCACAAATAATAGGTCCACAATTTCCCCTTCTGGGATAAAAGCATCCCATTGTAGCACCTGACTCTCTCAGGGTAGTGAAGGAGAGTAGTTCAAGGACTACTCACAGGAGGTTGTGTGGGCTAGTAATCACCATTCACTGCCATGCAAGAATAACTATCAATACTTGATTGTCCTGTCAGTGTTTTTTTCTTTCATAATATGAAAATGTAAATGTATTACAGATACTACTAAATGCAATGTATTACTTTTCAAATGGCACACATTGCAGGGAGCTCGTTCCACTGGCCCCTTGCACCAATCTTTCTCCTTTTCTTAGTTTCTGGTGCTCCTTCCCACTTGCTTGGGCACAGACGTCCAGATGTTCCCCTAATTGGTCCTTAGAGGGTGCGAGGGAACCATCCTCCCTCATCCTGGAGAGATCTACTGGTCCTGGGCTTAACTATGATCAACCTTTTTAGTCCATTAGCGCATTAATGGAGTGTTCTTACAGTTGTACATGGTATTGCTGCCATCCAATTCCAGTGTTCAACCTCAACAATAACAATTCTCTCTCAGGTTTTTTTTTAATGAGGTAGAAAGGTCTAAAAGCCAGACACCTCTGACAGGTCCTAGGATGTCACATCACCTCTCCCAACCCTCCTGCACTGCATGTTTGGAGCATTCAAGATGGTGTCATGAAATGTTCCCTGTTCATATCTCCTCTGGGGGTCTCAGCTCTGCCCCTAGCTAATATCACTGCCAGGGACTTTTCCACTAAAACGTCACAGGGGAGCCCCCTCCTGTGTTGGCTCCAGAGGTCTGAGCTTCCCGCTTTTTTCAGTGGGCCTGAGCTGTGTCAACCACAGTGCAGTGTGACAACAAATTAACAGATGTAGATGTGATCTTCTTCAGCACTTCTTCTTTCTTGGAGAGCTGAATGAAGCACTGTTAATTACTCCTTTTGTGTGGGGCGGCCTTTGTTCCCTCTGCTGAGGAGCAGTGTAATTCACTTGGCCCAGCAGGGTGACAACATATGTGAATTCTGTTCCTTAGCTGAGCCAGAGAACTATAACAATTCTGGATGACCCATAAAGTGTACATGTAGGTTCTTGGGACCTGTGTATTAAAACTGGGTGTACATGTTTAACCGTGGGTTCTTATCTTACAAGAATCTGCAAGCCTATGGTAAGCAAAACTACACTCTAAAGCTGATTCACCTCATTAGTATAACACAATGACAGTGCACATAAAACAGTAGATCCTACTTACTTTACCTAGAAGTGCCTACTGGTGTTAAAAGGCCTATCCCAGGTCAACATCTAATTTTGCAGAGTGCTCTCTGAGCCAGGCTACCTATTAACCGGGTTGCATGCAATGGTGGTTTCACACGTTCAGCCCGCACATATGTGCACACGTTTTCAGGTGAAACCATCCAAGTACCTGTCATCCTAGCTGCATCCGAGTGGACTTTTCTGATAAGGAAGACACTGATAGTAAACATGTGCAGTCCCTTTATCATGTATTACTGTGGATGAGACAAAAGTAGCTTGCCTCCCCGTAGTAAAAAGTCCAAAACTGGTAGATTAAAAAAAGCAAAAATATGAGAGCATATTAAATGGGCAGGACCAATTTGCAACACTTCTTATGTACCTATGGATTTGAGGTGCTTTCCAATGGTCAGTTGGCGGGTTTCCTGTACTATCTCAGGGAAACAGAAGGCTGAAGGACTCTATCCTGTGTAAGTCAACCAGCTTCCCACTTATGTGTGGACTGCTCTGAATCTTGTGGGAGCCTTGGTTGGAAGACTCTAAGAGCCTTGTATGGAAGCTTGGGAGCTGTGGGAGAGGCCAAGAGTGAATTTTCAGCATGTGCAAGAAACTGTGGCTTATTCAATTAGGAAACAGGGAAAGAGAGGTCTTCCTCACCCTCAAAACCCTGACAGGAGTTCCCCAGGTGAGCAATGGGAAGATTAACTGCTTTGTGGAATGTAACTGCCCCTGACACTTATGTCCCAGCTTCTGTGCAGAGTAACTTTTGATTGTTTTCCTCTGTCAGTGCAAAATCAGCATCTTGTAATTGTTTTCGGATAGTTTACAGAAACTAATGATGACTTTTACACACTAATATTCATATGGTCATATTTTCTACATTTTAATTTAAGAAGTTATATTTCGTGCTCCTTTGAGCTTTTAAACCTATTCGGTGTTATTCAGCTTGATAAATTGTTCTTGATGTTTCTACTTTAGGTTGTGAACAACTGTATTGTTTTTATCGTTAATGTTGCTTGGCCCAGCTTGAACCTATCACATATTTCTCCAGGGAAACATGTACTACTAGTGGTATACCCACCAGAGGTTGACCTGAGTTTCTCAGTAAATGTTTTTGTGATCTAAGAAGAATGTCTCTGGCAGCCTTCAGCTCCCAGAGAAGAAATGTAGAAATCATCTAAAGTACCATTGCCACTGCCAGGCATACCTTAGTGTTACTAGCCACATTCTAAACTGGCCATACTGGCTGACAACAATGGTAAAGGTAATTCAACCAAATGTATTTCTGTGATATTTGCAAGGCATGCTCCAAATCAGGGCTTTGTCATTAACTGTTGCTTGTCATGAGTGGGGGTGAGATGCTTCTGTGAAGAACTGTGCTTTCATTTTGTGTTCAGTTTAAATGTACTCTGGAAGGTATCTCTCTAGTCAAATAGGGGCCTGGAGACAAACTGCATTTTGTAGTATGTTTAGTAGTACTACAACATTACTACTCACATGCTAAAAATGCTATTCACTTCAGAAGTAGCATAGCAGCTCAAGATGGTGCATCTGAAAGCTGGGGACCAAGGTTCAAATTCCAGCTTTGACACTAGACTCAACATTGTATGATTCTTGGCAAATCAATCAATGTCCTTTTGCCTAAAATGTGTGGAAAATATGTTTGTATAATTCCCATTATCTGGTAGAGTGTGCCCAGACTGCTCAGTAATATACACACTTCATTGGCTCACAGCTAGGGTTACTCTATATAAGTACCAATCCTTGCACGTCCAAGTTTGCCTCTTCTATCTCATATGAGTAGAGATTTCCTTCCCATTTGCAGCGATAACTGCACACACATAAGTAAATGTTTTTTATAGTAAATAAGGGAGGGGCATTGGTAGTGACTGGAAAATGGGTAATAATTGTGATTAAATGGGAGACTTTAGGGGTGGAGTTAAGGTGGGTTAAGGTAGTGGTAGAGAGGATTTTAGGGAGGAATGTGCACCCACCTAAAAAAGGTAAGTCCATTTCCATCATAAACTGAATTTCTGAGGGACTACACCCAAAAAGAACTGAAAACAGTTGTAAATGTACTTTAGCTCAGACCTGGCGTGTCTCATAAATCTAATGATTTTTTTACACATTTGTCTTCATTGCCTAGTCTTTGATCATGCAAAATATATAAGGTCATTCCACTCTGTCAAAGGCCTTCTAGGCTTTCAAAGAAATACCTAATTTGCTCTCTTGATCATATACGATCTGCCACATTATATGGAATAAGGTCCACATGTGGTTCCCAGAAATTCTTCCTGGCACAACCTGGTTGCTATGAATGAAGCTTCTACCCTTGTATGAACTTCAAAGCTTTAAAACAAAGTACCACCAAGAAGTTCACATAAGAGAGTGGTATGAAAAAGATCAGTGCCTCACATGTAGCTCCTACTATGTTATTTATATGTTAGAATGTACTTGCAGCACATTATATGGAGTGAGTACAATTCACCCATAAGAAAAAGAATCCTTGAGCACATATGTTTCATAGATAAACGTGACCAAGATTACCCAATGGCTAGACACTTTGAAGAACATCACTATGGTGATAGAAACAAATTGACGTAATTTGCTACTGAATAAATCCCATTTAGCATGCTAGGTGGTAACAGAGAATTACAGCTGAGAAAGAGAGAATCTAAATACATATTTGATCTCAGCACAAAGCTCCCGAGTGGGTGGAATAGAGAGGAAGAACTCAAAGTTCATTTATACATTGAATATACAGGAGTTACTGTTAGTATCCATTTCCAGCTCCTCTTAGCATAGATGTTTTATTGTTTTCTTATTGGTACGAAGTTGCTTCAGACCATAACTCACCTCTTTTTCACTCTCTCCTTCTTTTATTGCTTACAGGAGGAAAGGAAGGGAATCTCTTCTGAAATGCGGTGGTGCCCAGCTGGGCAGAAGCCCCCTTCCCTTTTCTCTACACATATCTGTGTATTTTGGAGCTTTTCTGATACAGATAGGGACTCTTGAATATATGATGATATTTGTGAACTGCCATGTTTGGACAGGTTTCTACATTATGATTTACATTCTTTTTTGTTTGCTTGTCCCTGTTGGGCTTCACAACTGTTTTTTTTCATTTTGGGATTCTTTTTGTATAGGCCTAATAACAGCCACATAATTACATATACTTACTATCAGTAACCTGTCTGGGCAGTACTATGTCTCATAGTAGTATGTATGCAATTGATCTTCACTTTTGTTATGAACATTACGATTTACTGATATACTGAAAGTAGCATTCTTGGACACAATTGCACTTGCTCTTATATTTTGGGACCTAATCATTCAGTCCATGTGACATTTGTACCAGCCTCAGTAGATTTCTTTTATTCATTAATAAGATTTGACACAACAAACATACCTTGACAGATTTGTCCTGGGCATACCTGCCTTTCTTTACTTTTTCCCATTGTTTTGACACCTTTCTAAGATGGCACTCATAAATTAATTTGTCCTTCCACTTTGATTAATATGGGTTATCCAAGATGCCACATTATGTTCATGAATGAATGTTGTCTTTTCACTATGTTTGACACTTGTATTTTTAAAAGGAGGGTTATG